>NC_068357.1:105446908-106046908 GCF_020536995.1 Dreissena polymorpha | reverse complement strand
CATAAGGATTATGCACGAAATCCAAGTGCACACCGAGATCTTATCCATTCAGCGCGAATTATGATTTTACACTCTTCATGTCATTTTGCTGAGATGCTTATTTGTATAAATGCATTTAAAAATAACACGGAAGGGGTAACACCATATTCCCTTCTGCCACTATCATGGCTGAGGCGTAATATAGTTCTTAATATAACTTTTAAGACATAAACATTCCAACATGGACATAAGTTGTACATGCTATGTTGATGTACGCATAAGTTTTGTTACTCTTTTCTGTTATGTTGACTGTTCAGACATTGTCTATGGACGCGTCACGGAAGTTTTCGTTTTTGATAGTCACCTTTGGACACCCATTTTCAACTTACTGCACAAACATACCCAGTGTGACGTTCACAGCAGGGCGCAGACCGATTATTGCCAATTATAGCTCTACATAACGTTGAAAATACAGTGCCTTTAAAAACCGCCATGATTGTTAAAAGATTCTGAAAGTAGTTGTGCTAAACCTTAACAAAATTATGTCGTAAGTTTTTTTTAATGATAAATCAAATATGACCAAATTTTATCGAATCGGAAATTTAAAACTACGCAGACGTTTAGTCCTGAAATAATGAATGATGGCCAACTGACCAATTACCTGTTTCTCGGACTACATATTGTCCGGATAATACTAATAACACTTTTTGGACCCTTACTAAATTTTTTTATTTATTTATTCATGTGAATAAACGACGTATAATGCTAGTTGTTGTTGGTGTTTTTTGCAAAAGAAACCTCAAATTAGGAATTTACGAAAAAAAGTTTGATAATGAAGCGGATATATTTTTTAATTGCACATATAAATATAGCTGAAATTAATCAATCATGCATTTTTTGTTCAAAATGAGAGTTCCTCAGTAAACATTAGCAATGTATTACGCTACTCTCATTCCGTACTAAGTTAAAAATTCTTCATACACGTTTACCTCTAGAATAAGCCCGCTGCTTCTATATCAAATATCCTGCACATAATATATTGTTATTAACATAAGACCTGCACAAATATGTCCATCCCTGTAAAACAGTTTTTTGAAAACGAAAGTACAAGTAACATTTTACTTGCTGCGTAGTATTGATAAGCTAACGGAATCAAAAAGATACTTATGAATACATAATACATTCAAACAACACATCCCTTAAGCGAAAGTAAAAGCATTATTTTACGTCCTGCTTATTGATACGATACGGGTATACATTGAAATTGTGTGGGATTCTGCGTATAAAGAAAGACACAAGCCACACCATTCTTAAATAAACAAGTATTGCACCCCTTATTATTTTAAATTTAAAACACAATGCCGTGCATAGGTAATGTAATGTACACATTTTTTTAATATTAGGAGACAATATATCGAGCTTATCAAGGCTGTTAGATGTTGTTATGCCGCAAATAAAGAAACCAAAAGAAACTCAAATTTTGTCATCAATGTACCATTGTCGAATTCTGCATGGGCAAGACTGACTAAACATCGATGCTGACAGATAAGCACTCTTTACAAACATCGTGTTTCGACTAAAGAGTTTTTCATTATTTTTCAGGTACATTAATTTATGTACAGACCTTGAGGAGGTTGACACAGTCTCAGCAACTGCCTCAATGGTATCTGCATCGCAATGTCTTGAAAAGTGTGAGGCACGAACATCAGTAAAATATTAAAAACATTTGTATTGTGAATACTGGAAGTGATAATATATTTCTATACGAGTTTTAAATAAGTAGATGGTTAAGGCAATATCTATGGATGAAAACACCTCCACGTTTACTCGCACTATCCAAAATGCCAATCAGACTCAAACTTAGTGTGGCCAATTTTCATCAATGAGCTCCTCATTTGATTGTGCAGCCCTAATTGAAAATTGAAGGAATAATAACATATTTTCACAATCTGAAAAAATACGCACAACACTAAAATGGTCCAACTACCCATATAATATCTATTTTAACCCCTAATTCATTTTTACACATAAAGTGTTTTTAACCATTGTTAGCATCATATATTCATTCAATATGATATAGTAATAGTATTCAATGTAAATAGGGGAATATTTTTTACACTTTGGTCTATACTATTATCCATTAAGTTGTAAAGAATGATAATATTATCAGACGTGTTCATGTTATAACAATTGTTCAAAGTGCAAATTCTCACCGACAATAACTCAATATACCAAATTACACAGTTGTTTTTATTTTGGCCCGAGCAGTTGTCAAAGTGAAAAACTGCGTCTTTCTCTCCTTGGTCATTGAAGGTAGTGGTGTACATACGTGTAGCTCACAACAGTGTTTGAGCTTTTCCCTTTCGATTATCCCTCATCAGCCATGTAAAACACATGTTTTCCTGCAAAAGAAACATAAAATACTGCAGAAATAAGACCATTTTCACTATAATTATGATTTGATAGTGTAATACACATTTCATGTACATCTAAAACAATGACTATCCAGATATTTTTGTATATTTAATGTTGTAAGTCAAATCTTGGCATAATTCAGTTTAAAAGGGCATTGATCTGTGGTATAAAATAACAACAATTAAACATGTTTGAATTTAAGTTTCAATTTAATATTAGTATCAAACACATAGATATTAAGTTGTTGCAACCAAACCTTAATCTTTGCGCTCAAATTGGTTCGTATTTTTGTTGAGACTTTTTGAAATACAAGAGCTATAAATCATATTAAATGGTACTTGACGTTGTTGTAATATTTGTGGTTAATAGCTTGATGTTCTGTCGACACAGTCACTAAAACTGGCATTTATATTTTAGGTATTATTTCGTAGTGTCTATAGGAAATTGCTTGTTGAAAGTCAATAACATCACTGCATGGTTTGCTATGAAATGGCAAACAGCCACAAGTTAGAAGTTTGATTTTTTTGCATTACTTGTTCATTTAAACCTAACAAGAATCTCGAAATAGATGCAGTACACCACCTGTCACATAATGCACTTAGTATTTATGTCTGAACAGAAATAACATAATTAATGTATTTATCACAATTTACATGCGACACACTTTTATGTAGACATAACACATTACTTGAAATATTGTCATAAATAATGCTGGTCAACAAGTTTAAATAAAACTATCACCATGGCCCTTGAAAATTTCAAAATATTCCCGCAATTGCATATGTGTTACCAATCATTTTCCTACCAAAGTATTTTACTTCCGGGTAAAGACTTTCGCTTTCTTTGTTCGCTAAATACTACAATTATTTACCAAATTAATGCGTATCAAGTTTAATCAAAGATCTTACCTGGTTTTAATAACGATCCTTCAATTGCAGAAATAACTGCCACGACTGTTTAAAGATAAATTCCACAGGAACTCTCAAACAAATGGTTAATAATAATGTAAGCTTACGCCACGCCATGTTGAGTAGATGTCGCTTCCAGCAAAGCAACGGTTTGATCCAACCAACTTTAATATTTTAAGAGTACATTGTCGATTAGAGTTTGGGTCTTTTTTTCGTCAAAAATATGCCTATATTGCCTATATCGCAAGCTTTCAAAAGGTTTTAAAAACTTAATTGTAATTGTATTTCCATTTTTATAACGTCCCGGTTCAAGGACGTGTTACTAAAATAAAGTCGACCTCATTTGTACATCGAACCATTTTGTTTTAAACATACATCGATACTACATCTTCAAACGAGATCGAAATCAAAACATTCCCAATGACAAGAAGGGTTTAACTGAAGAATCAAACCTTTCTTACAGAATAGGATTCTCATTGGACGTGTAATTGACAAATGGGTTTGTCTTAACCATACGCTTATTTTTAAAGAAGTCTTAAGTTACGTATTGCAATAAATAAATTTAGTATTCCTAAGTTCAATGTCTCAAAGATATTGAATTCTGTATTATACAAGTATGTAAATCAATCCATAACCACAGGACGGTAGTCGATTGTTCATTATTTATATACCATCATATGCCTATCCAAGATATAATTTTTACGAAGATTTTTTTACTCTCCAAAATACCGTTTTTACTGTTCTTAATTTTGAGTGTGAATTTAGACAGACCTTTCCTTTTATTTGGTGGTTTGATAAAAAGTCAAATTGAAGAATGTTCCACTGAATAACTACCCAAAACACTGCAATTATAACTTTAATATTTCAAAGATGTAGCATCCCTTTTGTACAAAAACGTAAATCAATACAAAACCACAGGCACGGTATCGATTGTTTATTATTGTTTTTTCATCCTTTTCCTAACTAAAAAGAGTTGAACCAAGATGTTTGGATTATCCACAATACCGTTTACTGGTCTTATTTTTTTTGTTTTGTTTAGGTAGACAGATCTTTCCTTATATTTGGTAGTTTGATAAATGGTCAACTTGAAGACTGAATGACAACCAAAAATATTCAGATGATTTAATTTATAAGATATAACAACTTTTCATGCACATTTCGCTTTACATTGTTTTTTATTACCGTAAACATCGGCCATACAGTATTGATTTATCAATCATACATTGGTTATTTATCATCAATACCCAACAAAGTGATAGGTTAGACAACATTTTTTACAGGTAAAAAATGAAAAGCATTAATACAATATTAAGCAACCAATTCATAAAAACACAGACAAATCAAAGTAAAACCTAATTGTAAAATAAATAATCAGAGCAAAACCCTAAATAAAAAGCCTAATGTATTATATCTAGTAAAGAACAAACATGCAACTGTTTATTTTTTTGTGATCATCAAATAAAACGAGTTTTGAAAAAAAAACTAGTCAACATTAGGGGAGAACGTAAGGTCTGCACTCCGTTTGCGCCGCTAATTTCCTTACTTTTCAATACACATTTACTTAAATGCGATAAAAGGACCAGCATACTCTTTAAGCCCACAGTGGTCTTCTAAAGATGAAAGCCGTAAGAGTTGACTGCTAGGTACAATTTAACATATATTAAAAAGAACAACTGCTACCAATGTCGATATCTACAATTATTTGCGTGTCGGGTATTGACTCCGCATACATGGTTATTGGCATACGATTGAAAATGCAGAGAATACACGACAAGAAAAACAAATATCAAGGCATAACTTGCTTTATGATAACGTGGGATCAAAGTGAATTTGTCATATGAGGTTTGCTTGCATGTTAACTTATACACGCTTATAGTAAATTATATATTCCGGATATGCTTGGCAGTTATCAAAGACAACGTACTCCCTAAACAATCCACCTATGAACACCACCGAGTCAAATCTTGGTCCCTCTGTCTTATGTTTTTTCGAACATTCAATTTTCATGCACTTTTTGCATGGAGGTTGTTGTGATGATGGTGGGATATTTTGTCGATTAAAAGACACACAAAAATCTCCGATCAATACCTTAGCCACGATTATGCAACACATTCCATTTTCATCTGAAAATAATGATACAATTTATTATTTTAAAAAGGAAATACGGTTTGAATATTATTATTCATTGATACTATACATTCTATATTGATTTTTTTTGACTTACCTGGCGTTGTGTATTGATCCGCTTTAACTACGCTGTCGGCAAAATAAAGCCCTCGACCTAACATGGTTCGTCGACATTTTTGAACATCAAACCCTTCTTCTGCGATAAGTTTTGCTGTAGAAGGTGTAGTTCCATGGTACAGGTAGTATTCATTTAACGAATGATTGACGAATGATTTGCCGAAATCTGATGGTGTTGGTTTTAAACCGGAGTCTTTTCCGATCCCTGGATATTCGGATAGTGGTTTTAGCCGTCCGCCAACAGATGCAACAAACGCAACAAGTCTGTTTCGCCTAGTGTTGTATCTATCGAGAAGATAATCGCTGTATACCGTTATTACGTTTAAAATTTGAATTGTCGAATGACTGAGACCTTTAGCGTCTCTTCCAATGCCAACATTTTGTTCATCTTTAGCCCACTGTGAATATATTTTGCTTTTAATTTGATCAATTACATCTGTTTTATCATTACAAAGTACATCGTCCTTAGCACCTGAATCGCCCTTTGTATTTACTTGTTTCTTAACAAAGTCGTTTTCATTTATAAATGCTATCTCACCGTCATCATTTACAACCACGTTGTCCTTAAATTTCGTACTGCTATTTTCCACTGTATTAGCCTCTGTAAATTCATTTCCCTTTACATGAAAATGGTAGTCAACTACTCTCTTTTCATTACCATTATCATTACTCTGTCGTTCTGCTACAGCTATCTTGGTCACTAAGATCGCAGTGCTGTCCTTTGATCCAATGGTTACATCTGTGCAAGTTTTGCTTTTAATAGCACAACGCTCAGGGTCATTCCTTATGACTTTCTTATATCTTATTCCAACCAGGTTCGAAGGAGGGAGAGAGTCTATAATTACAAAATACTCCGGATTAGCTTATACAAACTTAACAATTATATCATATAATTAAACATGATTATTGGTGTTTTGTATAATCTATAAATATATTTAAATGAACTATATTGTTGACCAACCTTTGCAAGCTATGCAACTCACAGCTGTACTGATGATCGACGCCATGACTATTGCAGAGATTGTTGCGCAAACGTAAAACGATACAGTGAGATTTCTCGGTGTAAACCCAACCGCAGAGCCGACGAGCGTGGCAAACAGAACATAATTGCTAAACATACACATTTCTGAAACATAGAGAACATAAGCAATGTTTAAATATGATCCGAGTGAATATTTAAATCTTGCGAGAATTCGATCTTTTATAACCTGTGATTGGGGATCAATGTCTTATGCTTAGTAAATTGTTTTTACTTGTGTTCAGACCATAGTCAGGCTTTCATTATATTCGTTAAGTACTATCATAACGCAGCATGATACAGCGACAAAACATGTGATTAACCTTAAGTGTTAAGTATTTATTTTTATTTATTTTAAGTGCTGCGAGTCAACATTCAATTGTCCAAATCTATAATATTTCTTCAGTTGATTGTTGATTGTAAGCTGAATCTTGAGTAACAGCTTTACTCGATAAATATTATAGATAATTTATAAATAAGTTAAATGCATGTGTTGTTGGTGTATTTCACAAAGAAACAATCGTCATACCAACAAAAGACAAGAGAGATATAAGAACATCGCCTCGGCCTTTCTTAACGATAATGGCAAGACAGACGAAGAAGTACAGACACGCCGAGAGAATGTTGTTCCACTCGATGAATATTGCTATCTTTGGGTAATCTGCAATGAAAGAAGCTAGAGTAGACGTTAACAACAAGTTATCATGAAACAATGTGGTTTAATTTCATGTCAAAGTAAATATATCAGCATGTTTAACATAGTATCAGTGTTAAGATTTACATTTTAATATAACTAAATCCTCGACTGAAACTAGAAGTGTGTCCATAGCATTTGGATGTCCGAACTGACAACAGACATAGAAACAATTGTTAAAAAATAATGTGTATAGTTAACCAAGCATGTATGCACTTTTTAAGTATTGTAATACATACAACTTATTTCACAATTGAAAGTATCAAGTGTTACTGTGACCTGTAAGTGATCAATATGGCTGCACTAAGCGACACAATGTCTAGTAATGACTTTATTTTGAAATCTCACCATGCATGACCATTTGTGGGTTTTTTAACCGTAATGCATTACAAAAGCCAGAAGACCATGTAATATGACTACATCCATATAAGGAATATGCAAAAACCTAAATTGCCCACTTTGACCTCAAATCGAGCAAAATCTTGTTTGCACGTTATACCTCGTATTGATATTGTTGATGATTTGTGGCAATTTATTTCATAATCCCAGTGTGCGAATCAAAAATATTGGCAGGGCAGAGGCATGTATACTTTGACTTTATCCATAAAAAAAGAGTTTTCACTAAATCCTTGTGCCCATTGTAACATTTACCCTTTAGCGCTAACCATGGTTTTGCACGCAACATTTCGTCTTGATGGAATGCTCATTTATTTTAATGCATTTAAACATTCCATAATGCAGGACAATTCGTGGACCGGACATGAACGTGTGCCCCACTTTAATTCCACACAAACGACACATCATAGTTTTTAAATATTGGTTTAAGAAGATATACATACCAACATGGACATTAGATGTGCAATTAATCAGTGCACATGTCCCATTTATGTTAGAGAATGTTTCGTTACTCTTCTGCGTTATGTTCACTGTTCTACAGACATTGTCTATCGACGCGTTTCTGAAGTTTCCGTGTTTGATGGTCACTTCTACACACTCATTGACAACCTCTTGTACAAACATATCCAGTGTAACGTTCAGTAAAGGGCGCAGACCGATTATTGCGCCGATTATAGCTCCACATAACGTTGCTAATACAGAGCCTTTTAAAGTCGCCATGATTGTTTTCTGAAAATAATTGTGCGAAAACCTTAATAACATAATACATATGTATAATATGTATATGATATGTTATTAATGAATTAACATATTCACATTGTGTCCACCCTAGTCCATGCTTTACTTGTGCAATATGTATGCAGTTTGGTAGTTTCATAAGCTTGAAATGATAAGCCACATATGAAAAAATAACATTGATTTGGATATGTACCAATACGTAAATGTACGATTCTTCGGTGGTAAGTGAGGTAAAAAGGAGCCTATTGAGTATAAATATTCGTCTTTTGAAAAATATTGAATGGTCCCGATGCATAATTACCTCAATAAATTCACGTCAAAATTGATCTTATTAAGCCCAATAATTATGTATATGAAAATATCTCTCTATTCAATGTCAATGTATTTTATGACTTGCACGTTTAAATATACGTGAAATGAATCAATAGTGCATTGTTTTTAGTATATTGGCTTTAGCCAATGGACTATTGAACCGCAAATCGGAAACACGTCTCGCAGTCAGGCGCGTGTTTATCAAGTGATAAAAATGCCCGGGTGTTGGATGTTGGCAGACGAAATAGATAAGATATTTATCATAGAATTTTTTACTTTGTACAATTTTTCACATAGAAACTTTTTTCAACGATTTTCTTCTAAGAATTTTTTAAAGACATTTTTTAGTGAATTTTTCTAAGACCATTTAAGTGAGAGAAAAAAAATCTAAGCAAATAAAACACAATTCGTTCGTAAAACAATTCAGTTATTGGCAAAAGCTAGATAAAGTTTAAAATAGGTATTATGTTTCGAAACAGTTCATGAAAGTTTGCGTGGCCCAGTGGTAGCGCATCCGCTACATGGATTACGTTACTTAACATAGTTTTAAAGGAAAAATAATTGTTTTGTTTCATGCAGAAGACTGTTGAGTTCTTTTTAGGGCTGTAATTCCGTTAAACGTTGTGACGGAAAATATTTACCTTGCGATATTGGGCGGCAAGAGAGAGGGGTCAATTTACAGTATTTTGATATTAATCTGCAAATTATGTAACATATTGTTTGAAATTATCTGAATAAGGAATACAAACTTTAGTTTGCTCCAATATACGATAGCGTGTAATATTTAGCGAATGTAACGAAGTCGGTAATTATAACAACAACACTAACAACACACCACCAACAACAACAAATTGTGCAATTTTGCTTAAATTTAAATGAAGCGATCGTAAAAGTATAAAGAATAGTAGCAAATTAAGCAATAAAAACTAAGAAATAACTTTGACCTTATCTTTCGAATGAAAAATTCTTGCTGCCTCGTAAATAGTAATGATGTAATGATAACGTTTATCAAAACAAAGCTCCCTTGATACATATTCCAGATTTGTCCGATGTAAATAGGATGGTTTGCAATATCTCACCTCTTCTTGTCTCATTTATTTATACTTAAACCGCTCTCGTTTTAGTAAAAGTTATCTAGCGATTATTATCAATTTATTATTCTGCTCTTATTTCATACGAAGGTTAAAAATGCATCATACGTGTTTACCTCTAGAATAAGCCCGCTTCATCAATGTGAAATATCCGTCACATAATATAATGTGCTAAACATACGACATTTAACATTTTTTCCATTATCGTAAAAAGTATTGATATTCTGCAAAAACGAAAGTACAAATCAAAATAAGAAAAAAACTGCTGTTAACAATGACGTGTCAACAAAATAATTCATTGAAAATAAGCTCATTTGAACACGAAAGTGAAACATTATATTACTTCCTGCTTATTGTTACGCTACGGATATTTATAAGGTACTGCTGATAACAAAAGTAAAATTAACAACTAGAGAAAAATCGTTACTTTCTGCCTCAACCGTTCAATTACAAAAAGATCTAAAGGTATTCAATTCAAATTGAAACTGTATTGGATTATGCGTATTAAGAAATATAAGTATAGAAACAAGTCACACGAACGTCACGGCCATTGTGAATGTGAATAATATTTGGTTCCCGGCAAATATCGTGTATTAAATTGTTTATTTATATTTGATAATGAATAATGATTCTTAGATTACTTTATACGTATGTTACTATTGTACATGCTAACTTGTATTTCATTATTAGGTAAACCATGTTTTGGTTAAAAAACTGCATAATTATATTGTTTGGCATAGATAATGAATCATACGCTGTGGCTTACCTTGTAAATATGTTTATACTTGCATTTTGATATTTAAAAATTTTGAAATTATAATGTATAGCAGTATTTGTTCTACAAAAGTGCAGTGTGTTGCATCATATGACTTTGTATTATTTAACTACTCAGTTTATTTTATATAATAATGCAATTACACTGTCTGTATTATGGGCTGGCGGCCTTTGACTGTAAAATAAATATTCGTATTCGTATTCGTATCTAAATATACCCACAAGATCATACACACTAAAAAGAAATTGGTTGCACGTTAAGTATGTAAATGTTTAAACACAATACCGTGCGTGGGTGGTGTAATGTACACAATAACTCTAATGAGAAAATTTATGAATCGAGCTTATAAAAGCGCCGTAGGCATCATTTATTTGTTGTAATGCTTCAAATTTATTACCTTGGTTTAATTGAGGTTTTTATGGAAAAGCCAATTAAATGTAAATTACATTACAATATAAACCGCGTGTGGAAATTCAAAGGTTTACGTGATTTTTGTTTTAGATTTTAAAAAGAGTAATTGATGAGATTAATTTTTTATTGGTTTGATTGGAAATTAATTCTCTACCAATAGCATGAGAGAAGTTTAAGCTTTTCGTGTTAAATCCTGGACCCGTCAATTTTTTAATAACCGACATCAGAATAAGCTTGTCTTATGTATTTAACTTTAAATTGAAATTGACAATGCAATGACGCGATACTGAGACATGTAAACGGTCTTTTTATTTAAGAAAAATAATATAGTCATGGAAGAAAATGAAAGAATTCACATGATTTGCGAACATACGCGTACGCTAGAAATTTAATTTCACGCAATTTTGATTTTACTGTCACAAATGTTGCACAATAAGTGTATGCTTTTTATGATATTTGAATCAAAACGTGACGGGTATCAAACATGGAAAAAACATTAAAAAATCAATTATTATGAGCAAAAAAAAGATGAACAAGAATATCACTAAAACTGATGAATGCTCCCCAATGATGCTTTGTCGATATATTATGGGTTAATTGTGTGGAAAAAAAAGTGTGACCTTGAGAAAATCTATTATAAGCCTCTGTGACATTGACCTTGACATCAGTGACCTCAAACCTCATCAAAAGGTACAGGTCGTTATAAGGTACCTACATGCCAAATATGTAAGAGATCGGTAAAATATTGAAGGCGCCTTGAGAAACTGTAACAAAGGTGTGACGAAAAAAAATTATTATTAGCCTCGTTGACCTTGACGTTGACCCAAGTGACCTCAAACCTCATCAAAAGGTAGAGATCCAAGCAAGGTACCTATATGCCAAATATGTAGGAGATCGGTAAAATATTGAAGGCGCTATGAGAATCTGTAACAAAAGTGTGACGAAACAAATATATTATTAGGCTCGGTGACCTTGACCTCAGTTACCTCAAATTTCATTACAAGGTAGAGGTCCATGCAAGGTAGCTTCATGCCAAATATATAAGAGATCGGAAAAATATTGAAGGCACTATGAAAAACTGTAACAAAGTGTGACGGAAGTAAGGACAAACTGGCAACTATATATATATATATATATATATATATATATATATATATATATATATATATATATATATATATATATATATATATATATATATATATATATATATATATATATATATAAAACAAAGATCTATTAGCCTTGTTGTATTTGAACAAAAACGCTGTAATTATTTTTTGCCGAAGCTTTCGACCTCACGGTCTTCATCAGCGGCCATTTTTTATTTTCAGATGTTTAATTATCTATATATAAATATATATTTATATGGGGAGCATAAACATATGTTTCCTCTTAACTGCACAAAAACGACCATCATTTATAAGACCTAACAAAACCTTTTTTATAGCGTGCTTGTAAAAGCAAGCATCTAAATACTGGAAAATGTGCGATACATCCTTATAATTGGAGATGTTTGTGTCGCAGACTTATTGAGTATAGCTTTCTTGTGCATTAAGGAACAGAAACGAATAATATTTCAATCATTTAATGCCTTTTCATTCTTAATTAACTTTTTTTGAATTTGTTTTAATTTTATTTCATGCAGTTGAACTGCAATTGTGAACAAGCGGTTCCGGTGACTAGATTTTTTGTCTTCTTTTTTGATATCCAATGAACCATTTTTGTTATGATTGGATGAAATCTATGTGCGGGAATGTAATAGAATAAGAACATGAAAATGTATATGAATTGTTGGACGGTTTATGTTGAAAATCATAAATTTTATATTTCAAGTTTACACCCCAAAACGTATCATTTGTGTATATCAATTTGATGTTTTTTGTTATATGAGATTAATGTTAATCAAAGTTCTAAATGTTTATAGAGGAATACATTATTTTTAGAATGTCTCACTTTTGTGTTCAATGTTGCCCTGCATGGAATTTTTGTGAGGTTAACACACACACTGAAATAGTCGTATTATTTAGAGCCCAATGACAAATAAACAACACCGTCGATCTTCGATTTTAGCTGCATTTTTATATCGGCACAAGATAGGTCAGGTAAACTTCCAAAAAACATAAACTTTTAATGATCTCGATACACATGATTAATTGTTTGTGTTTCCATTATAAATTTAAATCTTCTTTTGCATCTGCATACAGCAATACATGGGTAAAGTCATGTCAAGAATTACAATTTATACGTTGATATGCCACTTTAAATGTATTGTATACATCTGGTTTTGGATGTTGTATTAACCTAATTTTACTAATCTAGATACACATTATTTGTGTGGTCATTTTAATCTGAGTTGTATCAACAATTGTCTCACTTATTTACTCATTTTGAGTGGCATATTATTTTAATTTATACTAATCCAGAAATAGGTATGTTGTTCATGTGCGAACAAAAGAAATAACAACACTGGTGACCCACGACTTTTATTTAATTTTCTATCCACATCAGGATGATTCTAGCCCAATACCAAAAATCATCAAATTATAGGTTTAACAAACAATAAATATCTTTTAAAAAAGATACTCGGCGTTTATCCTGTCTTTGAAATGAAGGTAGGAAATTGACGTTTCTAAGTAATTAAATTAAAAACAAAGGTGTCAGTATTGTTGTGTTCTTTTTCACTTAATGGCCGCATATACACCGCATGAAATGTTTGTTATGAAGTGCACCTATATTAAACCATATAATAGTGTTCGTAAATACACATTTTACTTCGTGAGATCACATCAAATGTTCCTCACATGGTTTATTATGAATTAACTTCTTTGTCGCCGAAACAAATGGTACGTTAATATTTTATTTAGACGTATTTTCTTTCCACACATTCAAATAACACTGTTACATCTGCGTAATGCGAAAATTGGTCTTATAACATATGCACTTGCGCAGTCTGGTCAGGGGCTACACTTTCCGCTATAAAAAGCACACAGGTTTCGTGGTCTCTCCAGAGTTGTCGATTCAATATGCATATCCTGACAAGACTGGAGCTACGCTGTCAGCATATTGCATAAGATCCATTTTCGCAAGACGCGGGTCTTTGTGTCATACAAATCTCCTTCGTCTTGTAAATGGAACATAAAACCACGATACATTGCGATGGATCATTGAAGTAAAACTGTTTTTCATAGCAAACTGGCAAATGTCGGTAACCTATTCTGGCTTGCATACGTCAGACATGTGTGGATTGATAATTTAACGATTTCCTTTTATTATGGACACTATACTATTTCGTTATTTTTATCGCATAATACTAGAAATTGCATTTACCGACAGGTTTACATTCATTTATTTCCCTTAAATTCTTGTTATTTGATATATTGAAAGCAATACAGTGTGATAAACGTCAGGCGTTTTTTCACAGTACGTTTCGTCTTCCCCTGATGACTGACTTACGCGGCTTTGACCCTTAAAGTCTTGGGGATTTAATTTACAAGTAATTGCAAATGGGCCAAAATATGTCCGCATCTCCCTTCACTGAACAGTGTTACATCCTATACTTCAAAGAAACGGTGATGGTGCCAATGCGCCGAGTGATAATGCTTAAATCAGCCAATAGAATAAATGAAGTGTATTCATTCGGGTCTGCTGGAGATCATTTAAGGTGAAAAGCTGGGTAAAACAGCAACGCCGAAAAACATAAATAAAACTGCAGCCCATCTTCTTAAGGTTGAACATATTTATTTAAGTTTGCTTGCACGTAATTCCAACAATTATTAAGACATTATAAAATTCGTTTCCTTGGTAGAAACAGTACGTGGTGCCTCTGATGAAGATCTTGATCTGATATTCCGTTAAATATATGCATGACATTTTAGTTTCTTGTTCCTACTTTCACGTCTCCTACAATGAACGCGCCGCCGTACATCGTTCTGTTGCTGTGTTGAACGACCCTTGTTACGCCACAATAAACACAACCTTTCAAATTCTATTTTTGCTCAAAAGACTATTTTATGCAATGGAGCTTGACTTAGAAAATATGTAACATGTTCAAGACTTTAACCTAAATTGTTTACGAGGGCCACTGTTCGCTTATTTAAAAGTCGATAAAATGAAAAAGAAAAGTTGTATAGGTCATTTTTGCTACGAACAATAATAAACGACAGATTCTAACGGGCATTTCTGTATTATGCGGATACTAAAGAAAGTTAAATGCTTTGTTCGCCTATGCAGAGTTTAACAAAAGAGTTGCTTAAACATCAAACTTTAAGAGCTGCAATATAAATGTTCACCGTTGTGGATACTATTGCAGCGTTATGCTTTAAACTAAAACTAAAATGGGCGTTGTAGTTGAGGTTTCTTTGCTAATACTGTGTTCTTTATAAACAAATATTTTAGTTGCGGGACGTAGCCGATACTTTGTTCTTAATCAGAACTAACTCAAGTGGCGGGATGTTGTATTCTATGCTTTCTTCGTGACCGAGACTATAAGAAGCAGCAGGACCGTGCCAACTCTCTGTTCCTACACATAACAAACAGTAGTAACGGGACGTCGCTCACTATTTGTTCATGATTAAGACTACAAGATGAGGTAGGACGTTGCCACCATGTGTTTTTGACCAACATTCACAGTAGTAGCGGGACGTTGCCCATACTCGTGCTCTTGATCAAGAGCAACAGTAGAATCTGGTTTTTGCCCACCCTTTGCCAGATTAAGAGAAGAAGCGGAACTGTTTCCGTTCTTTATTCTTCACTAAGACTCAACGTATAAGCGGTACTTTAGCCAGCCTGTATTCTTGTTCAAGACTAATAGTAGTAGCGGGATATTACCACCTTGTGTTCTTGACCATGACTAACAGTAGCAGCGTACTTTGGCAACAAGACTATAAGTAGTAGCGTGACTTATATGACCATGTGCTATTGACCAAGACTCACAGTATAAGACGAACTTTGCACAAGAAGTCTACAGTAGTAAGGTTGTTTTGCTAATCTTATTCTCGAACACGACCTCCAGAAGTTATTTGGCTTTGTCCAAATTCTGTTCTTACACTAATAAAGTCTTACAGTAGCAGCGGGACGATGGTAAGATCTGTTATCAATATAGTTGTAATAAATATTGAATGTTTGTGCCTTTGACTTTCTTGATCAAACTAGTACGAGTTGTCAGACCTGCGCACCAAATGCTCATATTCAAGAGTTTTTGGACATAATTCAACCGTTTTTTTTACTTTATTAAAGCTTAATTACTTTGTGAGTTGTTACATGATCAGGATTTAGTTTTTCATTTATAAATGTTACCAAATAATCCATTATTTTTATCTGACGAAAAAACAGAAATATTCCCAATATGTTCTTCTGTCTACTTACTGGGGTTTTTCAACCCAGCTTGAAAAGTTTTTCAGTAATCGCATGATCAAGATTGTTTTTACTTAAGGACGGACATACGGACCAATCTTAAATTACTTGCACAATCCCCATATAACTTTTTATCCATTCACAAAGTCTCATCAACCTATCTTACGTACTATAGGAATTATCGCAGTATCCGATTTTAGTTATCAATTTGCCCGTGACCATACCTCTGAGACCATAGCAACTACAATTTTTGGTCTAAAGAAAAAAATGAAATAACGTACCTATTCCCCATATGTCGCTCTATCTACATACCAAGTTTTATCAACCATACTTAAGTACTTTATGACTTTTCGCAGAATCCAGAGATTTTCATGTAACACTATGAACCACAATTGCTGTCTTCTTAAAACGACCATATATCAACATACTGGGTTTCATCAAATAGCTTCAGTACTTTCTGCTTTATCGCAGAATCCAGATTTTTCGGCCGGACAGACAGACGGACTTACAATTAAAATTGAAATAAAATACATTTTCCTCATATGTTCCTCTATCAACATACCTATTTTCATCAAATTAGCTTAACTTCACTTGAGTTGTCGCAGAACCAGATTCTAGTTGCCACTTACATCTTTTACCATAGCAATCACAATTAATGTCTGACGAAAACAGGGATAACGTGCACGTTCCCCATATGGCCCCCTATCCACTTACTGAATTTCCATCATCTAGCTTTAATTTTTAATTATCGCAGGATCCAGATTTTGTTGGACAGATTTTTCAATTATTTCCGTAACCATAGCAACTAAAATCTTTGTCTTACGAACAACTGAAGTGAGATTATTATTCCCCTTAAGTTCCTTTATCCTTATACCAAGTTTTATCAACCTAGCCTTAGTACCGTGTGAGTTATTGCAGGATCCAGATTCGGACCAATACATAGAAACACGGACAAAAGAACTAACGAACACATGGATGCACCGTGGGTTAACCTAAAGTCCATTCCGTTTACACTGAAAGAGGACTAAACACGAAAATTGTGTTTTGTGAATTTTTGAAAATTAAAGAGAAAAACCAGTTTGCACACAAACAAATATTGCTTTAAGGTGAAAAGTCATGTTTGTAACGAAATTCTACTTTATAAATAAATATATTCTCAGACGATTTAAATCAAAAACAAAGCAAAAAAACAACATTAAAATTGTGTAACTTAAAACAATGATTTTGTTAATCGACAATTTCCGTAAACCGTCCGGGTACTCCCGCAACCTTTCTTGATGATGACGTATTACCTCCCCAAAGCGCGTAACACGGAAATTCGTAAATGCGTAGGGAAGCTTGAATATTCCGTGTTAAACGTCAACTAAGACAGTAGATTTCGTTTTATTTTGCCAAAGTTTTTCTTTTTATCAAAGTGTTATTGCAAGCGTGTGTTACTGCTGATTTTATTTGCATAACAAGCATTATTCGACATGGTTCCGTCTGTTGTTGGCGGTTGAACTAACGTCCGGACTAGAAAACAATTGACTTTTTTAATTGTCTAAACGACGGCATTTCCCTTAAGAAATCGATGTCAATTTGATGAGGGAAATAGATGGGACAGTGATTGATTTCAAACCGAGTAAGTCTTCTAAATTAACACTTGAAGCAATTTGAAGACAGTTGTTTCGTTCATCCTCCAAGAGTATTGGCGTTCGTGTTGGAATTGAGTGAAAGCTCATCCTCAAGTCTGGGTTTCTTCAAACCATATTTCCTGTAACAAAGTTAAAAAGCTCTAAAGAAAGCCCCAATAAATCCCAACGACCTTGAACCCGTGAAGCACAAACGGCAAATACAGCCTTTGCCAAAAGTGACTAGAAACCGTAATGTCGTCTGTGCCTGATTCATTATTCGACTTGCTAAAATGTTTTATTCAGCATAGTTATATATGTAATGATTTCCAGACTTTTTAATTTTAGATTTTCTGTGTCACAATACTCTCATGCAAGCATATGTCTTATACTGGCTTATCAAAAGTAGAGGAATAATAGCTGTTGAAATATCTTTATGTCCTAATCTCTGATAAGTTGAACGGCAATGCCTTTGATTCCAGAAAACGGCTGATTTGTATTGCTGCACACTAATTAACCAGCCTAGCGTGCATTATATTTAAATTCAGTATAGTTCCTATTTTTTTAAATGTTAAACGTTTTATTTTCTGACATTGCGCAACATGAAAGTAAATGTTTAATTGACACTGTAACTTGGAAATTCATAACTAGTGATTTTATGTTGAACTTACAGATAAGGATTTATGTCAAAATGCCCATATAAGCATGCATGTTTCTTCAGTGAGGACTGCATTGAGGAGATGGCAGATCATATCTAGTGTATGAGAGCTGCCTGTTGTCATTGCAGCTGATGTGCTTTGTGTGTGGCGACATGCACCATTACCAGGAAGGCAGTAAGAGGAGGTCAGCTGAAAATGTATGTGAACCTGGAAAGAGGAGATGTCAGTGAATGTGTGTGAACACCTCTGATTAACTTGATAGTGACAAGAGCCATGTTTTAGTAGTGTCTGCATGAGGAAATTATAGAACTGTTTCCGTTTCATGAACGTTCCAATTATATCGTACCCATTATATCGCACATAACATTTATGAGATTGCAGTCTACTTATATATTGCCTGTTGTGCACAATGTGTGGAAAAATGACCCAATCACGATTCTTCGAGATGCGGCCGCGTAAATCTGTGCGGCCACGGCGTATGCCCGGCGGTCCATACCTGGCCACTCAGCGAAGAACGGCTCATACACTCTTATAGATCTGGATGCTAACCAAGTTCTCGATGTTCTGCAAGTTAATGTACAGAGACTTTCGTTATTTAGTTGCTTTATATTCTAGTCTACTTATTTAAGTCAACTAGTATATATACCAATAATGCATTCCATTGTCATTCAAATAATCAGCGCGTTAGTGTTCTGTGTCTCCATCATCGATTTTGAAGGTTCGGCTCCTTAAAGCTGAATTATGCCAAGGCTTTTTTTATACTATTTAAATGTATAAAGTCATGATATACTCGTCATTACTTCTGTAAATGTCTTGAAGAAACGCAATCGAGCTCTTGAAATATTCGTCATTTGTATTAAAAGGTGTTTGCAACATCTACGTGCATAATTTAAATTTACAAATATTTTTTGTAATTATTCATCACTGTAGTAGGTCTGTATCACATATGAACCGTTAGAAATATATAATTATTGGTCCTTCTATTAGTTCTATATAAGTTATACCCGTGAACGCTATAGACATCAGTAAGTTTTGCTGACCTGGAATATGTGTACGCTTGAGAGAGAAGAACGTCTTAATACATTCCCACAATATGTAGTGTATGTAAAAGCGCCTACTTGGGGAACTATTAATCAGAAAATGGCTTCGAAAGCAGTTGAAGGGGTGTGTAAGAAAGAAAATTATAGTACAGAAAAGCTAAAAATGGCTAGTTCACGCTAAACAAAGCCACTGTTTATTAACATTTGTTGGACATAATTTATGTATAAATCCTTGTCCACAAATTCAAATAATTAATTCTCGCAAGGATTAAATGACGTCACTTAAACCTCCATAACAATATAGGCTGTTATTTTAATGTAGGTTTTAATTTGGTTTTCAACATTGCGAATTTTCACCTTTATTTTTTGGCCTTAGAAGATTTTGATGAAGAAAGATTTTAAAAACTCGACTCGGTTAAGTATTTGTTTGGTGTAAGTCAAACGGGCATAATGTATAGCATCTTAAAACCAATAAATCATTACGTTCTCGTTCGATGGATAGAAATAAAAGTCATATGCAATTGTAAAGATCTAACGAATATGTGAAGTATAAAACACCCAATTGTTTTAATTATGCAAACCGCGTGGCAATATGATTCGGAAAGTCCAAAGATGTTCTTTGATCGGCTGCAACGATTATGTTGTTTACATCTTTTACCAACTTTATAGCTTTTCCTGAGTGTTGACTCCTTTGAAGAGGAAAGTAACCCTGAGAAACTTTGAGGTGGAATGTGATCATAGTTTGAAACAATATTCACGGTGATAGGGCGATTACCACAACTATTCCGCTCACAGTCGAAATTGTATACTTCTGACAAAAGCTCCGTATCCTTCTGTCAAAAACATGGCCGCAAACTTTTTGGCGAGTCCAGAAATCAATGAAAAAAACGAGAAAAGAAGGTAAGTTGGTAATAAAATGATATTCTATTGAACGAGGTATATATTTTACATCTAATTGCCGTTTACCGCATCAAAATTGAGTCGCTATTAACTTTAAAATAGTGACAACAGTTTGAGCATGTCGTGAAAGAAGTGACTTTCATGACGCGAACAATCGTATTTTGCAGATTTTAAACCCTTTAAATGAAAGATGTTTTGTTAAAAACGGTATTTTATGGTAGAAGAATCAATTAACAACACATTATGGCATGCTTTATTGACTATAACTGTGACTTTTATATGTACACGTGTTAGCAAGTATGCACCGCTAAACACTGACATTATAGAAATATGAACACCGCTCAACAATGTCCGTAAAAGCACCGCATCTTTATGACATTTTGGCACCGCTTTATTCTGATCTTTTTTCTTTCAGAAGGAAGAGACGTTCAAATTTATGTCTGACCAAGCCAAAGAACAAGAAACAGAGACATGCACTCACAAGCTTCTATAGACAGTCTCAAACAAGTTTTGTTTTAAATAATTGTAACCCCTTTGTTTCTGATATAAGTACTCGAGCGCATCTTTGGTATATATCTTTGGTTTTGGCCACAAATACCAAATTCATATTTCAGTAAATTTAACCAATGCAACATCACTTTGTACACTCTATACATAACTAAATTTTATTTTTTTTTCGTATAGTTTTATACCATCATTTGCTTATGCCTTTCCATAATCGTAGCTGGACATCTTTCTTCTAATATTGATACGGATTATGAATCTGAAATCAATAAATAATAATTATCAATAATGATTGTATTTTCCAACAACAATAGATAAATTGAAACATGAGACTTAAAGCATGCTATCATTTTCAAGATCAATTCTGGGCCATGCAATATTGATAAATAAAAGATTATCGTAAATCAATTCAGCTCACGATGACTCGTTCTAGCACATCATTTAAAACCATGTGCAGAAGCCAGCTTTATTAACGTCTCTGGCAGAAGTTAGCGGTGCCACGAATTTCAGTGACACGGAATATAAATACGGTGTTTATAATCAGTGTTGCGCGGTGCATCGATATTTATGTAAGTGATGTATGTTTTCACCAAAAATTAGGCCTTTAACAGATAATGAAACAGACAGGTTCGTATGGCATGTTCGTTTAATATATAAAATGATTTAAGTCTGACACATCAGGTCTGACACATCGACAATCATCTGATTATTACATTTTTCTCACAAGTACGAATGGTGTCGAGCGCGACACGACTTTTTGTAAACACTATTTCAAAGGCATACAAAATATTTCACGACTCGTAAACTTTAATATAGACGACATATTGGTTCAGACATTCGATGGAGTGCTACGCAAGTGGCAATCATTTTGCAGTGTCTTATAATAAAATATTGTGTCACCCGGTTACCTGATATTGCTTCGTCCGCCATGTTTCTTTTCGTCAGAAGGATACGGAGCTTTTGTCAGAAGTATAACATTTCGACGGTGAGCGGAATAGTTGTGGTAATCGCCCTATCACCGTGATATTTACTTAAATACATGTCTGAATGTTCTTTTTTAGTTAGGTTGTTCGCACATAAATTTTGTCTGAGGAGTATATTGAATGGGAAATTCTAGAAGAAACACTTTTTATCCCCGCCGTCTTCTTCCAGGTATTTAATAAAAGCTCTAGATGTCAATTGATACTATTTGCGAAGTTTTAAACAATTGATTGAAGACCATACATTTGAACTTAGGCTGCATCATATACGCAAGCAGCATTGAGCGCCCATGTGTATGCAGCCAACTGAAATGATTTCAAGATGGACATGTGGGTCATGAGCCATGTTGTTCCCGATGTATCAAATGCACATGATGCATTAATTTTCACGGCATTTACTGATGCATCTGATGAAAATGATCGTGAGAAATGATTTAGATTTAATAAATACACTGCCAAGTTAATCAAATTTTATTAAAATTTAGTTGAAATGTAAAATGTTTGATTGTGGTAGTCCCGTGCGTTGCGAAGAAATCATTCTTAACAAAATCAGTCAATTGAGCAAAAAAACGAACTTTAATGCTTATTTTTATTAGAACACTACCGCTGTTTAACAACAATATTACATAATAACTTTATTACTTTTGCAAGACGTATATTATTTTTAAGGAACGAATAGTTAAACATCATCAGGAGACAGTATTATTGTTAACGTCCGCCAGTACTTTGTAGGCAGATTGCAAATTGCAAATACAATACTTGTTTATACAACGCTTTATTAAACCTCCAAACTGAATTACGACTCGGAAAATAAAAAGAATTGGGGTTTAAACTTTTTAAATAGGATACATGACCTCACACTGACTTAGCCCAGAATTATTCACACAAAATACAATTGCAAATAAACATTGACGTTACAGCATTGCAAATAAAACGGTATGAATTCAACTTAATTATTAGAACGCTGGAACGTTGAATTTTTCAACCAGATTCATTAAAACTCAACACTAAATATTTTACTGCTAATTCTCAATTTGAATTTTAGAATGTTTACTTCGGCACTAAGTATTACCAGAGTGTCTGACTTGAAACCGAGAGATCTTAACGGGAAAAAGCAATTGGAATTCCTCGTGACATGTAAACATTTTGCAAATATGGTATTACATAAAAGTTTGTGATAATTGTATGCTAACGTTAACAATTAATTTTTATAAAACTTGATCGATTTTACAATCTTCAACAAATGTCTTTCACTCGCGAATAAATTATTTAAGATACAAACAAAATAGTCCACAAGAAAATGTCCGAACATTTAGAGACACCGTGGTACCTTTTTTATCTACGGTAACATCATTGATGTTGTTTTACGGACAAATACTTCGGTGTTGAACTTTGACCACAAATAACAAAGATTAGCATTAATAACTGCACTACGATCCCTTAATTATTTAAATTCAACTGTAATATTAAATGTCAGTAAGCCAATTATGAGTTCGTTGTTTGTTCTTTATTGTTGTCTGTAACACCTTTATTCGTACAAAAATACAACTGGAGCCTATTTGGCACACTTTATATTATTGAGCGGGGAGCATGTTGCCTTACATTACTAAACACATGTTACTAAAAAGGCTTTAACCAACAAAATACCAATTTTCAAAAGTATTGAGATTATCATAATTCACACTAAATGAAATTAAACTGTTGTTATCGGTATAATCTGTGAATACATTAAGCAAATTTTATTTGTTTCCTTACGAAGATAATTTTAACTGCGTAGACTACTTTAAGCTGTCGGTTGAAATCATTGCATGTATCGAGTACACCTGCCTATTTATTCATATAAAGCAAGCGCAACGGTTCACTGACTTTAACATGCATTATAACCCAAATAAAGCAAACGGTGCACTTACTTCTTATATATATCTGCAATGATTTAATTCCGTCAACAGGCTTTAAAAACACAGCTGTGATATGTCACTGGATTTACGCAAATATCGGTAAGATGAATTAGGATAAATGCAACTGTGCAACAATTAAGATTGGAAAGGGAAAAATCTGTGTGTCCAAAAATTAAAAGTCACAAGAAACACAAATTTGACTTAAATAGTGGGTTTCCGAAAAATTAAAATGTCCGAAAACTTTATGTTATTACGTTAACATAGATTATTTCTTGGTTGGACCGATTTCAATTAAGCATCAAAAGCATTTACTTGTGTAGGCCACCAGTCGACTGTAAAAATGTCCCTCTTTCGTTTTTTAAAATAATACTGGAACATATCTTATATTGCCATTGGAATGTTAAAATGACATATATCATATCATGTAAATTAAATGATGTTTATGCACACATGTCAGTTTCAGTTTAATGTAAGTGTAAACTCGAATGGTAATGAACAACACAGGTTTTCTTTTCACTAAAAGTCGTTATATGTACCAAATAATTTGAAAAATAAGTTTATATTAGTATTTTTTCATTGTTTTTTGTTTTCATTGAGTATTCAGCTGCATCGAACCGTCCTTTGAAAGATTCATAAAGATTTTGCGTACCCTTTGTGAATTTTTTTAAAAGACACTGTTCATACTACGAGCAAGAGGTGTCCGTAATGTTTTAATGAATAAGGAGGTAATATTATTTCTACAAATGAGCTCACGAATATATTGACATTCTGTCTTTCAATTAGTAGAATAGACCCGCTCTTAGATGCATTCAACACGGGCATGTATACAGCCGCATTCAATAGTTACAAACCTTGATTCATTTCAATTTGTAATTTAAAGTATATTGCTTTCTTATGATATTTAGAAATACGCTATTATATTGATTTGTTTAGATTGTATGCTCTCGTTGTTTATAATACTATAATCTTGTTTTTTTCATGTATCGATTTATTGCATTAAATGCATTTATGAATACATGTTTTAATGTACCCTTTTGAAGCCTAAATCGATTAGAAAAACCCATGGGGAATGACTCTGCGGATACGTTAAATTAGTGTGCGGATACGTTAACAATTAAAAGCTAAATAAATAACAAATACATAAATAAATATATAATATGAATGTATTGTACCATTCGGTAGCTGATTTCTTTCACAACGGGCAGGCATGTTTGAGGTTTTCAGGCCGGCAAAACGGCAAATAAACTTACCAGAACGACACAAAGACCGACGTATATGATAATTTTCGCATGGGTGAATGTTTGTCAATCATGCAGGTATTTAGGTATTTTACTCGTGGTGGCGTGTTGACGAGTTTGAAGTCGCCAGAACGGAACCCTTACCCGCCAGAACAAAACAAACAGCGAAATATGTCATATCATAAGTGTTGCTCTTTTATGATCTAACGGGTATATTTACCATTCTTTCGTATAGGCAACACAACAACATCTGTTTTGAAAATCACCACTTTCGAAGAGATGCATTATCGTATCAGATTTTGAGTCTTAAGGGAATAATAATTAGTTTTTGCTCTCGTCATAATTATAAAAAAGACTATTTCAAAGTATCGCAGGTTTTTGGTCTATGGTTACATGATCATCTTGTACGTCGAAATAATGGGTTTTGGAATAGAAGCCGAGTTTGAGACGTGATTCATTGGTCGAAATGATGAGCTGCACAATTAACAAACATCATGGAGCACGAAGCGAATGTTTGGAATTAATGGGATGCGAACTGTTGGTACTTCCCGGTTAGCGAAGAAGTTCCTGAAAAGTGTCAAAAGACAATATGATGATTTAGTCTATGCTACTTTTAAAGAGACAATTGACATAACACAGATGTACGTCAACATGTGCGTACAATTGAAACTTTGTATTGAATCACAAACGAACGGCATTAAGCCATTAGAGAACTTACTCCTCAGTGCAATTTCCTCCAGCAAAACAGAATATGTATTATTTTTGACAATGGGTAATATTTCTTTGAAAAAGACAGCGAAACAAGAGACCGTCTTAAAAACATATGCTTTGATCTTATGAAATTGGACAATGTAAAAGTTGTACTTACTTCAACCACAACGTTTTTTCTAGTCAATTTACGACACGTTTACCATATGTGTGAACTGCGTCCACTGAAGCCAATTGAGTCATCAGAGTTGTTGAGAGCAGAAGCCCCGGATGTTGATTACGGTGAATATATGAGCGCAATTGTTGAGGGTTACCACTTCTTATTCTTATGATCGCGTCTGAGCTGCGCGAGAACAGAGGTATGCTGTCGCCCAAAGACATGACGCAGTTGCTGACAGAGTGCAGATTTCCGATACTGAGTCGAGAGTTCTATCCGGAGGAAGACAGAGTGTGTAAGTAAATGACATCAAAAGAATTTTGTCAGAATCAGAATCGAGTTTTAATTAGTGAATTCCCTACCGAATATCATATTTAGGAATACGCTTGATATACCACCAGCAAAACGACGCGATTGTTTTGGCGTTGTCCGTCCATCCGTCCGTCCGTCTGTCCTTCCGTCTTTCCGTCCTTTCGTCCGTCCGTCCGGCACTTTTGTGTCCGGAGCCATAGACATGACGCAGTTGCTGACAGAGTGCAGATTTCCGATACTGAGTCGAGAGTTCTATCCGGAGGAAGACAGAGTGTGTAAGTAAATGACATCAAAAGAATTTTGTCAGAATCAGAATCGAGTTTTAATTAGTGAATTCCCTACCGAATATCATATTTAGGAATACGCTTGATATACCACCAGCAAAACGACGCGATTGTTTTGGCGTTGTCCGTCCATCCGTCCGTCCGTCTGTCCTTCCGTCTTTCCGTCCTTTCGTCCGTCCGTCCGGCACTTTTGTGTCCGGAGCCATATCTTGGAAGTGCTTTGGGGGATTTCTTTGAAACTTAATATGAGTATAAATATGGATAAGAGGATGATGCACGCCACATGGCATTGTACACCATCGGATAATAATGGAGTTATGGCCCTATGTATCTCGAAAAAATGCTTTTTTGTGTGTCCGAAGCCATATCTTGGAAGTGCTTTGACGGATTTCATTGCAACTTGATATGAGTATATATATGGATAAGAGGATGATGCACGTTGGCGTTGTCCATCCGTCCAGAAAACTTTTGTGTCCAGAAGTATAATGTCGGGGGATATCAATTCAACGAATTTGCTTGTTATATGTTGATTTATTCCATCTCATTTTAACATACGGTATTTAGATTATAATTAAATAATCGCATAACAGAAACTAGTAAAAGCAATACGTGTCTTCAAAATAGACGATCAGCCCTGGTCCCAATGATACCTTCTTTTTGTGGTGACAGTGTTATGGGAAATATTAGCTGTTGTTGTTTTATATAATCAAATACATAAGGGAAGAAAATGTAACAGCTTATCGCAGACAATCACTTCCATACTAAACAGATCAACGTAGACACTTTAAACACCACACATATACACACATGAAGTGCAATAAAATACATTTATGAATCTATACATAACTGAATGCCGTAATCTATTGAATGCATAATACACACGTGACGTTTTTCATTGGGTGAATCCTGCATTAGCTATCGTATATTGGCTCGTTTGCTTCTGCTTTTTTATTCACTTCTTCTGTATTTGTTAAAGTTATACCTTACATGTATACATTCAGTGTAATCATCATATGTTTAGTGTTTTACCAAAATCAAAGAAGATCTGTTAACGAACGACCCAATTGTAATTTTTAATCCTCGCAGTCCAGAAACAAAGTCTGTCAGATTATGTGGACGTACGTTAGGTAGACTAAAAATTATGGACGTGTAAAGCTTCAGTGCATCCGAACATTGGGTTTTCTTTTGAAAAGTCGTTCGGCGGAAAGATAAAAGACTCTTTACGTCATGCTTGTGTGTTTGTGGGGTGGTTTTGAAAGCATGATATAATCCACATGTGTATCATTTTTAGAGATTTGATACACATATAACACATATTTAATACATATGTATTATGAATTACATGTACACCATTAACATATTATTACGATACAAATAGATTCTCTATTCTAGCTGCTAGTCTGATATTGCGTATGTGTTCCTGAATCACAACTGTATGTTGCTGTTTCAGCTCACGTTTATCAACAGTTTATCGGTAGACTGAGGCAATATCACAGGAGATCCTATGCCGAGCTTGATTACATTCCTGGCTCGGCTCTTTTACTGCTGATGTAGATGGTCCCATTCTCGGTTAATGTTGAGTTTAAAGCAGTAAATCTAGCACATATTGCTATCTTCACAGTGCTTATATATGTTATATGCTCGTGTGATGAAATCTGATGAGGTTACATTTACTTTGCATAAATTCACGACTTTGCGCAGATAATAAGATTTCTATGCTATTTGCGCATCTTACGTTTAACTCTGTTAACATTTACTAGAATAACGGGTACATGAACCTTAGAGAACGCGTCGAATATTCAAGCCAATCCAGGTACATTTCAAAACTGAAGCTAGAATCATACCAATTGTGCATAAGTCATGTTGAGTTTGTACAATACTATTTGAAATAATAAGGAAATATATTACACAATTCATGTTTAAATTGTAGAAGATCTATCACAACATCTGTCACTACATATAAATACATAACACATTATTTGTAAAAACAACAACATTGTCCCACATTTTTATATGTTGTTTTGCACGTGTTTCAATCCTTTTTGAAATATCGAGGGGTTAGAGCCAGAACGTAATAAGTCCATTTTTCAAATAGTGGAGAAAAATGAAAAAGAAGGTTTGACAAACTACAACTTTTATTTGAATATGAATATTATCATAATATTATGTTAAAATATTAGGTAAAAGTATTGTTATGGCATTATAAACATATCATAGAATTGCATACAATATTTAATGCTTTTGTATTCAAAATAGCACTTACTTTATTATGGCATAAAGGTAAAACATATATATTTTCTGTGTGCCACTGTGTTAAGTGCACTTGGTGCTACTTAGCATAAGAATAGTACCCTGCTTTTCCTATGCCATAAAGTTCTAAGTGCCCTTAAGGCAAAACAGCCCTGTGCTATGCATCTATTTTGAGAGACTGAACGAAACATGTGCACTTAGCGCAAGTTCATATTAATATTCATAATACGAGATATTATTATATGGAAGTACATCATTATTTCCTTTTGCATTCTAGATTTTAACAGGACATACACATGTAACAATACATATATTTCAATCAGTATGGACTTGTTTGTCTCCAACCTTCGCAATGGAAGAAAGTCAAGATTCAGATTTTCTATTCCACATTTGAATCTTCACTTTCTTCCATTGTATCTGGTTCTGGAAGATTGTCCCTAGTTGTCTTATCAGATGGAATATCCTTGAAATACTGGTCATATTCTGAAGAAATTATTCATCAGATCAACGTGATAGCAGGTCTTTTTTCTTTGATACTGTTATTGGAAGTTTGGCATCATACAAGGGTTTTAAGTCACATTTTATAAAAGGTCCTTTCCATGAGGATTTAAGTTGCACACACTGAAAACTGGTGTCATCGAAACTGCTCTTTAAAAACACACGCCCCGGATCACTTTTTTTGCAGTTTTATCCATGTTATTTTTGTCCATAAAACGTTTTGTCCACTTACATTTACAACGTTTAACGGTAGTACATATTTGGCTACATGCTTGATATCTAAAAAGTCATAGTATTTCATCGGCACTACAACATACGGATTTCTTTTTCGTGCAACCTTCACAATTGTTTCTCACTGGCTTGGTACATATACCGATGTAAGTTTCTTTGCTCGTTCTATCGAAGCATGTACACTATCACAACTCCATCTGGGTATGTCCACTTTCTAAATACTTTTGTTCAATAGTGTCTCTATGTTTTTACATTTCTCTTAAGCATGCATCAATGCAACAGTAAAAACCCTATTTCGATTTTGACCACAACAACAGTCAGAATAAAAACAGACATTCTCTACTGTGATAGGAAGAGATTTCATGTAAGTCAAAAGACAAGTTCCCTCTTGACAAGAGCTCCGTTTTCCTTCAGTTTCATTCTACAAAAACCATGTCGAACTTGCGTTTTGTAATAATAAAAGGAAAGATTGTAACAATTGAGCTTTCTTTTATAATAAACTTTACTCACAAGAGAACATGGAATCGGTAAAACAGCCTCTAGATCAAATGTTGCAACATGGTATGACTTGTCTTGTTTTGCACGAGACTTATCCAACTTATTTTTATATCTAGCTCCGTTTTTCTTTTGATATGGTATTCAAAAGCAATTGTCAAATCGGTGGTTAGCTCGCCTGCTAGCTCCTTATTTCTATACACAGCGCACGTATGAAACTGGTCTTTCTTGGTTATATGGAATGAATAGTTAAACTCCTCACAGAAAATTGTACGATACATTGAACTTGATATGTATTGCCTGCCCGTTTCTTTACAGTTTTCTTTGTATAATTAATACAATTTACTAATATTTAAATCAGATCGTAGAAAACGCATTTTAGTGTCTTGGCGTGTGTAATGTGCTTCTACAGTAGGAAATGATTCTATATGATTACGAACACCTTTTATGATTGCATTTGGGGTTTTGTTATGGGGAGTGTGCTTTCCACGACTGTCAAAGGAAGCAAATGTTCCTGAAGATAGTGATTTCAGTGCTGTATATATCATTCTGCCACCAATAGCTAACGTCTTCTGCAAGAAAGCTTTGCAAACACATTTCGTATCTAAGTGATATACTCTGGAAATAGCTCTGCGCTTTGATGAGTGTGTCCATACACGACTCGGCACATCCCCCGTTAATGGCAATTGTAAAATATTGAAAACAATCCCTGAATTATGTGAATATAAATGAGGTTGGATTAACATATATCCCGATCAGACTATAATATTTAATACAGTGTATACCCATTGTCTGGTATAAAAAAATAGTAACATAGGTTTTAACTCAAATTCCTCATGCATAATACTAGTATGGTTACTTTGTTTACAATTATAATAATGTGTGTACTATAAACTGGTAGGAGGGAAACTTATGTTTGTTCTCCATGTCATGTGCGTGAATTACATTTTGAACTTGAGTAAAATACCTCCTTGTTATACCATTCGTCCCTAACATATTGACTGATTGTATTCATAAATGTAGCATTATTTGTTTTAAATTATATTTGTATATTTCTTATTGGCTTTTGTGGTCATGTCCTTCATTAAAATATATACAAAAAACCTATGTGGTAACAGTGATACATGCGTATTAAAGTATAACACCCTGATGTGCGTGATGCTATTCGAGAGTTAAGGTAGACGTAACTATTACTCTAAGAGAGATTGGCAGGATGTCACATGCTGAGAAACATGCTGATAATCATTTATTGCTTAAACAAGTGACCTACGTAAATTGATGCGGGGTGTTACAAAAACAAGATTATAATCAAAGATAATGTTCTAAGTTCATGAGGTCCTTCCGGAACAGTGCCTGCATTATGTGGAGACCCATAGTGTGCCCCACCTCTCCTACCTAATTTAATTACTAGACTCATGGAAGTTGAAACGAATTTTAAATTAAAGCTTCAGTTTCAAGCTACATATGTATTTAGGTTTTACTGAAAGTTATTCAATTTTGGTGTGGTCTTATGCTGTTGGCGGGGGGGGGGAACCGGATTGCCCAGAGGAAACCCACCTCGCCGTTATAGTGACCACCTACCAAACTCACGTGCCCTGGGAATGGGGATTGAACCCCGGTTGCAGAAGTGAGAAGTGCATGTACCAACCACTGCGCTAACCGTAACCGGACAGCCTTGTAGATAATGAATTAACATAAACCTATTTAAATTGAGATTTTGAAAATCAGGTCAATGCCTTTGCTGCATAATACAACTAAATCTGGTCAACGTGTTTGCTGCATAAAACAATTAAACCAGGTCAATGTGTTCGTTGCACAATAAAACTAAGTCAGGTCAATGTGTTTGCTGCATAATACAACTAAACCAGGTCAATTCGTTCGCTGCGTAAAACAACAAAATCACGTCAATGTGTTCGATGCATAAAACAACTAAATCACATAAATATGATTTCTGCAAACTACAACCAAATCAGGTCAATGTGTTCACTGCATAATACAAATAAATCAGGTCAATATGTTTGCTGCATAATACAACAATCAGGTAAATATGTTCACTGCATAATGCAACTAAATCAGGTAAATGTGTACATCGCATAATACAACTAAATCGTGTCAAATTGTGTTTGCTGCATAATGCAACAATGAGGTCAATGTGTTCACTACATAATACAATTAGATCAATGTGTTCGCTGCATAATGCAACAAACAGGACAATGTGTTCGCTGCATAATACAATTAAATGAGGTCAATGTTTTTGCTGCATAATACAACTAAATCAGGTCAATGTGTTTGCTGCATAATGCAACAATCAGGTTAATGTGTTCACTGCATTAAACAACTAAATCAGTTTAATGTGTTTGGTGCATAATACAACAATCAGATCAAATTGTATTCGCTGCATAAAGCAACGTTCATGTCTATGTGTTTGTTGCATAATGCAACAATCAGGTCAATTTGTTTACTGAATAATGCAACAAACAGGTCAATATGTTCACTGCATAATACAACAATCAGGCCAATGTGTTCACTGCATAATGCAACAAACAGGTCAATGTGTTCACTGCATAATACAACAATCAGGTCAATGTGTTCACCGCATAATGCATCAAACAGGTCAATGTGTTCACTGCATAATACAACAATTAGGTCAATGTGTTGTTTTTCATTAAACAACTAAATCACTTGAATGTGAATGCTGCATAATTAAACACTCACTTCAAATTGTTTGAAGCAAAATGCAACTAAATCAGGTCAGTGTATTCGCTGCATAATACTTATAAATCAGGTCAATGTGGTCATTGCATAACACAACTAAATCAGGTGAATGTGTTTGCTTCATAATGCAAAACTCAGGTCAATGCGTTGGCTGCAAAATGCAACGAAATCAGGTCAATATGTTTGTTGCATAATACAAAAATCAGATAAATGTGTTCGCTGCGTAATGCAATCAGGTTAATGTGTTGGCTGCATAATACAAAAATCAGGTCAATGTGTTATCTGTATAATGCAACACTGAGGTAAATGTGCTCCCTGCTTTATACAACAATCAGGTCAGTGTGTTCTCTGCATAATAAAACTAAATCATGGCCATTCATACCTTGACAAAGAAATTAGTTTTTACAGTGAGGTATGCATTTGATTTTTCGTTCATTTGCTCTTCTTATTGATATCCGAGTTTTTCAAATTGCAGCGTTTTATCTTCCTCTGATATATTGTTTAAGTGCTAGAAGGTAACAACATTGCAGGGCATAGACCTAATTTTTGTAAAATAATACATGTCATTTACCCACAATCTATTTCATTACATTTCTATTTGATTTATTGTTTTTTAATAACAAAAAAATATACATCTGGAGCAGTTAGACAAAACTTCCGTATGGCAATTTAAAAAAGTGCTTTGTTGCAGATAATATTATAACATGTATATTGCCTTTCTAAGTTTTGCTCGTCAGCATGATCGTGGCAGTCCAACTAGTGTTTTCCGGTCGAAATTAGCAATGTTTGTATGAACCCGGAGCGAAATATACATAGGACAATTTGTTCGTGACTATCTGATATATCTGCTAAGTTGTTAACTCTTATCGTGTTTAATTTGGTTGTTATTGTATCTATGAACTATGATGTTCATAATAGCAATACTTAACTATCGGTCCTTCACAGTCAACATTTAAGTATGCCCTTTCGTTTACCAGATCTGCTTGCCGCTCCTCACAAGTAGTTATTTCCATTGATCTTGATTGTGACACCAAATTGTATGTGGTACTTACAGTAATATATAAAAAAGTAGACCAAATCCGAAAATATTGTGTAAGCCCCGGCATTGACTGACTGAGAGGTATATAATGATTGACTCATTCTTCCATCTCTACATGGTTAACACAAAATGACACATTCCATAGAATATCAATTATGTTTCCTACAAAGCTTTCATACTTGCATGGATGTTGTCCTTGAACACTATCAACACACCCACTCTAACCTTACCTCATGTTGCTGTTGACGCTGACCTACATTTTGTTCAGACTAATGCAGAGTCCAATCTCTTGTTTAACCCTTTTCCACTTAGATACGTATTTGTACACATTTGTAGTCTCTTACACAATAATATTAAATTAAATTCATATTTAACAAGATGCAAGTTGTAAAGGCCTCATTTTCAACCCTTAGATACTGCTTAGCAGCGAACAGCATAAAAACCTGAACAGTCTGCGAGTTACTCGCAGGGTTAGAGTTAGAACGGTATTTTAGAACTTCTCTTTTATCGTCAATCTGGTTGACTGCCCCTTTAAGGCTAGTGACTAATTACTGACTTAACAATACTGATCTATACATCGTATCTTAAAATCTGTTTCTTGTGCAAAGTATGCTGTCTCATCATGTGTTTTTAAAAGTCCTTTTTTAGACAGAATTTCACTACCAACACCCTACCAGCTCACATGGAAATATGTATAATAGGTGCCCAATATACATAATTATGTATTTTTATCAAGACATGGCAGTGAGGAAAGACTCGTGCTTAATATCATTCAACATGTATTTCTATGAAGTCAGTCAAAAGCCACTAATTCAGAAAACGGATGCAATTTTTTTTAATTGCTATTTCCAGCCATCCACTATTTAGTGTGTGTTGACCTTATTGTTTTACTCTAGCTGTCTTATCCAGAGGTTTTGACCTAGATCCCTTTCCATACTTGTATGCAGCGAGAAAATTAATGGCAGATATAATTTCGCACATGTTCATGTTTTTGTATGTTCATGCTATTTGCATCTTCCTCCCATGTCAACATTAGTAGATTTCACGCAAACAATCTGCCTTCCATGTAAACTTAAGTAGATTTTACGCAAACAATTGAAGGCCACAATTTACTGTACATGAAATATTAATGCTAGACATTGTTTAATCTATAAAAAAAACATTTTAGTTGGCAATTTTGTTATGCTCTCTTCCAAAAACACTTTTAATAATTTAACATTCAGACTGGAGGAGGATGAATGGTAGATTGTTCTCAAGTGGTTCAATACAGAGTCATGAATGCATACTTCAACCACTAATTAATAACTAGAAGTGTCCTCCTCAACAAGGAAGATTGTATTCATAATGAGAAATGTTTAATTGAAACTTAAAGTGATTTTTGAAAGACACACTCAACTTAACAATACCATCATTGTGATTATATACTTGGAAAAAGTATTTTGAGTATGAAAACCCACCAATGGTTAAATAGGTTTGTTTTTAGAACATTCAGTTCTTACACTTATTATACAATTTTAAGCAAGCTCCACAAGATACTTTGCAAAGTATTTGTAATTGACTGACATGTATATTTTAATCATATAGAATACATACATGTGCTATGTTATCTCCTAGATCATCTATGGCAGTATAGTACTTGCATATTTCTGCATATAATTTTTTTATCATTTGTTTTCAATGGTTTTTATAACTCAATATAAGTAAAAATTTCCTTTTGTCTGATTAAAATGGCATGAGCAAACATTTTGGTTCAAATTGCAGTATAAAGTGGATTTTAACAAGTTTACAATTCCACTGCAATTTACAGAATCATTTTTAACTTTGCTTTAATTAATTATCATTCTTCCACCACTCTTACCTATTTTATGTAGACAGAGTTTGAAATCAAAGGTTATTTTGCGACAAATCATGTGGTTATACTGCAATACATTATGGAGTTATTCTGCTATCAAAGCCTATAAATGTTGTAGGGCTTTTTTCCTTCTTTGCGTGTGGCCTGGGTCAGCCATCGCACAGTTTTGATGCAAGCATTTCACAAATCTAATATATCAACACTATTTTACAAAACCAGCCTTTGTAAGTTGTTTGACATTTAACAGACATTTTATATTCAAAAGTACAATTCATCCGTCTGTCTGTCACAAACTTTTTAGGGCTCTATCTCAAAAACTATTTAAGTTTTTTAACATGAAACTTCATTGGTGTCTATATATAAATGAGGAGAAGGGGGATATCAATTCAACAAATGTGCTTGTTGTTAAGGAATTTCAAGTATGAAACTGGTGAAACCAGTGTTGTAACGTTAGTTCGGCTAAAAAACACACCAGTGCATTGGACCGTCAGTAAATTGTATAGTAAAACTTGAGATCCTTTGTTTAAAAAGTCAGCATGGGGATCCAGATTTGTTTGAATGAGGAGTCACTTTAAAGATATCACAGTAAGATTTAAGCATGCACTTTTACAACGGAAATACCTTGAATCAGAAAGATCATGTGACGAAAGTGAAAACACATGAGTAATGTAGTACTGGCAGAGAGCGAGGAAAGGGTAGCAATTTAGAGTAGATTTCGTATTCTTATCCGTTTATATGTGTAAATATTCTTTAAAGCTTGAATAATTTCTTTTCAAATAGATTAAATTGCATTTTCATGAAATGCATTTTAATGTCAAATATTGTTAATATGTATGATTTATAGGGAATCCTATGCGCATGTGACATGGCACAATTGTTATTGATAAAGGTTTTAAACTTGGAAAAATTATATGGCTTACATTTCTCACACGAGAACTAAAATTCAATGTATAACTAATGTGGCCACACAACAGAAATCACATAGATATGGCAAAACAGTGGATAAAGCTGTAGTTGATCTGGCAGTGGGAAGCTTGTACACTAATGTCAAGGTAAAATCAAATATCTGGAAGCATGTACACAAGTACCTTAAAGCAAAATAGTGTATTCGCCAGTCCATGTCTATAATATGTATTTATTGCAAAAATGACAGGGTTTGTCAGAGTTAATTAATAATTCTTGAGCATGTATGCACATGGTCATTCTTTAACTTAAACAACAAATTGTCAAAGACATGCTTGACACTAAGTATGAACAACGTTAATATCATACATCAGTGATGCATACACATTTTAAAAGTTAACTTTATGATGTAGCGCTATGTTGATATATTCAAAGTATAATGATTGCAGGGAACCCTCAAAGAAGGCTACATCAAATACAGCGCAGCTCTGCGTATACTTAAAGGTGGCGGAAAGTAGCTTCAGCTGGCAACTGTTTATCAGCGGATTGGGTATAACCTGATGCTCCAGGATCAAAACGACGAAGCGATTAAGTAAATTAGTCTTGATACATATGTTTTTTTTAAAAATCATTTACAGTATATAATCCTATGCAAACATACAGCGATCGTTTTTGCAATTCACGACAAAAATTACTTGGTCGTGAATACTTTTACTTGATGTAGTAAGTGTGCTAAAAATAATTGACTTACAAGTAGCTTCTTAGACGTATCTTATTTTGTATTTGTTGCTTCATTTTTGTAACTGTCAACACTGACTTTACAGTAATTTCGAGAAGTCCTTGGCTATATCGAGCGTCTCCAGAAAGCAATTCAATGCTTTAGCAATACAATCGCTGAACAGTTTAGGAATGACACTAGGAAAATTAGGCAAGTAAATTGTGTATTAAAGCTGCAAATGTGCATATACGTTGTCTTTCATCCACACTGACAAATATAGGTAAGCCTCTCGTTTTCTGGTTATAGCTCTTGGCCCGTATTCACCAAACAATTCTTAGACTTAAGTCTAAGAATAAAGAATATTCTTTAAATTGATATATTCAATAAGTGCTTGAATGTTTAGTAAAACTTGTATTAAGCACCTCTGTCTATGGCATTCTTCATGTAGAACATTGTGTTAATGCCATAATTACCAGTGGAGGCATCTATATATTTTAACACTGAATGCATTTTTCTTGGTTCCAAGTCTTTTCTTTATTCTTAAGTCTAAAAATGGGTTGGTGAATTCGGGCCCTGATCTCGGAAACAGCTATAGGCACCTGCTTTAAAAGAGTATCACTTACATTATGTTTGTAAAGTCGTTTAATGGTCTACAAATGACGCTTACACTATTTCATAGGTGTAAAATGTATAATCTGGTTTAAAGATCCCATAGTCTTAAAGCACAGAAATACCCATGTGTCGGAATTTCAAAATAAGCGTTAACTATTTTCATGAATTTGTAAATATTATGTTATTGCTGCAGTGTACGCTCTGAAGTAATATAGTAATCTATGTAGAGCACAAACAATGTCTTGTATCGGCCCAATTGTCAACTGCGAGTCTTTACTATTGTGGGAATAAGTGATCTACAACAAAACGATCATGGCGCCTGCATGATAACATATATGCATGTTACTCTTACGAACGATACATTAATATTTCCAACTTTATTTAACAACAATTGCGATAAGTTAATTCATTTACGTTTTTTGCATAGATTTATAATTATTTCGCGCATGTAATGTCACGTGTCTACCCATAGTTAAACAAGTACGAGGAAAACTTTCTTTTGAAATGTTGTAAGACATCTCTGATGTTGTCCCATATTTGTGTCATTTTCTGTTTTGCATTCATATATGAAGTGCAAAACAATGAACATATCATAATATTGTATATAATGTAAACGAGTATACATAATATACTCATTGTATAAATGCATACTGAGAGTTTAGCCCAACCATGCATGTAATGGTTGTACTAATTCATTTGTCAGCCCCGACGTAGGCGTCTGCGTATTGCTAACGTGAACAACATTTCCATTACATTTTTAACAAGAGATGGCATCGAATACCATCGCGATTCGAAAACTTGCATTTTTAGTCAATCGAATATTCAAACTTTGGCATTATAAGTATTAACTGCTTGGAACTTTTTGAGCTAAGAAACACAAATTTTTCAGTATTTAAGTGCCACATTTGCAACGTCGTCGCACATGTGTGCATTAACAAGTTGTGGTTTCTTATTAATTGATTATAATCTGAGCTTAAAAAACCGTCTTACCCAATGGACTTAAATTTGTTATTTCAAAAGTAAAAAAAAAGTTTCCTATAATAAATAGTACTTAGAAAAACATAAAGTTAGTATTCGATTAAGCAAATTTTCTAACCTAAACTACGAAAATCATTTTATCGCGGTCTCAAGGTTTAAAGAGCATTTTCACGTTTTGGTTAATTGACAAAATAAAAAAAATGTGTTTCAGATTCGCAAATTTTTGTTAAAATTATGATATTTGCGAGGAAACAGTAATACTGAACATTTACCATGTTCTGAAATATCCATTATGGAATCTGTTGACGATTTAAAAACCTGAAGCGTAGTCTCTTCTACATCTATGGAATTTAAACTTCATTCATGTGTTTAGGATCGTTTGTTAGGTAACTTACCAGATTCCATGACACTTACCTGCAACTCAGCAAAATTTTGCCCTTTTATACTAATATATATATATGCATTTCAGGTGTTAAAATAAAACGATATTTATCTGTTGAGTGTCTTCATAGTCAGTAATTCATCAATACCTATACATGTGAATAGCATTTCTGCAGAATTATACCGCCCTTTGTACTCCTGCAATAACGTTAAAGTTTTCATGCAATCAACTCCTGGAATACGTTCGCCTGCAACTAGTGCGTATCTCTGTAACTAAAACAAATAGTACATTGAAACTTGACTCATATATGCGAGATCCTAAGGCGAGGTCACTGATCAAGGCTTATATCTCTTAACATCAGAAGTTAGCAGAATAATGGTATTTTTGTTCTTAGAAAATTCAGATTAATGTTTGCGAGCAACAACTATATATGTTTACAATTATCTCAGTTACGCAATTAAATATCAATTTATGTCTAAGTCTCCATAATATATTGTCCCTGAAAATGTGCTACAACTCTGATATTAAATTTAGTACAATGATGTCCATTTCTTTGTTTTAAATATAGGCTAAGGTTATCGCTCATTAACTAGTTGTGACGGAGCTTTTTCGTTAAAATTTGATTTTAGGTAGCTTACATGCAGACCATGCTTGTGAATGCACACTTATGTAAATAATTTATATTCAACTAAATTATTGGTGAAACGATGAAAATCTAGTCTTGTGGCATCGCAACGTTTCTTTCGGTAATCTCAATTTCATGTTAAATTTTGGATATAACTTCATAACAATTACATATATTCGCCATCAAATATGTCTTCATAATAACAATATCAGGTGACTTACTGACATTTCTCATATAACAATAACAGCAGAAGGAAAGTAGAGCGCGTTGTTTAAGGAAAGCTATTGAAGTTGTTTTTTTTACATTCAACAGGACGATTCGAAGAAGCCGAGACATACCACTTCGCTTCTCTGAGAAAAAGTCGTATAACTCTAGGACATAATCATCCAAGTGTCGGAATGACATTGAACAATATTGGACTCATGTATCACCAAAAAAGCGACAAAGTGATGGCAATAAAGTATTTGCTGGAAGGACTTGAAATAATGAAAACGTCGAAGGCATCTGATTTATCACAAATTGAGTCTTTGATAAATATTGCGAACGCTTACATTGTGATTGGCGAATTTTATAAAGCAACACAGGCTCTGGAAGATTCTGAGGTAATTGTATCGAGGCAATTTTTACCACCACTGTCTGAAATTTCTTACATAAATGATACCTGGGGAACTTTGTATTTAAAACAGGGACAATTGGACAAAGCAACAGAGATGTTTGATAATGCAGCACTGGGACGGGAGACTATGTCATATGGTGGAACCGTTCACGTTGAAATCTTGGTCAATGCGATTAAAGTAGCCACCTAAAAGGGCGACTATCGAAAATGTATACAAACTGGACAACAAGTGTTATCATTCAGTGATGGTGTCCTTAAGCAACGCCCTAAAACCCATGTTATTAGTGACTGCTATGAATGCCTCGCTAAAGCGTACAAGAAAATGGGCAATCTGTCTAACGCAAAAGAAGCGTTGGAAAGTTTACAGTTCGAGTTAATACGACTCGGAAATATTCACGATTGCGATTTAAATAATATTCAAAAAGACAAAATACAGAAACGTTTGAAGTATATCGAACAGAAATTAAAATCAGATACATTCAAGTAAAGCAAAAAGATACAATTTCAGACTATAGAACATATAAAATCAACGCAATTCATAACTGTCGATTCTACATTTTACGAAATAAAGTTCATAAGATAAAATATCTCAAACAAGATTCGACAGAATTGAGAAGAAATCTCCACGCTCATGCTTAGTCTGTCTTCTGTCAGATAGATTCGCGGCTAATACGATGCAAACACTGAATACATAGCTTTATTGTCATATGACAAACATCGATAAATAATATATAATTTACAATAATTAGTCAAGAAAAGAAAAATAAATAGTAACGTAAAATAGAATATTGAATAATACTAATTATTGTACAAAGTACACTGAAGTAAAAGCGACGCATTACACAAAACATGTTACTCATTTCCATTATGTTATATTTTCAACATAATTGGGAAAATAAAAAGGTGGACAATGTATATAGAAATGAACACATCGTGTGTTTTAATAAAATAGCATACCGTAAAACCTAATTATTTTGAATACAGTGTTTGGTCTATTACACAAAAATCAATCTCAATAATAGCATTCAAGAACCATATTTGTATACTTGTTTTAAATTCAACATTCGTAAAATTATTTGGAAATGTATTATTTGTAGAATAGTTTGAATAAAACACATCGTTTAAAAAGACATAATGTGTTCATTAATTTGCAAAGGCAACATATGTACATTGGTTTTATGGATCATAGTGTTAGCAAAAATTCGAGCATTGTTTAGCATGGGCCACATATGTGCATTGGTTTAAAGGACAACATTTGTAAAATGTTTTGCAAGGACCGCATTTATCAAACAAGGGCCAAAATATGTATAATAATTCGAAAGGTCCAACTTGTACAATTGCCTTGAAGGAAAATACTTCTACAATTATCTTAAAGGAACACATTTTTGCATTAATTTTTAATTACCACGTTTTACATTCGTTAGTAAAGGCCAGACGAATGCATTGTTTTGCATGGACTGCGCTTTCACATCTATTTATAATGACCAGATTTGTACAATTATTTGCAAGGGTCAAAGTTTTAAAAAAGTTAACAAGAACCGCATTTTACAATAAATTTGTACATTGTTAGAACCTTATGTGTTGTTCAGCAATCAATGTGCGACAACATGTCTGCTTAAACCAATGATCAAATACGAACCAGATTTATAGAAAAGCTCCTTGAAAACACAATCCATTAAATTACTCTTTATGAACCATAGTACAGATATTATTCTTGAAGACCAATGTACACAATCTTGTCTTTGCAAACCATTGAAAAGATCTGGTCCTTGCAAACTATTGTAAAAAGTAGTCCTTGTAAACTTTTGTACAAATGTGGTTCTAGCAAAGTATTCAAAACTATCAAACAAATACGCTTATTTCAAACCAATAAGCAAATGTGGTTATTTCGAACCAATTTATAAATCTTATTCACGCATATCAGTGTACAAATTTAGTACATGCTAACCAATGTAAAAACCCGGTTATTGCAAATGCGCTTACAATCTTTTTTCTTTTATTAACCAGGCCGAAATCCTCTAGTACGGCCCAGTTCTGGCGCACTACAGTTTAATACAAATACATACAACAATATTGGAAGCAGATTGGTACATATCCTCCAAACACCTAATTAAATGTTAAATTGTCAGGGTGGTGAATTAAAAACGTCTCATTTTTTTCAGAAACATGTGACCAGTGACACCTTTTCATGATACACAGTTAAGAAAATGACTATTACGCACTCCATGAGACTTTGTACATCGTATATTTTATACACAAGGAATAGCAGGTTGTATCATTGAATGATGCCAAATCAGATTGGGTCTTTTTTTCCAAAAAAAAACGTTTTTGATAGAGTCGATACTTAACCACAATAGTATGCATATATTCTTATATTCTTGTTGTGATTAGCAAGTTGGAGTATAAGCAATTTTGTTTTCTTTATTAAATATTATACATATTTTTGTTAGTTTCTGTCAAATTTGACCCAGTTCCTCCTCGATTCTATGTAGTGTCCGGGATTATTTATTAAAATACAAAATAGAGATTTGTGATCCATACATCAATGGAAGCGGAAAACGAATATTAAGTAATGGCTACTTTCTCTTTTCATTCGTTTCCGAATCAAATTGCAAATACTTAATAATGTCCAAAATGGCGCCGGTTTGTTTACATTTATACAGAACCGAGAAACTTTGATTCTCCATCGAGGACATTAGGCCTTCACCCACTATTTGAAGATATCTTTACCGAGATGATCGCGTATAGACCTCATTCATGTTGTCAAAGAATCATTAGTAGCTCTATTTAGCGTCGTCTCGTCTATAATCACTTCGATAATCATGGGATGAAATGTTAGTTTGATCATGCAATACCACAAAGGACCCAGCAAGAGGCAGATGATTGGTAGGTCTTCAGATAAAAGTGTTCACTTACGCTTACTACTAGTTTGATTACATACATTATGAGCAGCACCTCTTAAATTGTGGAGTTTTTACTTTGCGAAGAAGGGGAGACCACTTATAATAAATCAAGCAGTGATCTTTATTAGGATTACCGTGGTTGCTCACTAAGTATTCATACATATCGGTCCGCATACATTTGTATTTACTTAATGTCTACTCTAATTAGTATATTTCCTGGTAAAAATACACCTGGCTTTATTACAGCCAAATGTTTAATGAAACTTACAGATTGCATATTGTCTTTTTTAATCTTGTGTTTATTTACATTGTTAAAATACATGATAGTTTTTGTTACTGTTGCTTTCTGCTCCATAAAAATACTTTAAGGTTTTATTTGTGTTTTAACTTTCCTAAAGCGCTTGCTTACATTTTGACATATAAAACGTTCTATCTTTTGACTGCCTTTTTTTATATGAAATAGTTGGCAAACATTTACAAAACGTGATTTCCTGATCAATAGGAAAACATTATTATTAATGAATAACAGTTACATAGAGGAATGTGAATTAAAGAAGAATTTGAATGACAGTTGTGATTTAGCAAGGACTGAACTGACAAAAGGCCGCGTTAAGTGCACTGTGCTTTACCTTTTTTATTAGTTGTGTAGAATGTCGAAATGCACATAATGAGCGAAATGCCCGTTTGTCTGGGCAAATTATAATAAGCATGGCTAATTTATTTACAAGCATTCAAAGTAATTGAAATTAAGCATGTGTTTATTAAATAAAGAGAAATATTGATTGCATTTATGGGCCGTAACAATACATATTGATGTGAAATGTTTTTTTCATTTTGTTCTGAGTTTGAACGTACGGAAATCACGTTTTGCATGTCGTTATAATGATAATGGTGATTGCGATCATACTGGTAATGATGACGTCGATGATAATGACGAAGATGATGGTGGTAGTGTTTTTACGACGATAATTATGATGAGTGGCTGTGACTATAATGCTGCTGCTGATGATGATGTTACTAATAACGCTGCCCGTAGTTCTGGTATAGAGGCGTCTGTTTGTAATCACGATCGTGATACTGATGAAGGATTAGGATTATAATAATGAGGATGGTTTTGGTGATGATGATGTTGAACGGTGATGAATAGTATAATGACTTCATCTATTATAGTGCTACAACAACTTAATTCGTATGATGTCTCGTCATCAACTGACCACGAAAATATGAGATAATGTGATCCCCACATATAATGTTTTTCAATACATGTAATTATATTATCCACTCGATAATTAAATGCGTCATGCGATTCAATAGTATTCACAGGTGAGTGAAACAGCAACATCCATCAACAGTATACGGCATAAGTGAGCATCTTCCTTCGTCAAGATCTGACGGATTGTCAAGCAAATAAAGAAGATTAACCCATTTATCCCTAATGGACTCTCCCATCCTTTTAAATTGGATCAATTTATTTCCAAAATTACGGATGTCTAGTATATTTATTTCTATGATTAGAATATTTCTTACAGAAATTCCTTTAAGCAAACAGCGCAGACCCTGTTGAGACGCCGCATCATGTGGAGTCTCATCTGGGTCTACGCTGTTTGCCAAGGCCTTTTTTCTAGACGCTAGGCATAAATGGGTTAATGCCTAAGTTGAACGGGTTAACCTACAATCACATTTTTTTTACAGCCGTCAATTTATAAATATTATTTCAAGTTTATAGAGACATTCGGAGTGCGCTTATATTGTGTTCAATCCGTTAGTTCTCCTTGAAATGATTCTAAGGGAAAAAAACTGTCTAATGACTTGTGCACAAAAATATGACCTGTTTAGTGTAATCGTTTTCAATCGTGATCTTTCTCATATAAGCGCTGATTGTATGGCAAAATAACGGCTTAAAAACAATATGCATACAGGCATGAGTTTTTTCCTAATAAATTGATACGAAATAACGAAATAAACATTAAAACACTATTTGAAATGTCATAATTTTAAGATATCATACGAAGTACCAATATTGCATATATTAATACATGTATTTTCATTTTTATAAAATTGAGAGTGATTATTTAGCATCATAGTAAAGTGGTGTCAAGAATTAACACCGACGACTTAACTGTTTAAAATAATTAAAATATAGCTATAAATTTGCCGTACTATTTCTTGAACACCCCCCCCCCCCCCCCATAAATCTAATATATAAAGCAAACATGTAAATCTTAAAAATCTAGATGCAGCCTTGTTATTATAATTATCAATGCACTGGGTGTGTAATTGTAATTTGTTATGAACGATCGTTTGTGTAAGAGGTCCATTGGATCAACCATAAAGCAAATCCCTATAAAAAGGAAAGAACACATGTACTGTAAACAGTATTTTAATGAGGATTTTATTTTAGCTTTGATGACACAAGTGATGACGCAACGGATGGCAAATTTGGTATGCGACTATTCGCTTATAAAAGTATTTGAATATTCGATAGCCTTGTATTCAATATATTTGTATATTCAAGATCAGAAAGTATTTATTTTTATTGCAAACATGGATTTTACATATTAGTCATGTGTAAAGCGTAGGCATATACAATATACCGGTATTATATTATATAATAAAGTCACGTCCCCACAGGAGCCCACGTAACGTGCAATAACGACCTCAAATGAGCCCGTCGGAAGAATTTGTTTCATTTGTGTGAGTACAAAATCCACAAGTGAGTTATGTTTTTGTCTTTAACATGTGTCTTCTGCCCATGCGTATTGAAATTTCTTTGCGGGATGACCTAATTACAGCTCCTAAAGCGAATTTTACTACGAAATAAACGCTAATCACATTTTAATTGGTATAGCTGGCAGGAAAGCGTCATTTAAAAAAATCAAACAAAAGTAATAAAGAGTATAAAACGGCGAAAGATAACTGTCTCGGCATGGACGTCGCCATCTTGACTATCACGCGATTACCCACTCTGATATATGCACGTGCGCATGTTTGTGCGATTTAACACATTATTTTTCGAATCTTCATTCTTAATAATTTTTTGGGCATGGGTATGCGCAAATAAAAATTGGTATTAGTAAAACTAAACGCAAAAACAACCAAGATGGGCCTCGTTTTATTAACAACAACACAATTTATATATAGTTTTCCATGTATAAATCCAGAAAAGAATGACACTTCATAATTCAATTAATAGTGTGTTTTTCGATTTCATAAATTAAAGAGGTAAGGTATTTTAAAAATAATGTAATTTTATGTTCTCCAAAGACTTTATATAATTATCAGTGTAAGTGAGCATTACCGGTATAGCGTTCACATTTACTGCTATTTTTCTTCCCGTCTTTTTTATGATTTTCTGTAAGAAATTTGAAAATACATTAAAATTCAAATCAAGGGATTTTTTTCAAAACAGTAGTCTCAAGTCATGAAAATAAGAAATATTAGCAGAAGTTATTTCTCCGATATTGTTCAATGTTTTATCACTAAAATCTGGATAATACATGTATACCGATTAACTCTAATGCGAACAGCGTCTTTCCGGGAAAGTGCATGCGACGTCAAAATGACGTCACTAGAGATATGTTTGAAAATGAAATGGCCGCTTGATAAAATGAGCGCGTTGTGTTTATCAGAAATGTTTAAAACACGCGTCCAACTACAATAATCTATGGCTGGACCTGTCGTAAACTTCACAGAAGTGGGTCGCGCAAGACTAGCGAAATTTTTGGGAATTGCACATTGGATTTGTATTCTTCCATCGCTGCTCTGTCTGCTGACGGCACTGTTCGTTCAAACGACTATTGAAGATAAAATATTTTTCCTTGAAAACTACAACGGGGCTGTACTGCCAGGGTTCCTAGTATTTACAGGATTTTATGGATTACTAGCCCATATTTTATGCGGAAAGGCAATCTTTTCGAACAGAATCGTAACCAAACGAAAAAAATGGATGGCGTTTTTACTACCAGCTTTGATCGCAACTTTTGTCATTTTCCTGGCGGAATTTATCGGTGGAATCATGTGCGTCGTTCACATGAAGGACATGCGAAAATCGTTTGACGCCGGCATTTGGAAATCTATGAGAGCCTATAAAAACGACGCCACAGCAAAAGAGAGCCTAGACGTGCTGCAAATGTCTTACAAATGTTGCGGAAGCAGGTCGTACAGTGACTATTTCAGCGTCGAGTGGATTCACCCGGACTTCATAAGTACAAGCCAGGCATTCGGGCAGAGGTACATTGATGTATATTGCCCTTAACCATTTTAAGCGTTCATGGTGTTTAATTAAAAAAACTTTGTTTTCTTAGTATCATGTTGAGAAACGAATATGTTCTTGTGTTTGGTTTCATTTTAATTAATCAAAATTTAATAATTGTTTTAATATTAAATATTCAGTGAATGTTCAGTGTGTTATTATACACAACGTTTCAAGAAAATCACAGAGCCCTTTTAATGCAATTCGTACTATTTTTACATACACAACCGCGCTAAATGACACATGAGATTTTTTTATTCATGTGCTTGTAAATGTTATGTTTTAATGGAAAAATATTATGCTACAAAGTCACTTCAATGTCAAACGAATGTATTGTACTGTATTGTATTTTCAAAATCGCCTATAATTTGAATTGTACTAGCTCTTATTACGTTAGTGTTGTAATCAATTTGACGGGGAAGATTTTAGGGGCAAGGTTAACTGTGATATAAAATAATTAATCTGTAAAATCGCCTTTTAGACTTAACAACTAGCAATTACAAAATACATACACATAGCACTAGTGATCTTGCATAGTTTAAAGTCTGATATTATAAGATCTTAAAACTTAATACACTTACAAAACGTTTACTTTGATATCTGTCCGTGGAAATTTGACTGCTGCGAGCAAGGCGCATATTTTTCACGAATCATAATGGTCACAGAACAATATTGTTAACAACGATAAGAAACTCTAAATTTCAAGTGTATCTTTTTATACATCATTATTTCGTACCTTTAAAACCACTGAAATGTTGAAGATTTTACTAGGAATGTTGTATACGTCGAACAATAAAGTGATAATTTTGATTTTTAACATTTTATTGCGAACGCGAAGTTCAATTAAATTATGAATGCTTTAACTGTAGTCGTTTAAGAATTATATATGATTTCTTTACCAATCTTTTCATATCTATGAAAATTGCGAACGAAAAGTATGGTTTGTTAAAACTGTTAATAGCAAATGAGCATTTGGTAAATTTTACAACAGTTATCTAAAATTATTATTAGTGAACAATTTAGCGCTAAAACGCTAAAAAGCTTAGCGTTCTTATCACATACGAGCACTTGCTCTATCAAGAATGACGACATGTTTTCAGGGCTGGAGATTCGGGGAAAGACGTCCCGTTCAGCTGCTGCAACCCGCGCGTCCTCCGCCCGTGCATCTATCGCAACGTGCATGACAATGTGCAACACTTCAACTACGACTACCGCACGCAGACAACGCTGCACGTGGTCGGCTGCACAGACAGACTGGTGAAGTACTACGAGAAGTCGATTCTGAAGATAGGGGGCGCTGTCGTACTAAGCCTGTCTTTCGTTCAGGTAGGGGATGTGATTATATCTTACGTTTTACGTTCGCTTGTATTAAGAAAAATCTTATTGTTTAAACATGAACTGATGAATTAAGTGCTAATAAATCGACCAGAATCATACGATTAAGAGTACTGGGGCATACGAGTTAAACCCTCCTCGACCCTCTAACGTTGGTCCGAATGATTTAATAGCATCGCACCAGAACGACACAGAGTAAATAAATTGGTCGCGCTAATTCGAAATTTATTTGGATTACACCAATGTTTGAAATGTTATGCTTTGTTAATGCCATATATAGTTTATTTGCTCTAATCAGCATGCTTACTAGCAATCTTTATATATATAAAAATAATTATTATCATATTATTACTATCCAATTCCCTGTTTACGTGACACATAGACCACTTCAAACGTTAAAACTCATTCCGAAATGTACTTACGCAGTCTTAATTAGTTAAACATTCGTTTTCTGACCGAATATGTAAAAGTGGGATATGTGGATATATATTAACCGCGCTCTGAGAAAACGGGGCTAAATGCTTGTGCGTAAAGTGTCTTCCCATATTTGCATGTGCAGTTCGCTTAGAAGAGACTTCATTTAAACGAAAAATTCATTTAAAGCGGAGAGTGTCGTCCGTTATTAGCCTGTGCGCACTGCACTGTCTAATATGGAACGAAACTCCAAGCACATGAATATTTTTCAGTTTCTTCTTATGATTTTCGGGCGGCTTCTGCAGACGGCCATTCAAAGCGTCGACTCCGATGGCGACCCGACATCGCCGTCTGTCGGCTACCTTTTAACTGCACCAGCTGATGCGAGAAAACAAAAAGGTTTGTATTATTCATTTTTTCCTTATTATGGTTACTATATTTTAAATTTAATGTCGTATTCGCATATTAAATAATCAAGACCATGGTTGTAATCATTGTTGATGTTGAGGTTATAGTCATCTTTATTATACAAGTATTAATCATCTTCTCCGTCTCCCTCACTAACAGTACGGTATTTATATTATTAGATAAACTTAACTATATTTATGTGGACACGTTAGAAACAGTATTAACATTTCAATCTATTCATGTTTTTTTTTTTATCTTTATAGTTACAGAGCTTGACACGACGGCGACGACGTCAGATGGCGGCACGCTTGAGGTAAGCGGTGAGACGACGTTGACGGAAGACGACGGGGCCGAACGTTACGTGTATATCGACGCTACGCCTGAAACGGAAGTGTCGTATGAGAACGAACCGCCATTCAAGATCGCAAGTAATTTAATTATGGCAGACGACGACGAACATATATACAACGAGGGCGAGGTTGAAGAATATTTGGCGGCGAGGTACGCGCAATCGCGCCAGCTGTTCGATTCGTCACCAGAACTGCTCCCTGAGCCTCCGCCAGAAGAACCCATTTATGAGAACATTGCTTCGGTTGGTAAAGATGATTCCGCTCAAGTGAAGTCTGGGACCTACATGCCAATGAACATTTCAAATTCGTCGATGCAAGAGTTGCAAACTCATCCTTCACATTTGAAATTCCGGCGACAGCCAAGTTCCGACATCAGAATGCATTCCTACCCAAGCCCAGTTGGTGAGAGTGGACCTATAGTAATTGACCTTTCAACGGACTTTTCACCTAATATTTTTTCTCGACACTCTGGAATGCATCGCTCGTCTAACAAAATGAGGCCGTTAGGCCACGGCCCAGTTGACCGCAGTCGCTCACTCGAAAAATCCCGATCGTCTCAGGTACTAATACATCATTCGACTCCGAAAGGAACGCCGGTATATCAAGGGCCCGTTAATCGCCATATTTCTTCCGAAAAGCAGCGCCTTCTTGGACCACCGTCAGCGTCGTCGTCGGTCTATCGGGACGCTTCCGGAAGTCCCTCTAAGAAAAGGTCTTCAAGGAGGTCGCCGTCGAAAGATCGTGGCGACGGCCTCTCCCCCCGGAAGAGACGCTCGCCTTTACGCTATGTGTCTCCGGAGAAAACCACCTTCAGATTCGGGACATCCTACGACTGCAATCATGCGCTTTAGTAGAAAAAAAAAGCGTATTTCTCTATCAAAAATGAAGTTTGATATGTGATCTTGAGATATATAGTATAGATTTGTCTTTGCCCATCCATCCTTTACCACATTTTGTAAAGTTTTTATTATAGCGAACTCTGTGCTAAAACGGCATAAAGAATAGTGTTGGTCCTTTGGGTGCTTATATTGTATTTGTAATATAGATATATAAAAAGTTATTTTATTATGAAGCACGAACGTGTTTTAGGTGATTCAATTTTTATATGAATTTTGCTATAGCAAAAATGGTATATTACAGCACTGAGCTTGTTATAAAGACAAGATATTCTTACAAACCTTTGGTACAGAAATAGCAAATCGTTCGGAAAGTTTTAAACGTATACATAGCATATTGAATTATGTTCAGTTTTCATAAAATGAGCAAAATTTATTTATTGTTTTATTTTTGTTGTTGTTGATAACACCCACAATATGATTAGCATCGATAATTTTTCATCAAATTATATCATTTTCTTTGTCCAATTAAGCGAAAGTAGTTAATTGCTTACACTAACCCATCCGACCCAATTTTTGGTGGCAACCCTTAATTTAGTTTTGGTAATCCAGAATGATTTTTTTTTGGGCAACATTGGTTAAAAATTATAAGCCTAACAGTTGTAAACTTCCACTAACACCTCCAATCATGAAGATAAGTTTGGTCGGTCGAAAGTTTTTTCATTAACTTTTTGTTATAATAAAACACGATCTGTCTCATTTGAAAAAGGTCCTAAATGATATAAATCTTACAAATCTCTCTTGAACATTTCTTCCTTTAAATGTAAACGTCATTTTTGAGAATTAGGCGTAAGGATCGAAAACAAAATAACTTTTTCAGGCCTACTTAAAAAATTACATTTCATAAAGAAAATATGTTGCTAACATCTATACGTACCCTATTTGTTAAAGACTATAGTGAAATCAAACAACTAATTTCATTGGGCATTTCCAAGAAAAATACGGCTCTCGATAAAATACCACCTTTAATTTTCAATAACTTTCGAACCTGCCCCTGCCACTTTCGTATTCTCGAAATGAATAAAATTCAAACATCTCAAACGAAACACAAAATATTCGGTCAAAATATAAAATCTAAAATAAATATAAAGCGGTGCAATATCAATTCGACAATACACTGTTCTTCCGGTGGAAAGGCTTATCTCGGCAACAAGCCGCCCCGATGAGGCAGAAATTGCCCACAGATGTTCCATTATTGATATACATTCACACGATCGTAAATTGATGATTAAGGACAAGTGCCGCTACCTCGCACGTGACAATCGTGCTCAGAAAAGTGCCAACTTGTATCAGTAGTTTTATGGTCCATACGAAGATTTAGGGTGCAGAGAAATAAGGTTTTATACGAATTAATCCGGCAGTAATATAGTAATGAAAATGTCAATAAACGTAAAACGTATCATGCTATCACAAATAATGATAACTTTTACGTTGGAAATGTTGCCTGCAACAAATTGGGGTGAAATCATAGACGAGCGAATCGCACAACGTGCAGATACGGCGGGAGAAGTGGGTAATACGAGGCCAATTAAAATCTCGTATAAGCTCGCACCGGTGTAATAAACTCTCCCAGGAAAGAAACAATTTGCTGGTGGGCAAACAGTGAGGAAATACATGTGATACAAAACAAACACGACTGCTCAATGTAGAGCCTGCCAATCTTTTAGAATCAGAAGCAAACAATTGAAGCCGAGATATCGATTTTATTATTATGAAATTTTTAGACTATGAATCCCTTAATGTCAACCTATGTGTAAATAAACCATTCATATATGTTACGCCCTTATAGCATAAAACTTCAGTGAAACCAACCCAACAGTTAAACTGGCACGTACTAGTGTGTACACATGTAATTCACTTCACGTAACATCTATTTGGAGCAATTCATTTTTTTCAAGGATATTGACTAGTTTAATAACAAAACATAAGTTTCCAATGTTTTTTATAATTCATAATTGAGCCTCGCTCTGAAAAAACATAACTCAATGCATGTGCTTTCATTGTATTTTTGGTTAAAAGGAAGCCTCTTTTAAGCGAAAATCCATCTAAGGCGTAGAGTGTCGTCCCTGGTGATCATGTGCCCACTGTGCTACACTTAACGCGCATTAATTTATCCCTCTAAGGCGTAGAGTGTCGTCCCTGGTTAGCATGTGCCCAATGTGCTACACTTTACGCGCATTAATTTATCCATCTAAGGCGTAGAGTGTCGTCCCTGGTGAACATGTGCCCACTGTGCTACACTTTACGCGCATTAATTTATCCATCTAAGGCGTACAGTGTCGTCCCTGGTGAGCATGTGTCCACTGTGCTACACTTTACGCGCATTAATTTATCCATCTAAGGCGTCTAGAGTGTCGACCCTGGTGAACATGTGCCCATTGTGCTACACTTTACGCGCATTAATTTATCCATCTAAGGCGTACAGTGTCGTCCCTGGTGAGCATGTGCCCACTGTGCTACACTTTACGCGCATTAATTTATCCATCTAAGGCGTCTAGAGTGTCGTCCCTGGTGAACATGTGCCCATTGTGCTACACTTTACGCGCATTAATTTATCCATCGAAGGCGTAGAGTGTCGTCCCTGGTGAACATGTGTCCACTGTGCTACACTTTACGCGCATTAATTTATCCATCTAAGGCGTACAGTGTCGTCCCTGGTGAGCATGTGCCCATTGTGCTACACTTTACGCGCATTAATTTATCCATCTAAGGCGTAGAGTGTCGTCCCTGGTGAACATGTGCCCACTGTTCTACACTTTACGCGCATTAATTTATCCATCTAAGGCGTAGAGTGTCGTCCCTGGTGAACATGTGCCCATTGTGCTACACTTTACGCGCATTAATTTATCCATCTAAGGCGTCTAGAGTGTCGTCCCTGGTGAACATGTGTCCTCTGTGCTACACTTTACGCGCATTAATTTATCCATCTAAGGCGTCTAGAGTGTCGACCCTGGTGAACATGTGTCCACTGTGCTACACTTTACGCGCATTAATTTATCCATCTAAGGCGTAGAGTGTCGTCCCTGGTGAACATGTGCCCATTGTGCTACACTTTACGCGCATTAATTTATCCATCTAAGGCGTCTAGAGTGTCGTTCCTGGTGAGCATGTGCCCACTGTGCTACACTTTACGCGCATTAATTTATCCATCGAAGGCGTAGAGTGTCGTCCCTGGTGAGCATGTGCCCACTGTGCTACACTTTACGCGCATTAATTTATCCATCTAAGGCGTCTAGAGTGTCGTCCCTGGTGAACATGTGCCCACTGTGCTACACTTTACGCGCATTAATTTATCCATCTAAGGCGTAGAGTGTCGTCCCTGGTGAGCATGTGCCCACTGTGCTACACTTTACGCGCATTAATTTATCCATCTAAGGCGTCTAGAGTGTCGTCCCTGGTGAGCATGTGCCCACTGTGCTACACTTTACGCGCATTAATTTATCCATCTAAGGCGTCTAGAGTGTCGTCCCTGGTGAACATGTGCCCACTGTGCTACACTTTACGCGCATAAATTTATCCATCTAAGGCGTAGAGTGTCGTCCCTGGTGAACATGTGCCCACTGTGCTACACTTTACGCGCATTAATTTATCCATCTAAGGCGTCTAGAGTGTCGTCCCTGGTGAACATGTGCCCGCTGTGCTACACTGTACGCGCATTAATTTATCCTTCTAAGGCGTCTAGAGTGTCGTCCCTGGTAAACATGTGTCCACTGTGCTACACTTTACGCGCATTAATTTATCCATCTAAGGCGTCTACAGTGTCGTCCCTGGTGAACATGTGCCCACTGTGCTACACTTTACGCGCATTAATTAAGACCCGTTTCCCAAACGCGACGCTCTTATAATTTAGCAAAGGCAGCGATCTCCTTGGAGAACACTGGGTTCGGGATCGAATTTTTCCTGGTTCGAGTCCCACGAGGACCCTTGATTTTTTTAACAAGAAATGTATCGAACGACAGCAGATCTCCTCACAGGTGTGTACTATGGAACTATGTAGGAAATAAGCTAACGTCCCATGGCTGAGTCGAACGTTAACTGACCAAGTGATCGGATGTTTATCCCATTTATGCCTAGTGGACTCTCCCATCCTTCTAAATTGGATCAATTTATTTCCAAAACTAGGGATGTCTAGTATTTTTATTTCTATATTTCTATCTTACAGAAATTCTTTAAGCAAACAGCGCAGACCCAGATGAGACGCCGCATCATGCGGCGTCTCATCTGGGTCTAAGCTGTTTGCCAATGCCTTTTTTCTAGACGCTAGGTATAAATGGGTTGAGTGAAGTCGGCTGAAGATGTTCTTTATATCAAAAGCATATTAAAAACCTGAAACTAAACGGTATTATTACTACAAACCTGGTGGCAAATCTAGCGCTGATATAGGCTTACGTGAAATTGATGACAGAACAATAGACTGAACGGAGAAACTAATAAGTTTCAACAACCGTAACTAACAGTATAATTGAATGTTTAAAAAAAGTGTGGACGTAAAATCTATGAGTGCCGTTAACACATTTAATTCGTAACTGCCAAGAGTACTCCTATGGCCCCCGATATTTTTAAAACCGTTACCAGCGCATCAAAAACCCATTTCGCCACAGTATGTATAAACACGCATGTTTACAAACAAAATGGCGACCCACTGGTCCGTAAACACAGCCCATGGGCCGGGACATTAGTGTCAATGGCAAGTCTCCCCGTGGGTGTCGATCATTAGGGCGTTGACGCGCGCCCCCGGGAAGTGGCCGCTCGGTTGTCTGTTTAACGGTGCATGGACTCGCGCATTCAACCACTCACTTCTGAACAATTCGCTGCCAAGGTTGCTGACTCGCTCAAATGGAGGATGGGCTTCATTAACAACAAACGACGACTTTGCTTTCTAACATGGTACTTGAATGTATATGTTTAATCATTATTAGCGAAATAATATACCTTTTGGCATTTTTCACAACGATATAAACATAAAAAAAAATCTTAATAACTATTATCCTAAAAGATATTTAATAAATGACATTTAAACAAATGTTCACTTACAAAAACTACTACATGTACATAATTGTTCTTATTTTTATTTAGTTGTTTTAATCAATTCTGCTTACACTATCTAACAATGATTATGTAAAATAAGGAAGTTTTTTACTTTAAATTTATTGTAACGGCTTGCAAACAAAGAAACAGGGCATATATCGGTCTGCATTCAGTCGATTTTGGATGGTCTCTGCATTTATATTTCTCGAAAAACAGATAATAGCTTCTATTAAAAAAATGTACAAAAATATATTTGGAAAAATGATTGCAAAGCCAACACTAGACAGATGTTCAAGTTTTAAAAACCACTGACACTATCAAATCTCGGTTCGAAAATCATTTTTATTGCTCATAAGTTGGATGAGAATTATGAGAATTTAATATCACGGGCAGATATGATGTTTTATGTATATTTTACTTTTTTTCTAATACTGCTATATAAACATTAGGGTGTCAATCCATCCCTTGATAAGGAAACATTGCACAGTAATATTCCCAGGTGGCCAGAGTTTAGAAACATCATCTGGCATTTTTTGCAACGATTATTTATCAATATAACATTGATATTCCTTAGAGTTTGACACAAATGCATTATACACCTTAACATTTGAATGATAGTGTTGTTATAAAAAAACACATGTTTTTGCAGTAATAATGAAATATGTAATAATATAAATAGCTTCATAATTAAAGAAAGACAGGGCCGCTCGTAAAATTGCTAGCGTGCGGGAAATAGTTGCGCAGAATTGTGCAATATATCTCTGTTGATTACAATCGTTTGTGACATATTTATATAATTTCAGTCAAGATTCAGGCAGCAATATATAAACCATTTTATTGAAAAGCTTTCCTTGTGTGTTTATTACAGTAAATAACGAAATAATCGAGGCAAATGTGATAACGGAGGCTAATTTATGATGTTCAATACATACGGAATATAAACTTGCATTAAGATTCTTACGGTACTAGAATAAGCAGAATCAAGTTTAATACAATTGTATTTCTGCCCATGAGTTATATTGACTAATTTATAACGCGGCAATTAATGCATCGAATTATTAATATATATATATATATATATATATATATATATATATATATATATATATATATATATATATATATATATATATATATATATATATATATATATATATATATATATATAATAATTCAAGATAATAGTTTTTGATATATAATGTTCATCATTAATGACGTGAGAAAATAATCAAACTGAAACACCAGTTAATCTGCAGTGAGATCATTTTAACAGCACCACGAGGTTCTTGAATTGATGCAAGTGACACATTGTCATACCATTAGACACATGACAAACACGCTTGAAGAGCTGAGACGTCAATCAATAAATACGGGTTCTCTTCATTGGAACGGTCAATACAAGGCATAGCAATATAAGTGGGCATTATCTTATTCCTTAAACATGTTATATTGTCAGTAAATGGCAAAGGGAACACGCGGACGAACAGATCCTTGCTGAAACTTGAAATGAACATGTGAAATAGTATTATGAACTAACTGAAATTGTATGCATTGTGTTTTGCTCCTTCTGACCACACATGCGTGGTCATGAGTGTGTTAAAGAAATACCACTATGACGTGACAGCGAACCTCTATTTTGGTATAACAATATAACATACCGAACACGTTTACAGTTAGGCCTTTTTATTGCATTTCCGTCCTGCTTCCTACATACTTGTGTAGGTTTGAATATCTAAACAACGTTATATAGTACTACTCCTCTAGTAATATGACACGTTCATAACAGTTTATGCGAACCCTATGGCATCACGCCTGGTGGCAACACTGTATTTATACAGATTCGTTCCGGAACGTTTGTATTAGATCGATTCGTTCCGGGCCGTTTGACGTGCGCGTGAATGATAATTTTATTTGACGCGCGCCCGGCGAGAAGACACGTGGTTAATAATCGTAAAGAGAACTATGAGATCAATTCAATTCTACGTTTACCATTTTCGGGCGTGAAGAATTTGTAAGGCTTGTTCGAAAATACAATTGTCAGAAAGTGAAAATCCAGTAAAAATGAGTATGAACGAGACTTCCTTTTAACAAAAAGTCAACACAAGCGGAAAGTGTCGTTCCTGATTGGACTGCGCGGATTGTATTAAGCCAGGTTTTCCTGTAGCGGGGCTTAATTCGTATGTGACTTCCCTTCCTGTTAAAACTGAATATTCAAATCTATAATTGAGATTTTTTCAATTGGTAAGGTGTTCGCGGCAGTTAAACGTGTTCACAATATCATTCGTTCATGATTAGTTATTGCAACAATATTAAATACATGTTTTCTACAACCGAATATCGACAAGCTTCAACATTTGTCCAGGTGTCATTTGTAAAAGAAATCATGTATAACGTGGTTTGTCATAAAACAAAATACAGACCTCTTCAGGAAAATTTAAAAAAATACTTTCTTTGGCTGCAAGTTTTTTTGCTTGTTGGTAAAAGCTTCCAGTTCTTCAGAAAGAGTTTTACGGCATAGTTAAACTAGAACTGATTTGGTAAAAATGTTACTATCTTTGTTAAGCTGTATAATATTTTTAAGTCACCGGATATTCAACTGTGATATGCATTACTGTAACTTTGTTACATTTTGTAAGAATGTCAATATAATAAAAAGGATGAATTTCAAAATTTTAACGCTGGAACTATTACAAACTTTGCAATTTACATACAAGTACATAATCATTGGTCGTTTAACCGGGTATATGCACGTAATTAACCTTTTATTTTGTTTCTTATTGTTCATGGCTCAATAAAAATTAATTATTCGGCGTTTTTGTTTATAAAAAAAAGAAGTTTAAATTGAAGTGAATTTACCAGTTGTGTTCATCAATTCATTCACTATCATTTTGTTAGATTTGTGAAGTCTCATATTCCCGAGGTAATCTGGCGTCGGCCACGCCCCTTCCTGGCAGACACGCCCCACCCCCTTAGTGAGGGTAATTACCAAGAATTCGCGCGCTTAGCACCTCATAAAACTCCGATGATAAATTTCACGGACCAATCGGCGGGGCTTATTAGCGGCTTACGTTAAGACAAGGGGTATCTATGTTACAACCTATCGAAATTCGAGGTGCTCTGTGTCAAAATTCAGCGCTCCAAATTAATTGGTATCATTTCGGAGAACCGCGCATTCGGAGTCTTAAAGATTTGCACTTTTGAGCTTCACGCCGCTAAATAAACGGAAGTGTTTGATTATGTGAAATAATTGCATACGTAGTTGATTCAAATGTTAGAATTTTTAACGTTTGACGATATAGTAGCTTTGTTAATCATGTGAAATCATTTAATACTGTTGGAATAACAGGAAAGGTATTTTAACATTGTATATAAACATAAATTAAGGTAATTATTCTGCAATACTTAACAATGTTTTTGAACACGTGTTCCGGGTGCATACAGGTACCGGCGCCGGTATATTATTGGAACCCCTACTGGATACAAAGTATATCAAAGAAAGCGGACATTAATCTGGCAGAACTCATGCAGCTTAACGCGACCAAGTATTCCGCCGGTCAGTCTAACGGAACGCTAAGAAAGTTCGACGCTATACCCAGGGATAGCGACCTAGCGCCGCCATCAAGATATTTTGCAGGCGGTTTCGGGCGCGATGAGAAACGAAAAGAGGGTGCAACTCCCGGCCCGGATGGCGTCATTGACTTTAGCGTCAAGAACAGTGGCGGCGGCTGCACTCTCCCGTCTGCCCTCGAGCCACTGAGAGCGCTCTGTAGCACTGGCCCGCGGGGGTACAGGGGTTCGAGTCCTCTGAAGGTCGGTGAGTCACAGGGGTCGTGTCGAGGTCATCTACAGGCGAACAAGGAACTGAAGTTCGGAATAAGCAAAATTCTCTCAGATGATTTCGGAAAAGGTAAATCTACATCTTATTATGCATTTACCAGCATAGTTTCAAAATGAATTTATTTGTTTAACATAAACCGCACGAAAAAGTGATTATTTTGTTAATATTAAACTAAACAACGGAGTTAACTTAGTTTTGGTGTTATATTTAATTTAATGCTATGTTTAATATTCATCTTTATGTACAGAAACAAGTGTTGTAATTGATCGGTTTGTTAGAAAACGAGAAGAAACTTTTGAAGGTATCGCGAAAAAAGACTTGACAATAAATATATAACAAATCAATCACTGTTCACGGAGATATTTCTGCGATGCGTTAGAAAAGTCTTGTTTTTCAATGCGAAAGAAAAACCGAAACATGCAAGTATTGATGACAATATTTATGTTAATATTTTCAGAGGATTCCGTTAAAATAAAGGGCTATGCAAAACTACGCAGCCGAGGGAGTTGTGAGTGCACACTGGATGGATGTCACGGTTATCCTGCGCATGCACAGTACCACAGCCACGCATTGAGCGCCGTGCACGCCCTACAGCCGCCAAACTACCCGGCCTCCCCTTCCGGTTCAGATTTATTACCAGGTAGAGCCTATTTTTGTAAGTCGTAGTATTGTTTTATCTTCTGTTTTCCTGTTTCATTAGTATAGCAATGCAATTTCTGAAAAGATATACTCTCAGACCCATCATTTGAGCTTCGCTCTGTGACAATCGGGTTGAATGCATACACATGAATTAAGAAAATGTTGTCCCTGATTAGCTTGTACGGACTGAACAGGCGGTATCGGGACAACACTTTACGCACATGCATTAAGCCCCTTTTTTCCAGAGTGAGGCTCGTGTAATTATACAAGTGAAGGTATTGCAAGTGTAATTATACAAGTGAATGTATTGCAAGTGTAATTATACAAGTGAATGTATTGCAAGTGTAATTATACAAGTGAATGTATTGCAAGTGTAATTAATGAAATAATCGAATTTGCTCCACGACGGGTTGATATACTTTACAAAACGAGATCAGATCATAGTAGATTAGTACCTGATTGGGCATGCAGAAATACTTTTGCAATAGTCATTTATCAAGGGACATTAATCACACCATATAAACAACTTATAAAGATAATTATGATAAACATGAAATATTCACAAGAATCATCCTTAAAACTAAAATTGGATTTAAACCTCTGAATATGTGCACATATTGACAATAATAATTGTGTTGTTATATGACAATGTCTAATAGTTGAAAACGTTTCAAAGAGGTTCGAGCCAATTAAGCTATTTAATAATTATGCAAAATAATATCAAATGCTGTGGTTTATTCAATAAATTATTTAAAACTATCAAATATTTTTTCCAATGAACATCAGTTTCAAACAAACAAACAAACAATAAATACAATATGGTTAATGAGGTCTAGTATGACACATTCATGAATCTCTCAATACGCGAACCATATTAATATGAATTGTTTTATTATGATTTTTCATTTCTGATCAAAATATAATAATACATTCCTTTCCAAAAAAATATTCAACGTAAGTGCGTGATAATTATTAGAATGGAAAATGTGTACTTTCCGAATGGTTCATTTCTTTGCAAAAGATATTGTATGCTTCTTGATTTGTTAATTAAATCTTAATGGTAACTAACATACATTCAATTAATTTATTTTTATCATACAACCTAATCATATTAAAAATTTAGTACACAATTTATTCAACCATAATACGATAGTTTCAAGAATTAGTTTGTAACTACATTCTTGTAAATTTAATTCGTTGGTCATTTCCTTTATTATTTTATGTAATACTTTAATAAAACAGCATGGGCAGATGATATATGTGGCTTCATCCAAACCATTAACAAAATCACCTTTCGTTTGACCAACGCATTATTATTTCATTCTTCATACTTATTAAAGGGACCTTTTCAAACATGTTCGCGCATCGAAGTTTGTCATTAAATGCGTTATACTGATAAATGTAAACATTAGATCTAAAAAGCTCCAGTAAAAAACAAGAATAAAATTAAAGAAAGAAAAAAAAATAACCCTCAACTGGGTTTGAACCACTGACCCATGGAGTAAAAGTCTATCGCTTAGATCACTCGGTCATTCGTACTCATACATTGGGTGATCTATTACAAACGTTATATTGAAGCAATCCTCGTAGTATCACAAAATATAACGACAGGAACAGAACTCTCCAAATTATTCAATCGTTTCGCGTTGCAACGCTTTATAATTGTCAGGGTCTTAAATCGTTAAAAGATGCATATATGATATTTTAGAGCATGGTAAATGTTCAGTATTACTGTTTCCTCATTAATATCATAACTACAACGAAACTGTGCGAATCTGATACAATTCGTTTGTTTTTTTTTGTCAATTTACCAAAACGTGAAAATGCCCCTTTAAGAGGATGAACATAAATAACGCATAAATTGGGTTTAAGCGAGATTGTCATGGAATAACAATGGCGGAGTTTACTTTACATTTATAACTCATTTGGTACATTTTCGTTCCGAAGTGTTGTCTGGTGTAAAATATAAATTTTGACCACGACTTTTTTATCCGATTTTTTTGCTTCACTTGTAGAAAGAAGCTGTTACGAGTTCAACGCCCTGATTATATTGTTATTCAAGGGAAGATTGGTCAGCTTGTGGTCGAGTGTATAGAAGACTTTTAGAAAAGATATATTTGGTTTAAATTTGTCAAAAGGTCTAACAAACTATGTTCACATGCTTGAAAAGGTGGATTGACGTACGCAGTATCAACGCCAATAACACCAAAATGCAGTTTTATTTCACCTTCTAACAATTTTATTACTTTCCGTACTACACTATGGTGCATATGAACTCAGTTAAATGGACTGAATATTGCATATGTTTGTGAATAGACCTTTATGAGAAAAAACGTTTGCGTTCTCAATGTATAAAACATATAAAAATGAACATGTTATTCGATGCCTTTACGTGATATTTATTGTATTTATAAAAAATGAACATAAGTCGATGCCTTTTCGAGATATTTATTGTATTCATACACAGAAAAAAACCTTTTTCTTTGTGTAACTATTATTATCAAGCTCATGCGGACGATCTTTATCGTCTGTATCTTTTAATAATGCGTGTTTTGTCAACAAACAGTGTCTACATGGACAAGGAAAAAAGTGGCAATATAATAGTCATGATAAAAAATAATATATTCTGCATTGAAGCTTTCACCTGATTTAAAACTTACCGCTTGCTAAAAAAATGTCCACAATAATCCGCCATATAAACAAACAACGACGTTAAAGGGATCTTTTCACGCTTTGGTAAATTGACAACATTGAAAAAAGTTGTTTCAGATTAGCAAATTTTCGTTTTAGTTATGATATTTGTGAGGAAACAGTAATACTGAACATTTACCATGGTCTAATATAGCCATTATATGCATCTTTTGACGATTTTAAAACCTAAAAATTATAAAGCGTTGCAACGCGAAACGATTGAATAATTTGGAGAGTTCTGTTTTTGTCGTTAAATTTTGTGAAACTACGAAGATTGCTTATATAAGGTATAAAATACTTCAGGTACATGTACTCGGCGGAATAGATCAGTAGGCTAAAGCGTTTTTACTTCAGGACTCTGGAAGGACTCCAGGGGTCACTGGTTCGAAACCTGGTCCGGGCAATGTTCTTTTCCTTTTTTTAATTTTATTCTTGATTTTTTACTGGAGCTTTTACGATCCAATGTTTACATTTATCGATATAAAGCATTTAATGAATAAGTTAAAAAATGCCAAAATCTGTGAAAAGGCCCCTTTAAATTCTCGATTGACTCTAGAGATGCATCTAAAAATTATAATTATCGGTCCTTTGTTTTTTTATTTAAGAACATGCTTAACTTATTTATTATAACATTTTTCAATTTAATATTTATGAAAAGGGATTTATGCATTTATTTGTTTGGACAGTAAGTTCCACCTTTATCTATTGATTGTCTCAACAATAACGAGAATCTGACTGCCATTAAGAAATTTCAATGTATGAGCAATAATCAGCAAATGGTGAAGCCAAAAGCCTTATAACGTACACATATTTCACAAGTGCGGCGTAGGCTTATATCTGCTCTGTTCACAGAGATTCCTCCATTCATGATATGCGTTCTCGAAAATAAACTTTCTATGACGTCACATGCAAACAATGACGTCACCTCTCGCGTTAAATTTCAGGGCCCTACTCGGTTCTTAGCACGGAAGTGAACGTTGGGAACCAGACTAAGCGGAAGCGGTCCTGGTCACGTGCCGTGTTCTCCAACCTTCAACGGAAGGGGCTCGAAAAGCGCTTCGAGGTGCAGAAGTACGTCACCAAACCCGACAGACGACAGCTGGCTGCCATGTTGGGTCTTACGGACGCACAGGTTTGTTGATGTTTTGTGTTGCACGCACGAAAAGTTCGAAACGTAATATCTATTTCAAGTTTATTTAATGTTATTTCCTACTTCAAAAGTAAATAACATGTGATACCATAACCATGATAACAATCACAACAAAGAGCGAAGAACACGCACAAACACATAGACGCTTCAGTAATAATCGAAGTAATTTTTATTGTAGCATTTGTGTATTTGATCGAAGTGATTGTTTATGTAGAGTGTACACGTGTGCTACCAAAATATGAACTTTAAACATGCGAATAACACTATAATACACACATGTGATCGTTATTTCAGGTGAAGGTCTGGTTTCAAAATAGAAGGATGAAATGGCGCCACGCGCAACAGCAGACAACAATGGACACCGAGGAGGTGACTGAAGTGGAGAGAGGCGCCGCGGGAGAGAAACCGGAAGAAGACGCAACATCTGTCATTGAGCCTAATAATGCGAATCTAAATATTAATACGACGATGGACGTTACTGATATAGACAGTGACTCGAGTTCAGAGAGCGACGGAAGTTTCCAGCAGCGCGCCGGAAGTTTGACGGAGCGCTACGAAGGACCGGTCAGTGGCGACAGAAGTTCGTTGGAGGATGAAACTCTACCAGAGCCGTTAGATTACCCAATGCATTGAAGCTAAAGTCGCTTTGTTGTGTTAACTTTTGTTATGTACTAGCATATTCATCTGAAGTGTAATAATGCGCATATGGTGACACGGGTCAAAGTTGTTGAACGATACTAGGGAAACTGTCGTCAAGTGCCACACTTCGACCTGGATATATCGCTTTCTGTATCGTATGGATGGGAATGTGGCCTCCAAGATTCCATTCATGTAAAAGAAGTATAAGTAGTATACACTTTAGCAAACATGATTACGCGTTTTACAATTTCTAAGAAAACAGTAAACAGTTTTGGGATTTTAGCGGTCACTCCATTGTAGAGATATTAAACTTTACTTACTGCATCGAAGACATACATGTATGACGTATCGTGAAAAGAAAAGCAATCAATAAAGCAATTGTTTTGCATATTTTATTCGGTCAAATTCAAACACATGCATACATAAAACGTCTGTTCAAACGATTAAAAACGTTGGTGAAGCCGTTGAGAAGGAGATTGTAAGATTGGAAAAGACTTATTTTGTGTAACAAAATATGAAACAATGCATAAAAGATGTCATACATATGTTATTTGTGAATTAAATTGTATAAGTAATGTATAATTAAAAAATCCACTGTTGCAGGTCTTAAAAGTTATTTGTAGTATTGTTATAGAATAGAATAAGTAAAAACATGTGAAAAATGGTGCTTTAAAAATGTTGGAAATCGACATTTGAATATTTCTTCCGCCAATTTTATTTCATAATTTTTTACCGTTTTTCCCTATTAAAACAAGAAGTCTAGATTGAGATTAATCTGCGCAGAAAGTCCATTGGGCGGAGACTAGCTTTTGAATCAAAGCGTTCATTCTATAAATAAAAATGTTCAGAGCAAAATAGTGTCTAAAAAGTAAAATTCTTACCAATACACTCGCGATTGGGGGAGGGTTGGGGGCGCTTTAACACTTTATGTTTTACTTTTAGATATAGTGTTGTAAGGCGTAAACATATGTTTAATAAGGCTTCATGTCCTAAGCAAGTAGTAGTACGAATGATGCCTTCTTATATTTTCTTTATTACTCCATTGCATATTTAAAACATATATGCCATTAACATGCATTAAAAACTATCCCCCTCCCCTCCCAAAAATAAATAAATAAACAAGACTATTGCTAAGCAATATAGTCCCCTAACGGCTCCACCATTGTCAGAAATTCCACCGTTGTCAGATTTTTTTAAAAATTTGTTGCCATAACAACCAGAATTTTTGACGTAGAAACAAAATAAAATGACGTGCAGAATGTCCATATTGCCATCTATCCATGTTTCAAGTTTCATGAAAAAATATTAAGAACTTTTAAAGTTATCGCAGGATCCAGAAAACCACCATTTTCAGAAGTATTTCTAGTCTATTTGTTGCCATAGCAACCAGAATTTTTGACGTAGGAACAAAATGAAATGACGTGCATAATGTCCATATTGCCATCTATCTATGTTTCAAGTTTCATGAAAAAATATTAAGAACTTTTAAAGTTGTCGCACGCGGCAGGCAGACAGACAGACAGACAGACAGACAGACAGACAGACAGACAGACAGACAGACAGACAGACAGACAGACAGACAGACAGACAAACATACAGACAGACAGACAGACAGACAGACAGACAGACAGACAGACAGACAGACAGACAGACAGACAGACAGACAGACAGACAGACAGTCAGACAGACAGACAGACAGACAGAGCGCAAACCATAAGTCCCCTCCGGTGAAACCGGTAGGGGACAATACATAAATACATAGTACAGGACAAACTCTCTTAATAAAACATTCAATGGAAGAAACCTTTATACTTAGGTAGGTAACATGACAAAGAGTTTACTTTTAAGCCACAACGGGATGCAAAACTTTCTACACGCTATGTTTAACTCAGTGACAATACTATTGTTGAACAAGAGATTGCCAAGCAATATGGTCCCCTACCGGTGAAACTCCACCATTGTCAGTTATTTTTTTTATATATTTGTTGCCATAGCAACCAGATTTTTTGACGTAGGCACAAAATGAAATGACGTGCATAATCTCCATGTTGCCATCTATCCATGTTTCAAGTTTCATGAAAAAATATTAAGAACTTAAAGTTATCGCAGGATCCAGAAAAGTTTGACGGACTGACTGACTGACAGACAGACAGACGGAGTGCAAACCATAAGTCCCCTCCGGTTTCACCGGTAGCGGACAATAACACTTTTCTTATAGGCTCATTTATAACGTAATGTGAACTAAACCAGAGTTCATATATTATGGGCGTTAAGACATACGAAGTTAATTTTATATCTAAATCAAGGGAGTAACGCTAATACGTATCACTCTACAAATGCTCGATGGGTCATTGTCGGCTAATACGTATCACTCTACAAATGCTCGATGGGTCATTGTCGGCTTATACGTATCACTCTACAAATGCTCGATGGGTCATTGTCGGCTAATACTTATCACTCTACAAATGCTCGATCGGTCATTGTCGGCTAGTATCACTCTACAAATGCTCGATGGGTCATTGTCGGCTAATACGTATCACTATACAAATGCTCGATGGGTCATTGTCGGCTCGTGTACTATTTAAATGTACACAGGATACTCTTAAGTATACTAAAATGTACCCTGGGTACGCAAATTACACTAAAACGTACCCGACCAATTAAGGCTGTATCCGAGTTTTATTTGCGCCCAAAATCCGATGTAACACGCGCTATGGAATACGAAACCAAATTCTCTTCGAAAAAAACCTGTCTCAATATTATTTTTTTAGTATGATTTTCAATAATTACTATAGTCTATTATCATATTTATGTCTCAATGTTTCTATAACCGACCATTTACAAAATATTGACATAAATATGAACATAATCAATTGAAAAAAAGCCGACAACGACCAATTTTAAAAGCGTTATAATTCCCGGGTACGTTGTGTAACATTAACCGTATACGGGGTACATTTAACCCATTTATGCCTCTCGTCTAGAAAAAAAGCCTTGGCAAACAGCGTAGACCCAGATGAGACGCCGCATGATGCGGCGTCTCATCAGGGTCTGCGCTGTTTGCTTAAAGGAATTTCTGTATGAAATATTCTAAATATAGAAATAAATATACTAGACATCCCTAATTTTGGAAATAAATTAATCCAATTTAGAAGGATGGGAGAGTCCACTAGGCATAAATGGATTAAGTAGTTCCCGAGCCGACAATGACTAATCGAGCACTACTAATAAGTTGATAGTTTGTATCACAATTGTTCAGTGCAGTTGTTTATTAATTCGTGTATATTTATTATTATTATTGAAGAAACATAAAAGTTTAACAAGAAAACATCTATTTATCTAATTGATAAATGGTATTTTTGTAATTCCACATGAAAAAACTGGCACATGTTAACCAGCATCATGAAATTTAAGAAGTCAAACAAGACGCATACTCTCTTCATAAACACTCGTGTATTTATTCACTCGTATTTCACCGGGTCCGGTCCTTATTGGTTTAACATCGGACATGTCTTAATGGTTTATCATTATGCGCTCATTAAACCCGTGGCCTGGTCCCAGTGATTATGATTCCTTAATGTAGAAATAAAAGGCTCTCAAAGGGCCATCATTGACAAATACGCAACATGCGCCGATCATCGTGTTTATATAAAGATAATAGCGGGGTCTGGTCTAATATGCGGTCCCCGTATCAGTCGTTCCCGGGCCCGTAAAGGGCCCTTTATGATAACTGCGCGCCCGTTTTGACGGCCGTTATCGGAAGTTTACAGGAAAAATGATGTTTCTAGTAATACTCATTAACACTAATTGCCTTCACAATAGAGCGATTCCTTGCGAAATGACCCATCACTGCAGTTTTATTGAGGTATTAGTGGACGCGAATAATTGACATTACCATCTAACATAACACAATGGAACGGGGTCTGGACATCATAAAATGAATATAAATACAATTCATCCATGCAATAAACTTTAAAGTGAGGCAAATACATTTACAGTGCGAATAAGCCATAGTGAAACAATTATTACAGTATGCCTTGTAATTTATTACACAGCTTTTGCAGGTTACAACCTTCTGTAATGCATGTGACCTTCAATGGACTTGTTCACAGATCCTTGTTAGTCATTCAATGCATTTAAATGCAAATATTTACTATTTGGAATAGTACCGATTTTGATTTAGGAATGTTCATATTAACCAACCTATAGCTTTGTGAATTTTCTTAATTAGGGATATTTGTTCTCTTAATAGAATACAATCTATACATTGTGTGTAGTCAATGACAGTTTTTTAATTGTTATTTTACCAAACTTTTGAACAAGTACATTTAAATGAGGTTAAGGGTTAAATGTCTCATATGGGGATATGTTGAGAGGCACGTGTTACGCGGCTTCATGTCGGGTAATATAAAAAGGGTCACATGTTATGGGCTACATATTGGTCAATAAACAGAGGGTTGAGTGTTAGGGGCTTTATATCAGGTAATATACAGAGTGTCACGTGTTAAGGGCTTCATATCGGGCAATATACAGATGGTAAAGTGTTAGGCTTTATATCGTGTAATAAACAGAGGGTCACGTGTTATTGGGAAATGTTGATAGGCACGTGTTACGTGGCTTCATGACGGGTAATATAAAAAGGGTCACGTGTTATGGGCTACATATTGGGTAATATACATAGGGTTAAGTGTTAGGGGCTTCATTTAGGGCAATATACAAAAGGTCAAGTGTTAGGGGCTTCATATCGGGTAATATACAGAGGGTCATGTTTGGGGGCTTTATATCGGGCAATATGCAGAGGGTAAAGTGTTAGGGGCTTCATATCGGACATTATACTGAGGGTCAAGTGTTAGGGGTTTCATATCGGGCAATATACAGAAGGTCACGTGTAGGAGGCTTCATATCGGGCAATATAAAATGGGTCAAATGCGAGGGGCTTCATATCGGGTAATATACATTGGGTCAAGTGTTATGGGCTTTATATCGGGCAATATACATTGGGTCAAGTGTTATGGGCTTCATATCGGGCAATGTACAGAGGGCCAAGTGTTAAGGGCTTCATATAGGGCAATATACAGAGGGCCAAGTGTTAAGGGCTTCATATCGGGCAATATACAGTGGGTCATGTTATGGGCTTCATATCGGGCAATATACATATTGATACGTATTAGGGCTTTATATCGGGCAATATACAGAAGGTCACGGGTAAGGGGCTTCATAACGGGAAATGAACATAAGGTCCCGTGTAAGGGGCTTCAGTTCGGGCAATTTACGGAGTGCGATGGTCACATATTAACGATATTTATCTTGTTAATTTAACACCAACATTTATGATTTTAAAATCGTCTTTGTTGCAATAGCAACAATGACCAATAACGAAAGAACAAATTCAAGAATCAATTCTGTATTTCTTTCATAATATGATGACGTCGGAATAGCGACGATAGAAATAGATTGCGAGTATACGTTTTATATACATATAAATGTTCCAAAATGCTGATACGTACAGCGTCGAAGTATTTATAGGCTGTTGAAATATCAATATTGACATTAAATCAAGATTAAATATTGGCGCCTCGACGAAACGGATAATTTCTTCCATGAGCCTCGTTCTGGGAAACCGTGCTTAATGCATGTGCGTCAAAGTGTCATCCCATATAAGCCTGTGCAGTCTGCACACGCTTAAAGGGACAAAACCTTCCGCTACACTAAATTTTGTGTAGAAAATACATAATTTAAACGCACAATTCCCCTATAGAGGAAAGTGCCGTCCCTGATTAGCCAGTGCGGGCTGCAAATGCTTATCTGTCATGACAATATAAGCACATGACTTGCGCACGGTTTTCACAGAACGAGGCTCATATTTAAGAGTGACTCAAATAACTTTTATAGTTAAGTTTATATACACCAATCCGATGTTTCAAATGTCTTGCGGATTCATCCGAGATATTTATTATAAATTACATTTAAATAGCATGAAGCATTATATAAATTCTAAACAATTGCGATAAAAGCAATTAAAAATTGAATTATCTGTCAGTCGCATTTTAAACTAAACATCGGTCATCTAATAACATTTACATAATTTGCGCAGTGCACGTTTTTGGTTAGATAAAGATGACGGTTGCTTTATAATGATGTTTATAGTAGATACATAATGCAATTCAAAATGTAAAAAAAAATACGCTACATATATTTAAGATGTGTGTATATTAACTGACACCATGCGATGATCTCGGAGGGATTTGAACCCTCGTCTCATTTCTCGCGAGAAATGCGCTCTCTCCGCTGAGCTACGAGATTTGATCGCACACTGCGCTGCAGGCCAATTCTTACAACAAAACATTTATATTTTTAATTAAAATACTTTTTTCTTGATATAAATTGATAAAATACGTTTCAAATCGTTAATATAGGAGCCATAGTGGCACATTTAAGCAAAACATGCGGTTTATTTTAATATTATGTTACAATTGTTAATGATTCGTGCAACCGGACACACTAAAAAAGGGTAACGATAATATTTAAAATTAAGGATTTCTTTATCTTTTAGCTAAGTAAAATATTTATTGTTCCTTAGATACAACAGTAATATAACAGTAATACTCCAAAAAAAATAACTTCAAAATAAAAATTTCACAAAAAGAATACGCTCGAAAAATAGTTTCCCTTCTATAAAATATTATATAATAAAAACTGGCAATATTACTTTTTTTATTGTTACAGTTTATTTGTACCCATTAACAGCAATGTACAAAAATGTGTAACCCTGACATTAACCGACTTATTAACAAAGAAGATCAAACTTATTTGGTCCACATACACACTCACATGAGCCTACGAAGTCAAATAGTATTTCAAAGACACTGTTAAAAAGTATATGTCAATATGACCTTTGACTTTGACCTTAGTTATCAACATGAACCCACGCCTAAATCCTGTTTACCTCCCAATTGATAACCCAGGTTTTACGGTAGGGTCTATAGTTGGACGGACAAGGTTTGGCAACTACCGGTCGGTTGATGAAAAGCTTCTTCTCAATTATATCAATACACACATGAAGTTTCATTTTGAAGTCGTGCATGGTATCTGAGATTTAGCCCTGAAAAGTTGCATCATAAAAAGGGCAATAACTCTTATTAAAGAAAGTGTACGGTTATGGTTCTTGTGCATAGCACTTCTCATTGATACACGTGTGGAGTAATGTTGATAGCTTATATAGTTTCTGAGATATAGCCCTAAAAAGTTCTGTGACAGACGGACTGACATACTGACTTACGGACGGACAACGCCAATTCTATATCCCTCCGCATTTGACGGGTGATAATTAACGAAATATGTATCACATTTGATTAAAGACACTCTAAGAATTTAGTGCTAACGATTACGTTCTTGCGAAAGGCATGCAGAAAGAGATACTAGTATAATCAGTACACGGGTGTGGGATTAAGGTAGTATTGTGCGTAAAATTCTTATACAAGCTCGATCTTAGTTTAAAGATGTTAGTATAAAGCACGACAAGAAAGTCTCGCCCTTGACGACTGAGTATAAATGATCGTTCAAATTTGCACTAGAAACGTAACAGTTATCAGCAAGAGGAGCTAAATTTGAAATTAGGCGCAGCTATTAAACATGTCACGATATTTCTATCAACACGAGCGAACAAACATTGCAGCCGAGCGCAGTGATCTCGCAAATATTCCCATCATGCACGGAAATATCGTGCATCTTCCAGCTGTTCAGTTGGTGAACATCTGTAAACGGGTCAGGCGACCTCAATAAATTCTGCATCTCAATATTTCTCCATCATCATTGGCGCGGGCAATAAACACTGTGGGATTATTAAATACACAAATTGGTTCGCGTTATTTCACACAGGAAAATATTAGCTTCCATAGATTCGTACAACCGAGCGTGCTAAAGGTCAGACCGATATACGTAACGTGAACCAGCTTTTGTCCATTATAGGTGGAACGCCACAACAATATCGCATTATGCGTATGCGTTAAGTGGTGACAAGCGCGTAAAATGCGAATGCAAAGTACTAGATAGCATTATGCTTTTGTATCATACACATACTGACGAAACACGTGAGCAACACTCTAGATAAACATTCGAGGTAAGGCTGACTTACGATTGCATGAATTTCATTACATGATACCGGAAGTCATATTACGTACGTGGGAAACGTACATGCGTACGTCGATTATTATGAAAATGCTATGTCGCATTTTCCAGCAAAACTGAATCCACAATTTGAATGTTAATTAAACGATTATGTTAAGATTCTGAATATTTTGTAAAGTATATAAAGGAATATATTAATGCTAATATCCGTTTACCACCATGGACACTGCACGGGTTTCATACACAAAAGCGTAATTGGCCCCACTATTTGCCAGAATGCCATACCACGTCCACCTTGTGCCCATTCGAATGTCAGTTGACAGCGAGTTTTTATTTCCATGAGATCATACAATTTACACTGATATCCATGAGGTCATACAATGCACACTGATTTCTATGAGGTCATGCAATCACACTGATTTCCAGGGTGTCATACAATGCACACTGGTTTCCATGAGATCATACAGTGCACACTGATTTATAGCAGGTCATACACTGCACACTGATTTCCTGGGGTCATGCAATGCACACTGATATCTTTGAGTGGCCACTGATATCCAGGGGGTCATACAGAGTCAACTGATATCTATGAGGTCAAGAGTGACCACTGATTTTCATATGGCCATACAGTGCACGATGATTTCTATGAGGTCATAGAGTGACCACTTATTTCCATATGGCCATACAATGCACAATGATTTCTATGAGGTCATAGAGTGGCCAATCGTTTCCAAGGGCCACACAGAGTCCACTGATTACCATTATTTATACAGAGGCCACTGATTTCGTTTGGGATCTACAGTGCTTTGCTGATTTCCATGAGGACATACAGAAACCCAGTAAATTCCACGAGGACAAACAGGGCCTTCTTTTTCTACGGGGACATCATGAATATGCCTGACTTCAGGGCATATGAGTATCAATTTGAGTTCAATATGCGCATATACTGGTTTCCATTAAGAATCAAGCCCAATTATGTTCAATGAGTTTACGACACAATTAATTATCAAGACGAATGTCATAAAGGTACAATAGTTTTAATGTCGAAATTCTTGTAATGGTAAGCGCGCGATTTATTGCTTTTAACACGTTGAAAACGCATCCTCATGTTTTATTGGCATGCCGGAAATACCAACAACACACGGGATTTAATTGAGCTGTACAATAACACCCAACAAATCACCGCAATTGAGATTTATATGAAGCGTTTTACGTACAAAATGTATCAGAAAATAAATACCAATTTCTTCAACGAGCTATTTCCCCCGTCATTTCCATTCCATTTCTAATCGGCTCGAGTCTAGGACCAATCTAATTACTGATAAACTAAACATTCACCACTTAATAGATAATTACTTACCGGGGCTAACGTAAACACACACAGAATCCGAAGCCCTATATAACGCAGTTCTAATACTCACCGGAATGATGATTATCTATTTACAGGCATATTGCCGACCCCGACAACGAATTAGACTTCTCAAGAATCGCAGCAGACGACAGACAAAATCCATCCGACAGGCAATAAAAAGCGCGCACTTGTAATACTAATTTGCCAAGCGGCTCAAGCGGTTTATTTTATCGCCATGTGAATTGTATCAGTTTTGACGAAAAGAGCCGATTAGCGGGATAAACGTTTTTTTCTCGAAGAGACATTTCAGATGCCTCGTTTAAACGAATGCTTGTCGGATTGCAAGAAACGCATTTAGTATCTCAAGAGATGAATTCCGCTTGATTCCAGCATTCCGCCGGCCTTCATCCAACCTGAAAACGATCTCAAGTCAGTTATAAATAACGATTAATATTAATTATTAACAGTAACAAAATAACACGATGCATATGCGGATGACATCCGTGTTAAAGATGACTGGTATTAATAACGTTAATGAGTTGTCCATAGATATTGATTCGTATCTTGTGATTTGTAAACGTCCAATGCGAAAATACTATGTTTTAACAATCGCAATTTAAGATTCATAAATATATATGGACGATGCATTTTACATTGATTGATTTATATTAATTTGACCTTATGCCTAATTTGTTTATAGTTGACCTTCAATTATGACTTGTAAGATGATCCTTGACCTTGTGATCCTGTTAATTACACAAGGACATATAAGGCTTATTAGTTCTATTGCGGTACAGTCCGTCTTACTATGTCAAATTATTCAAGTTTGGGATTTCAACGGGAAATATTTATCAATTTATATAAAATGTGTAAACAACTTATTATATATATATATATGTCAATATAAATTAAATTAAAAGTTAAGAAGAACATGCATTGAAAAATGCGAAATAAGCCAGATATTTAATTCTGAAATAGAAAATGTGTGTAAAGTCAAAGTCGCCAGCATGTATATCATGCATGTACGATGTGAATTTAGTTATACGGATCATTTTAATTTCCTGCAACGATATCTATTCATACGATAAACGAACACTAACTCCGATCCTAATAAAAAGACGAATGCTTCGGTTATTGAAGAAAAATATGTACGTCACAATCGGCTCGGGACGCTAATTTGTTTTTGCTGCATTTTATGAAATTCGTCTTCAATGAATAATTTTTCTTGCCTATTTTATGTTATTGTAACATATTTTTTATCAATATATTACAATTTAACACGTATAAAAATCGTATGATCTCGCTTTAAATTGTGATGAGAGTATTTTTGCATTTTCCGCTTCACAAACGCTCTATTGTAATGTTTTTTTTTTTGTTAAATGTCTTCATATTCAATATGTTTCCAATCGTTTGATGTCTACATTAGATACACGGATTGTAATATAATACTTCGATGAATCACCACAACAATCAAAGTACTGACAGTACTGGTGTGACGATGCTTTTGAAGAGGATTGATATAAAAACATATATATTTGAGTTTATCTACATCACCACAATTGTGTATGTGGGTACGAACAATTTGGGTAGGGAAAAAAATGGGTACGAACATTCTGGGTACAAAAAGTATGAAAAAAAAGGTACGAAAAAAGATTTGTTTACGATAAAAAAAATTGATAGGAAAAAAAAATTGGGTACGAACAAAAATTTGTGTACGAGCAAAAATTTGGGTACGAAACAAAATTGGGTACGAAAAAAATTAGGTACGAAAAATGTAGGGTACGAAAAAGAAATTCGGGGTACGGGTAAGTAATACCATTGGGGAACTTGATTCATTCAGCGAAACTGTGAGGCGGGTTTCATTCTCGATCAAATATAACAAGAAATATCTTTTAAAAGATATTCGACATGTATTTTTTGTACCACTTATCTTAAAAAAAAACGTTATGCTACAGTAAAACGTTTGTGGGTTATAATTTTACGTTTCAGCATATAAATTCAAAACTTGACATGCTCTTAAGTTACACAATGCTCTTGAATTTCACATGTATATCATACCAAACTTTATATTTCGTTGTTTCCTTTCCTAAGTTAATGATGCTATGTGTACGGACGTGATTTCACATGCCCATGCGCATGAACATATAATTGTTCTCTTTTAATATTATTTTCTCTAATTCAATAAGCTTAGGCATGTTTGTTTGTTAAGTCCGGCAATAATTTCATGATGATTCCCGAAAGAAGGTATGAGAACATAGTAGTAAGAGCACTTGAATACGTGAGTTCGCCAATGAACACATGGTAAGGTTCACTAAATCTCCGCGAAATGACCTAATATGCGTTTAAAACAGCAAACAGTATCCAACAAACGAATGCATTATCAAACATAGTATGTGTACTGATATGGCTCTGTAATTTCTGTTTGAAAAATTTATTAAATATGCACAATGAGAATGCACGCATAAGAGCAAGTTTCACAGATATCATCCGGCTATTATGCTGTTTATATACCATAGTCGCTACAACGTTTACAAATGGCAGGTTCGAAATAGTTCGTTTTCTTTACACTCATGATCGCGTTGAAAGTTAATTTTACACGTTTTAATTCGCAATTTATTTACTTAATCACGACAAATGTCAAATACAATACAGAAAATGCATAGTTTCATTGATCTATTAACATATAACGGATTGAATATAACTTATTTAAAATTAATGTGTTCAAACTATAATTAAATCTTTTTCCGAGAATATGCTTTCCTATTTATAGCCGAGCTTCCTATACCTTTATCAATGATAATCAGCGAGGTATGCCGATTAGAAAAATCGAGCTATCTCAACCGGACTGGCTCGGTCTTTTACATAGGTCGCCATGGTGAAGATTTTTTTCATGGTATGATTACTTAGACGAGCTGCTTCGCAGCATCGTCAAAAAACGTATGACATTTGTAAAGGTACAACTTCGAAGTATAAAATGTATGCAAAAGATTGGTATTTCATAACAATTTCAGCATAGTTCATATGATTTGTCTTGTCATAATTATGGTATCAACTGACTCACCAGAGAAAATAATGCTTTTATTCGCAATAATGCAATGCTTTTCAATGTAGAAAAACACAAAATATGCAAAATAGGTCAGTGAAGTAAAAACTATAGTAAAAACTATAATTAAAGACTAAACGTTTGCTGGCATGATAGTGTCCAAAACGTTATGGCTTCCGCCTTAGGAATTAACCTCTTATACAATTCATAATGTTTACCATACTTTACTATGTGTTTCCTTCCTTCTCCTTTATTACATGCTTTCTGTAAGGCGAAGTCTTTTCAATTTGATGATGTTTGTAAGGTAGTGTCATCTTATATTAAAATATTATGTACGGCGCTGTCTTCTTTTGTAAACTACCTTTCGTAAGGTGGCATCTTCTTTTATTTCTTTTTTCTGTAAGGTACATTTTTTATAATATATCTTCTGTAAGGGGACGACATCATTATTAAAACGTCTTATATAATGTGGAGTTACTTTAATTTTAGATCTTCTGCGAGGTGCAGTCTTCTTTTATTAAATATTTTCTAAAAGGAGCTGTCTTCTTTTTTAAACGTCTTCTGCAAGGTAGCAATTGTAAATTGAAATGACTTCTATAAGGTGGTGTCTTCTTTAATTCAATGTCTTATGTAAGGTGTAATGTTCTTTAATAAAAAGTCTTCTGTAAGTTGATGTCTTCTGCAAGCGTTGATCATATAGTACGCGATTACTTCTTAAAATGATACCTCCAACTTTATATTGTTTCTAACAGCTGACGCCTATACAGGTTTCCCCTTACTGAGTTGTCTTCTCTGAAGTGGCGTCTTCCAATGTGCGAAGTCGTAAAGAGGCCTCTTTCCCTGCATGATTTCTTCTCTAAATCGACGTGACATGGTTCTTGTCGATATCTTTAAGAATACGTCTAGGCGATGTCTTTTGTAATGTGGCGTCTTTCACTAGGTTGCGTATTTTGCAATGTGGCGTCTTCCCTTACATGCTACGTGATAACTTCATTACGTAATACTGTCTTTTTAACCAACATGATATCTATTGAAAGCACGGTCTATTATTTGAACGCCATAAGCATTAACAATACATAGTTAAATACATAACAATACGATACATTCTTGAAATTCTTTAAAAAAAAGTGTATGCTCGTGTATGTGTTACACAACAATTATGTACTAGTTTTGACAACTAATTGGATTGAACTATTCTGTAAAAGGCAATTCATTGTAAATATTAATTGAATGCAATCTCCGAACATCCACCATTAAAACTTTAACAAAATCAAAGCGTTATCAAAGCGTAGTAAAATTACCGGTAATTCGCTTATCGCAAACAGATTTTTTTTTCAAAGACGTTGTTAATAATCAGGGCGCTTACACGGGGAACGTACGGTGGTAATACTTATGATATTCTCAGCCGTCAAGACAGGTTAGAGACTCGTACTTACTGAAAAGGCTTAACGCGATGCGTCAGTCATGAGTCGAACACCATTCGTAAGTGCATCGTTGGGACATCGTCACATCAACCAAAGGTTGTACCCGCGACTTTGTCGAAGTCAATGTGAGCGTTCATGTCCCGCACACTTTGTGTGTATGAACTAAAGGTTCATTTTAAAATACTTATCGGATCCACAGGAATAAAACGGACACCTAAAAAATATATGGTCACAGAAACAAAATGGGGGATTTCAACCGACGCCGCGTCTTTTGCGTAAAACATTACATCACTTGGTATTCAAATAAAAAATTGCCTTAGGACAGCACTTGTGAACCGTTGCAAAATATGTTGTCAATCAAACTGCAATCCAATAAACCAGTGTAACTTATTTTTACACATTTGACATTGAGCATGAATTATTAACATTTTTGTTACGAGATCGATTTAGATTTTATGTTTAGTATTGCATAGGGTAAATGGTGTACATCGTTTTTCCAATACATACCTATTGTTTCTTCTAAAAAGATTGAGCCAGTCGAGTGTGCATAGAAGTCAATGAATGTTCTATCTGTCATCATATGAAATGAATCTATTGTTGACATTAATGCATTACTATGCGCGATCAGACGTCGCCATTTTAAGATAATTTACATTATGAGCATCCTCAGGTATCATTATCATCATCAATAACTATCATCATGTTTTTTTTTGATCATGATAAAAATGATAAACTAGAGTGTTGACAAGGCAAAATGTTGACAAAGGACAACGCATGACGGACACAAAATTATCTCACAAAAGTTCACCATAAGCACGTTGTGCTCAGGGGAGCTAAAACGCAATGTTTAATTTTGGTTACGATAAGTTTTTATCGCTTGCTTAACACTGAAAAATGACAATCACTTGCTTGATAACAAAAATGATTCAAACTATTGATGAACAGTGGAAATTAACATGACGTCTCTGCTGTTGATGATTATGATGATGAGAGTGAGCGAAATGGGCAGAGCTATGCGCGTGCGTAAACGCGCAATAACGAGAAGACAACCCAGGGTCAGGTTCTAATTGTCGACAACCCAGGGTCAGGTTCTAATTGTCGACAACCCAGGATCAGGTTCTAATTGTCGACAACCCAGGGTCAGGTTCTAATTGACGACAACCCCCTGGTCAGGTTCTAATTGTCGACAACCCAGGATCAGGTTCTAATTGTCGACAACCCAGGATCAGGTTCTAATTGTCGACAACACAGGGTCAGGTTCTAATTGACGACAACCCCCTGGTCAGGTTCTAATTGTCGACAACCCAGGGTAAGGTTTTAATTGTCGACAACCCAGGGCCAGGTTCTAATTGTCGACAACCCAGGGCCAGGTTCTAAAATTTTTCGACAACCCAGGGTCAGGTTCTAATTGTCGACAACCCAGGGTAAGGTTCTAATTGTCGACAACACAGGGTCAGGTTCTAATTGACGACAACCCAGGGTCAGGTTCTAATTTTCGAGAACCCAGGATCAGGTTCTAATTGTCGACAACCCAGGGTGAGGTTCTAATTGTCGACAACCCATGGTCAGGTTCTAATTGTCGATAACCCAGGATCAGGTTCTAATTGTCGACAACCCAGGATCAGGTTCTAATTGTCGACAACCCAGGGTGAGGTTCTAATTGTCGACAACCCAGGGTGAGGTTCTAATTGTCGAAAACCCAGGATCAGGTTCTAATTGTCGACAACCCAGGGTGCGGTTCTAATTGTCGACAACCCATGGTCAGGTTCTATTTGTCGACAACACAGGGTCAGGTTCTAATTGACGACAACCCAGGGTCAGGTTCTAATTGTCGACAACCCAGGGTAAGGTTCTAATTGTTGACAACCCAGGGTCAGGTTCTAATTGTCGACAACCCAGGGTAAGGTTCTAATTGACGACAACCCAGGGTAAGGTTCTAATTGTCGACAACACAGGGTCAGGTTCTTATTGTCGACAACCCAGCGTCAGGTTCTAATTGTCGACAACCCAGGATCAGGTTCTAATTGTCGACAACCCAGAGTGAGGTTCTAATTGTCGACAACCCAGGATCAGGTTCTAATTGACGACAACCCAGGGTCAGGTTCTAATTGTCGACAATCCAGGATCAGGTTTTAATTGACGACAACCCAGGGTAAGGTTCTAATTGTCGACAACCCAGGATCAGGTTCTAATTGTCGACAACCCAGGATCAGGTTCTAATTGTCGACAACCCAGGATCAGGTTCTAATTGTCGACAACCCAGGGTCAGGTTCTAATTGTCGACAACCCATGGTAAGGTTCTAATTGTCGACAACACAGGGTCAGGTTCTTATTGTCGACAACCCAGGATCAGGTTCTAATTGAAGACAGCCCCCTGGTCAGGTTCTAATTGTCGACAACCCAGGATCAGGTTCTAATTGACGACAACCCCCTGGTCAGGTTCTAATTGTCGACAACCCAGGATCAGGTTCTAATTGACGACAACCCCCTAGTCAGGTTCTAATTGTCGACAACCCAGGATCAGGTTCTAATTGTCGACAACCCCCTGGTCAGTTTCTAATTGTCGACAACCCAGGGTCAGGTTCTAATTGACGACAAACCAGGGTCAGGTTCTAATCGTCGACGACCCGGTTTAACACGAATATACAATGTAAACAGTAATGTGAAAGTTGAAATGCATTCGATGCCGATTTATAACTGCTTCGGGTAAGATGCTTTTGCTTAAATATTCAATATGACGACTGAAAGTCAAAGATTACATTGTGATTGCGCCAAAGGACATAAACGTACGTACGTACCCAAGGGCAGGATTAATTCAGTATATCCCCATAATTAATGATGGAGGCACAATAATCAGTCAGTTATGGTTAGATGCTGAGAGTAAGGATAATCAGATATAGAAAAAAATATTTATTAAGATGATATGACGATGGTGATCCAAGAATGACTTATGAGATGGTGTTAATGTAAATGACTATGGCGGAATTTGTAATGTTGGGGATGGTATTAAAGTGTAATATTATATAATGTCAAAATTAATTTGAACATACAAATACAGAAGTGCGTTCCGTTTCATCAATCATGCGGTGCAATATTGCAACGAGCGTTGATTTTACTATAAAACGAACTCACTTTGGTATTAACACCAACGTGCGGCACTGCATTGCATACAAAATTCATGACGAATTCGCCATAATGCACAAAAAACACTCCCATTCATGTCCGGAACATACTTAATCACAAATAATATAAAGGTAAACTAAGTGTAAGCACCTATTGCAAGAACATTATATATTTATTGAATTTTGAAGTTGTTTTTTTTTCGTTAACTGTCATGTCCTAGCAATGTTAATACTTACGTTCAAAGGTATACAAACACAACAAAGTGTTGTTGTTCGTCTTTGGTGTGAGCCGCGAACTATCATTACCGAGGCGTTTTCAATATATACATTTGTGTCCCATGGCAAAAATATTTATTGGAATTATTGATCATTTTCATGCGAAGAATTAACTCGAATTCAGGTGTGACTGCAATTATTGTACAATAGGCCAAACAAGAACGCACTGCAATTATTAATGTATAACTGCAGATGAAATCAATATATAGCAATAACAAGAGCTCCGCGGTGGGAGACCGAGTCTTGACACAGGATTTTTTGCAACGAAACTGTGGACATGATGATAGGCCAATGTATCTGCGAAAATTCAGGCCGATCGGTCAATTCGCTCACAAGTTATCAATCGGACATGATTTTCACCTTCAATGCACAGTGACTTTCAATATTGACCCAAATTTCAATAGGAATTATCTACTGTTCAAGGTCAATATATATGCAAAGTACGAGGCCCATCACTCAATCAGTTGATGACATAACGAACGGAAACCAATTAAACACTTAATGTCACAGTGACCTTGACCTTTGAACTAGTGACCCCACTTTCGATAGGGGTCATCTACTGTCCGAGGCCAATGCCCATGTAAAGTATCAAGCCAATCGGTCGACTCGTTAAAGAGTTATTGATCGGAAATGAATTCAAACTTAGTGTGACAGTGACCTTTGACCTATTGAACCCAACTTCGATAGGGGTCATCTACTGATAAAGGTCAATGTACATGGAAAGTATCAAGCCAATTTGTCGATCCGTTCACAAGTCATTGAACAGAAACCAAAATGGCCTACCGACAGACATCCAGGAAAAGAACATACCCCTCTTCTTCAAAGGGGGGGGGGGCATGAAAAACCACTGTAATATGGCCATTTGTTCACATATATATAGCATCACAGTTATTAGGCCTACAAGAATAATGCATCTCTCTCTAAATACGTTTTGGGGATTGGTGTTGCTGTTACTGTTTTCTCGTCTTAAACAATGACAACAACATAAATTAAAGCATACGTGTTAATGTTAAATAACAGCGTATTGCCAATATAAAAACAAGTGAAAAGGAGAAAACTATCTCATCTAAAATAACGCTAGATTCTAGCAACGTTAACGCAGCAACTGTAAACAAAATGCAGTTCGTCGTCACGTTAACAAATAATTCAAACTGTGGGCGCAAAGAAAACGATATATATTTATGTTGTATGTGGTATTCTTTGTCTGAATAATTCTCAAACTTTTAATTGCTTTGTTTTACTTTGACAAATAAAGATAACACGCCATAAACGTATTCGAATTAAAAGTATTATGGAACAGAAAATACCCTACCTTATGATGTCTGAAAAAAAGTATCTACTTAAAACTTACCAATACAGTTAACAAATTGTGGCCAAACAGAATTGTAACGCTGGTGTCTTTATCTAAACTTAATTCAAATTGCTTTGTCCTCGAGCATAATAAAAAAGACCACTAAGGGTTTTAATTATCGAGGATCAAACACTGTTTTGAAAGCGACTCGTGTATGAAACCCGATGACATATTACAGTGTGGGATCGGATTTAACGCTAGACCACTAGCCGTCGTCAACAATTGCGTCATAACTAAGGAAATTCAATGCCGAAAATTGCTCAAGGAATACTGAACGCGCTATTTTCTTTTTACCAAATGCTGAAGTATTATCTACATCAGCGGCGTTATAGTGCAATATTTTGTGTTTGTTTTGCTATTTGGCCTAGTTAGCTGGATCAGCTGGATCTGTATTTCGGGCATTCAATGAAAGTCTATATTTGATTCCAATGTCGATTTGTACAATAAGCTTGTACACGGGCAAGAATATGTACAATGTGGCGTTTTCATTATTCATTTACGATGCCAACAAATCTTAAATGACTGCGTCGGTATTATTTAGTCCAAACCGAGCACCTCAATTCTTGTCTGACATGAAATGGCTTGCTATTCAAATATACGTCATTTAAGATAATGATGTGGTTCTCCGCTCATTCCAGGACGGAGGTAGAAGAGATGTAGTGTTGTCATGGCATCGCATATTCAACCCGGAAGAGGTTTTTACAACACAACAAACTTTATAACATCATATTCCGTCAACAGCGTGTCCGTATTTAATGCCTTTGTGCAAATATTGAAAGCCTCAAAAACCATCGCTGTTCTGCTGATCTCTGATATAAATCATAAAGTTGTTCATTTGCAAACAAACAAACAGAAGGTGCGATATACGAAGCAGTGGTTTAAAAACAAGACATCAAGTTCAAGATCATGTTTAAAAAATGGGCATACGATATATGGAATAAGTGATAACAATGTCACCTCGATGAAGTCAAATTTGATAACTTATAGTTGGTCCGCAATTCAAAAGCTCATAGCCATAGCACGCGATATATCCTGATCTGTATGCATATATATCCGCTTTTGACCGGAGGAATATCATCATTTGGTATATAAGGTTCAGCATTTCTGTTCTCTTTCTAAAATGATTCATAATTTTTATGTTAAGCCTAAACATGCTAAAAGGAGTTAAGATTCTTTCGTTGCCCTAAAATGAGTATGCAATTACTTGGGACAAAACGGCATTTCTATGCTTAGTCTAAAACGGTATGAAATTTCGGACCAAAACGATTGCATAGCATATCGTTGTTTGCACTAAACCGATTAAGGAATCTGTGTTTTGGATAGGAAAAAAAGAATTTCAGCGTTAAGAATAAATGGGCAATGCAGCGACTGGTCAAATAAGTATTTAAGCACTCCGTGTTTAATGAATCCCGATGGTTTGGCATTTATATGACCGACCAGAAAGAATATTGGAATTCTACTCAATATAATTTATACTGATATTCATCATTTATGGTAATGTAAAGGCAGACAACACTACAATACATTTATTTTACATGTGCACAACTATCAATAAAAGCCATGTATACACGTGTTCAAAGAAATAAACTGAACAACATCAATATTTTAGTACAATTCTGTTAGAAACGCCCAAGCGAATAGGCCGTAAAAATAAGAGCATAAACTGACAAACAATATCTTTATTGTACAAATGCTAGTTGAAAAGTTGTTCTAAACACGCGAAGTGTCACCGCGCTTTCTAAAAGCATCAAATATCGGAAAGCAATCCACACCAATACACACTATTTATATGCATAATGTAATATAATTATTTCATAAAAACACGGTTATTTACAAAAAAAACAACATGATACCTATATTGTATTCATGAAATCGAACAATTCTATTGAATTGAATTGTTATTTGGGAATTATTTTTTAATAACACAACATTAGTACAGCCCTCTGATTTGTCACAATCACATGACCAATTCCCACGAGTGTGTCCATGTTGCGCATGTCCGTACTTTTCCGTCTTTGCAGCGTCCGGTTCAGTACATTGTCCTGTTCAGTACATTCGATGGACCATGTGCAGACAGCTGTAACCTGAAAGAAGACACAATATCTGCTGTGTAAATAATTAGCGTTAATCGCAGACAACAATATTAACACTGACACAATTTATTGGACGAACACGAAACTTGTAACACTAGCTATGTTTAGGTTCCATAAATACCGCGTTAAACGCGTGTTTTATTACTCAAATAAAAACCTGTGATAAAGCAGGTCTTTGAACAGCTATTGTTTCGGGCAATACGTCGCTACATAAATTAGCGCCGTAAATGACACATTGTTTACCATAAATACGCCACTTATCTGGTGGCATCCCACATGCAACTCCTTAACACCAATTACTGGAATGAACGTATCATGAAATGCCTCCTTTGTACAAGGCGTAATGGTAATACGATAGGATGATATAACTAATTAGATTTATTTCGCCGGAGACCCTCGCTCTCGGATGGGTGGTCTGCCACACAACTCGGGCGGGTCGCTCTGTTCCATATCGGCCTCGTGACTGCATGAAGACGCTTGCAAAGGCATCATTGCGCACACGCTTATTTGTACTTTACTTACTTACATTATTTATTATATACCACATTGGTCCACTAACCTGATACGTTGTCAATGATCTTTACTTAACTATCGTTTATATCAGATTTGCGAATTTTGCCACGGTATATGGCCGATCAAGAATAATCAATTACAATAATTGGAATCAGGAGACTACTTTAGACCGCATGTGGTGTAAACAAAATGAAAACAATGGCTAAAATTGCAGATAACACACCATATGAGTGGCGCTTAATGCATGTGCGTAAAGTGTCGTCCCATATTAGCCTGTGCAGTTCGCACATGCTAATCAGGGACAAAACTTTCCCCTAAGAGTGTTTTTTCGTTAAGAAATGACTAGTTTTACACGAAAAATGACATACACTCGGAAATTGTCGTCGCTGATTAGCCTGTGTAGACTACAGGCTAATACTGGACAAAACTTTGCGCACGTGCATTCAGCCTAGTTTTCCAACAGCAATACTCATATAAGAGTCTTCTTAGACAAAATCACTCAACATCCACCAAAAACCATCATTATTTTAAGCCGAACAGTTATATGCCTTTAATGTGTTGATTATCCAGTGGTGACAGTGCCGAGAAACATCCCGGCCGGGGTATGTCTGGAACGCCGCAGCTATCGCGCGAAGCCGCGTTATTACCGCCGATTTATCGCGTTTTGCTAAGTACTCGCCCATAAATTGACTGCTGATTTGTACAAGCTTTCCGCATTATTTGTCGGTTTCGTGGCGACCAGATTAAACAAATTCTACGGCAGAAAATAAATCATGCGCTGTTTAAAACAGATTCAACGTGTCAGACATTGCACCGCTATCATCTACAGTGAAGCTTCACATTAATATGCCGCTCGAGAACGTGAAATTAAAAATTAATCAACACAAGTGAATGTAGTAATGGAGGATCAATGTTGTTATAAGAGCGAGGATTCTAATAACTGCTTATTTTACAGAAAACATTTACAGAATTAAAACCATAGCTTTCGTAACGGTAATATGCAAATTTGCAGAGTTACACAATTGATAGAACATCCAAAAGTAAATTCGTGTCACGATAAATGTGCACATTTATGTGTAAAATGGTCCAATAACGGATCCACGGACGTACCCAACGTACATGCACCATTTACAAAATATAATATAATAACAATGTATATATAAGCACTTTAGATATAATATAACACTGTAAAACAGGAACACATAGGAATATCATCTTAGAAAATGACACCCATAAAGTTGACGTATTACTCACACAACATAAGAATCATACTAAACTTCACATTCGAGCAATTCGAGATAGCAGCAACATACATACAGATTTCAATGAGCTATATATCAATGCGTAATCAGTTAAAACTCGCATATTTCCTAGAATTTATAGCGTATTCACGGGTCAGCTACAATAAATAAAATTACGTATAATCAGGGTGTCTACATGAAAAATACATACTTCACGTCAATCTTTGGGTCTATCGTTTTACGAAATCGCATAAAGGGCACATAATATGGCAATAAATCACAGCGGAAAGATTACTTTGAATCTGGCGAAGGCGAGCCTCTAGTTAACTTCAACCCACCGCCACAAAAAAATATAGAGAATACTAGGTTAGCGTTGAATACAGAGAAGTTTATGTTGCGAGGCTTAGAACGCCGGAAGCGCGAGCCTTGGCGAGCGCTTTCGGTGTTCGAGCCGAGCAACATAAACTTCTCTGTATTCAACGCTAATCCTAGTATTCTATTTATCCCATTTGATTTTTTCAACGTGACATTTAACATAAATAGATCTAATAACCTTAACAATAATTTTAATTCAGTCATAAAAGCGCTTAAAATCTAACAAATGTAACCATGCGTAGTGATATACATTTATTTGTTCTGGTACGCAAAATAGTCTTTAAAAAATTCACACACAAACTGTAAAACAAGTAAAAAATATCACCATATGCCTACATTCAAATTTACGCAGTATGCGAATTTTAACACATTACTACCGCGAAAAGAAGATTTTACTTTACTATAATTCATTTTATTTTCGAAAGAAAATGATCAAATCCAATATGGCGGCGATTGCTCCTGACAAAATGCTGTCGATGTCAACATACATGTACACCATCGACGACCTAGTTCTGGCTACCATAACTTTAAATGTCGCTTTTTATGATTTTTGACTGGCGCGACTTTGTACAGGTCTTTCAATACTAAATAAACTGTACGCTGAAGATTCTTTAGCTATCGAAGACCTTGACAATTTTGACGAGCAAACAGACAATTGCAGCGACTGACACTTTATTTGACAAAATATACAGGGCAATACGTTTTCCGACTTCGGACGACGAATTTAAGGACGCGCAGAACGTGTTTTTTATATAATGTTATGGGTATGCCGTGTGTGATCCGATGCATCAATGGCGCCCATGTTAAAATCATTTCCCCGAGAACAGGGAACGACAAAAGTACAAACAAAAATCAAAATACGTAAGAACTAGTATCTTACCTTTAATTATCCTTTAAAATCCATCTAATAATCCATTTTACTCAATAATTGACGATTTTGCATCTAGGGTCTTTAATAATTATTTTAGCATAGTTAAATAAAGACCCTTATGCAATTCTATCACTTTATTCAAATGAGTTTATGAACGCGATAAACTTTCTTCTTCGTCACACGCTACGTCATGTACTCTACATTTATACTGCTGTTCAAATGAACCGGAGCAGTTTATCTAATAATAGCCGTTGGTAAACTCGGTTGCATTTGCAGATTTCTGCATACAAACATAATTATGTTTAAACTTGCACAATGTTTTATTTATCTATGGTAAATGCCCTTATTGTACGAGAAAATAATTTAATATATAAATACACAAAGAATGGCAAACATTCCAGTACACAACAGATAAATAAGTAGAAAATACCCGTGTACAAAATGGGACGTTCCCAATTCCAGTGTGGTGCTATTTTTACCATCTTATACTTTACACAGCTCTATGCCTAACGTGAATTAAATAGGAAAGCAAACATAGCAGATTATTCATGAACTGTGCGATATGTGTATGGCTTGTTGTACATTCTTAATATTTAAGTTAAATGTCAAAAGTATATGCTTTGGTTATAAACAATGCACATTACACGAAATAAGGAAAATGTGATCAATTGACAATTCAGATATGTCGACATACAGTACATGTAGAAAAAATGTGAAATAAGTCGCGTTTATAATAAATCGTCAAAAAAATGGAGAAAATGACGCAATAATATGTCATTTTATGACGCCATCAATCAGCTGATTCATTATACGGATGGCGAAAAATTATGTCATATGACTAGTTTTAAAGGTTGAAGGTCGTATAATTTTGAAGCTTAAGTTTTGTCGACTTTGTTATAAATAAAAAAATAACAAAACAAAAATCGTGTAATTTCATATTTTATTTCAACATTTCTTTTGGTGAATATGTCAGATATATGTTTTTCTGCAAAATATGCACATTTTCTTCTAATGGGTGACCTTAAAATTCGATCAATGAACCAAACAATATCGACCTAATTTTAGCGCATATCGCATGACGTCATTTAAAAAGTAGTCCGTGCACGCGACAGGTATATTCCACAGTGTTGAATACAAGCAAGTATATCCCACAACGTGTTATACCGTCAATGTCGCGGTGAAAATGGGATAAAATACAAAATGCGTGTTCATAATTTAGACATCGCCAACAACAAAACACACGTATACACCATTAAACAAACGAAACCCAGTGAAACAACAAAAGAAACAAGGCTATTGTCAAGCAATATTGTCCCCTACCGGCTCCAGCATTGTCAGAAATTCCATCATTTTCCGATTAAAAAATAAATAAATTTGGTTGCCATAGCAACCACAATTTTTGACGTAGGAACGAAATGAAATGCATAATGTCCATATTGCCATATATCCATGTTGCAAGTTTCATGAAAAAATATTAAGAACTTGTAAAGTTATCGCAGGATCCAGAAAACCACCATTTTCAGCAGTATTTCTAGTCTATTTGTTGCCATAGCAACCGGAATTTTCGACGTAGGAACAAAATGAAATGAAGTGCATAATGTCCATATTGCCATCTATCCATGTTTCAAGTTTCATGAAATAATATTAAGAACTTTAAAAGTTATTGCAGGATCCAGAAAAGTGTGACGGACGGACGGACGGACGGACGGACTGACTGACAGACGGAGCGCAAACCACAAGTCCCCTCCGGTGAAACCGGTAGGGGACAATAAACAATTGCAACTTTTGAGTTATCGCAATGACCAAGTTCCACGGAGGAAAAAACAACACGCACAACCGTGTTATTATGTGATATCCCTTCTAAACAGCGAAACGAGGCTGAAAACAGGACTGCTTGTACTTTAGGGACCAATTTAAGGATACGAATAAAATTTGATGAGACTCCTGGACATTCGTGAGACACGGCTCGCGAATTCTCGGCGGAAACGGCAAAAAAGGACCACTTAAAACAGTAACACGTTGTCATAACACCGCTGTTAAAGGGCGATTAGGATGACCATCAAACTGTGTAGTATAATATTGCCGTAACATGTGGTAAATATCTTATGAATACTGTTAGATTAGACTTGATGCCTTCCGTAAGAAGACCAACAAACAATAGTACGACAATATACACCGTCATTAATTTATAGTGATGGGGTGTACATAGTGTGTAAAGCACCAATAGGGCGTGTTTATTAAACAAAGTAGAACAAATGCAAGTTAAGATGCATATTTGGTGATGTATAACCGCATGTCTCTATAGAAAGTACATTTAAGTGTTTGTATTTAAAGTGACATTTTCACAGATTTTGGTATGTGTTGAAGATTGTCATTGAATGCTTTAACTTATTTTATGTCAAATTTGAAATGTTAAATTTGGACCTAAAAATTAGTTCCGGTAAAAAAACACAACAAGAATACAATTGAGGAAAGAATAAAAATGTAACCCTCAACTTGGCTCGAACCACTGACCCTTGGAGTAAAAGTCTATCAGTTAAACCACTCGGCAGTCCGCGCTCATACAGTATGTATTACTTTATAAAAGCAATCCTCTTAGTGTCACACAATATAACGATAACAGCACAACTTTCTAAATTATTGAATCTTTCGCGTTTGTAACGCTTTATACTTTTTAAATCGTGAAAATATGCAAACAGTGGATATTTTAGATCATGGTAAATGTTCATTATTACTGTTTCCTCGCAAATATCATAACTACAACGAACATTTGCTAATCTGATTTTTTTCAATTTTGTCAATTTACCAGACCGTAGAAAGGTCCCTTTAATGACATTTCCATCTTTCTCATAAGCTTTTTAGGAACATACGAATAAAAAATTAGCTGTTTGTTGTGAGTTTCAAATTAAGTCGTAGCTTAGATTTTCTGGTACTGTCCTTGATAAATCGGGGCCCTACCTGTAGTACCATAACACTTGTAAGAGAAATTACAGTGTTTCTAACCTAAGGGGGGGGGGGGGGGGGGGCTATTTCAAAATCAACACGTAAATAAGTACTTCAACGTTTAACGAATACCAAAGAAACGGAAACTTGTACAAATCCATCACCGGTGTTTATTTGGATAAGATGTTTATATCAATGCACAGTCTAAAACAGACGTTCAGTTTTAACCTACAACTAGAAAACCGTGAAAAAAATAACATGAACATTCGATCTCTTCTTACGCGACAGTGAAGCGAAACCGCGTCTATTCATGACTAGAGGAGACCTTTACGTTAACACTACTTAAAAGTAAAGTACCTCATTGCACCAATCGTGAAATCTATTTTATGAACGAAGATGTACGTTATTTCAAACGTTATAATATCAATAATAAATAAATAAAGCTATCGAACTATTAAATAGATATATGAGTAGAACCTTACAATACCACTTGTATTATACTCACAAAAACGACTTCCGCTTTAAGAAGATGGTCAGCTAAGTTTTAACATGCGAATCGCAAACCCGTACTTCAGAAACAAAGGTAAACAAATACACAACGCCAGCCATTAAACGAATCTATCATTGCATAATGCGGCGTCTTGTAAACAGGCTAGCACGAGAAAACTGATATATAACCGACTCCAAAACATCAATAGTAGCAGATTCTAGTGATCTGTCAACGCGCGTATAAATATTGCCGCATATAAGTAAGGAACCTGCTAAGACTTCAAAGGCTATCAAGTAAATGATAGAACTTAAATTTGATAGAAACTTTATACAGATTTCTCATCCCCCTGAAACATGGCCTTGTCGAGAGATGAGTGCCTGGTATTCTTTGAGGCGATGTTCGGTAAACGCCGTAATTTAGGTTTAGTAGGAAACACACGTCCGCGTTCTCTGCCAGGACTGATGCCCGTTATTAATCAGCCTGGGGAAAGGCAACACCTCGTGATTATGATCAGACGCGTTCACAAACAAAATCGGCTTAATGCATGTGCGTAAAGTGGCGTCCCAGATTAGCCTGTGCAGTGTGCACAGGCTAATCAAGGACGACACTTTACGCGTCCATGGTATTTTTCGTTTAAAAGAAGTGTGATCTTAGCGAAAATCCTGTTTCAGCGTAGTGTCGTCGTTGATTAGCCTGTGCAGACTGCAATGGCAAATCTGCGACGACACTTTACGCACATGCATTGAGCCGAGCTTTTCAGAACGGGACTGCCACTCATATCAAGACGCTCGAGCATCTTGCATTTATAATATGCACCTTCACGCTCTTCCAGTGAAAGTGTTTACAAACTCGGTGCATTAAACATTTCGCCCGTCTAGTATTTTTGTATTAAAACATTAAACGTTTTAATGCTGTTCGTTTCCAAAAGCAACTATAAAGTTATGGTATGTGTGTAGAAATACTTTTTACGATTTATTTCCTATATCATTAAGATGTACAACGAGAGAAATTTCTCAAAACTCTATGTATGAATCTTTCTTTATATACACCGGTTGTTGTTGTTTTTTCGCGAATATGATCGGGTGTAGCAATCATGATCGGAAATTCAACATTTCCGGTCGGCACGGAAAATATGTGTCGGTGGGTAGGCGTAAAAAAATCCACTTCTTCGCGCCTTACAAGAGCCCGACTGCTCCGTGGTTTAAATGCTTCAGATAGGAAATTTAACACACAAGTATAAGAAATGCATATGTATGTTAGTTAAAACCGTGTTAATAACTGAAGCGCCTTCTAAATAAAATCTTTTATGATACTAATAAATAATGTTCGATTTATCATTGGTTATCGGTCAGTAAACATAGCCTGTGAGTTCCAATGTGTAGAAATCAACCCACGAGGACAATTAATATCTACCCATCAGCAAAACCAAGAGTTATTAATTGACCGAAAGTAATGCTAAACAATACATCAAAAAACGCCGACATACTTTCTTAAATAAGTAAGCAGCAGTGAGGCAAATAAAACATACAACCATTTTAAATGTTAAACATACTTTAAATAAATACGTAAATTGTCCTCCCTCGTCATTCTAAATTCATTATGCCATATAGCATGATGAATTGATGAAGCAATAAACATATTATTGTTTATTTCAGTACCGTGTTTACAGCTTCAAACCACTAACAGCATGCAACATCACTTTCACATACAGAAAATGTTCATCAATCATGTGAAACCTTTCTAAGAGATACAATTGTTAACCTTAAAAAAACATTTGAGCTCTGCAAAAAGCAGGTCAAATGCATGTACGTAAAATGTCGTCTCAGATTGGCTGGTGCAGTCCACACAGGCTGATCAGGGACGACACCCTCCACTGTTGTTGTATTTTTTTTAAAGGAACCTCTTATCAGCAAAAATACAGATTTGGCGGAGCATGTCACCTCTGATTAGCCTGTGCAGACTAAACAGGCTAATCTGGGATGACACTTTATACACATGCATTAAGCACAGTTTTCCAAAAACGAGGCACATATAATAACACAGAGCACAATGAATACCGTGTACACCATGTATCATCATTTATGTCATATAACATTTTACCATGGTCAATACATAACTGATACAGCTATAAAACTGTATCAACTGTTTATAATCATATAAAATACCTGTAGAAAACGTTTTTAAAATATGTTGAATACCTTTCCAATGCATTCAAGAAGGCAAGTGCCTACCAGACATACATGCAAATACCACACAATTCATACTGCCAGGGGCATCACAAGCACACAAAAGATACAACTTCCAGTGTGTTAAAAATGACTAGAAATAAAAAAACTCTACAACTATAAAGAGAGCTACCAATTTAACAAGCAAACATTGATAGGTAGATTCATCACTGTTGTTTAGTGAACATCATCAAAACACATTTCAACAAGAAACCGTCGGAGACGGGTGATGCTCCCAAAGTTTTTTTTTGCACTATATATTCAGATAAAAGGAAACGTCTTGAGGGCACAGTAGTTGGGGGTGACAAGAATTTTTTATAGATAATGTAAAAGGGCCATAACTCTGTAAAAAAATCATCCGACCAGAACCGGCTGATATTATGCACATCTCCTCTTGGTAGTGAAGCTTCCCATAAAGTTTCATTGAATTCCGGTCATTAGTTGCTGAGAAATAGCCCGGACAAAAATTGTGCACAAACGGACACACGGACGGACAGAAGAAGCAGCGACTTTATGCTCCCAACAAAATAATTTTGGGGGAGCATAACAAGCATATTCGTTGAATTGATATCCCCCGCCAATATGCTTCTGGACACAAAAGTGTTAAATTTTACACTAAATTTTTTTCAGGATACAAAGGGCCATAACTCCGTTATTAACAGATGGTGTACAATGCCATTTGGCGTGCATCATCTTCTTATATACTCATACCAAATTTCAATGAAATCTGCCAAAGCACTTCCAAGATAGGGCTCTGGACACACACAAAAAGCATTGTTTCAAGATAAAAAGGGCCATAACTCTGTTATTATCCGATGGTGTACGATGCCATTTGGCATGCATCATCCTGTTATTCATATATATATACTCATACCTAGTTTCAATGAAATCCGCCAAAGTACTTCCAAGATATGGCTCCGGACGGACGGACAGACGGATGGACAGAAAGACAACGCCAAAACAATATCTCTCCGCCTATGGCGGGGGGTTAATAAAAACAAAATATGTGTTAAACACTTAATTGATACATATATAAGGCATATATTCTGGTGTAATACGATTGCCCTAATACCACCCAATCCTTAATGTTAAAAGAATTCATGGTAATTTTACAAACAAACATAAACTCTCTGCATAGTACACATGTATTGAAGAAAAAAAACTTGAAATGAATTCAACTCAGATTTCCTTATAAACTTTCTGAGCTTCAACAGAACCCCTTTCCCTAATACTACTACAAGCTCAGATTGGTGTTAAACCACAGACTTGCAGGTACTTATAATCTACAATGTCATGTAGATAAAATTCTATGACCATACATGAACACATGCAGCATTACACTTTGTGAAAACAATTCAGATGAAAGGACATTGATATTATTGCAATAAGGATCTGGTGAAGAGCTACTCATCCCACTGCTGAACAAGTTTCATAAAGTCGGCAGGACAAGGGTGTCTAAGTGAATAAAGTTAGTGTCAAACAACAAATATACCTACAACTTATGATATTATTGTTCTGTTACAATGAATCAATCTTGATACTTTGAAAGCACATACCGTATACCTACACATATTATGTAGTATTTTTTAATTTTTGTATAAGGTGACAGTAAAAATAGCTATATTGTATTATATAGTTGTAAAACTTACCTAACTAGCCAAAACTATTTGCTCAATAATGAGCAAACAGGACTTGGGCAGAAATACTATAATGACCCTTAAACAATACCTTGAATCTAGGTCTAAAAATGTAACTCAATACAACACCAATAACAAAACAAAAAGCCCGCTGTGTACCTTAGAAGAACACCATTCCAACTTCACGTGCCCCCAATCAGCTAGAAATACTTTGTTTTGTTGAGCTGACGCTCAGCATAGTTCGGGTCAGTGATCCTCTGCCAGTCCTGTTGGGTCTGGCCTACTACGAACCCAAGGTCCCGCCGATACGCCGACTCTTTCCTCTCCTCTAGGTCTGCCCAGCGAACCTGTGGAAAACACGAGAACACAAATACTTATGAGTCACAGTCTGAGAAATCAGGGTTAAATGCACGTGCATAACGAGTCTTCAAGATTGGCTTGTGCAGTATACACAGTCTTATCAGGGACAATGCTTTCGGAATAGACAGGAATTTCGTTTAGAAGAGACTTCTTTTAAACATAACAAGAGGGCCATGATGGCCCTGATTCGCTCACCTGACTAACCAAATACAATCCCAACCCAGTTTCATAAAGATAAACATTCTGACCAAATTTCATAAAGATTTGATGAAAACTGTGACCTCTATTGTCTACACAAGGTTTTTCTAATATTTGACCTATTGACCTAGTTTTTGACCCCAGGTGACCCAAATACAATCCCAACCCAGATTTCATCAAGACGAACATTCTGATCAAATTTCATGAAGATTTTATGAAAACTGTGACCTCTATTGTCTACACAAGGTTTTTCTATTATTTGACCTAGTGACTTAGTTTTTGACCCAAGATGACCAAAATACAATCCCAACCCAGATTTCATCAAGATAAACATTCTGATCAAATTTCATAAAGATTGGATGAAAACTGCGACCTCTATTGTCTATACAAGATTTTTCTATTATTTCACCTAGTGACCTAGTTTTTGACCAAGTGACCTAGTTTTTGACCCCAGATGACCCAAAAACATTCCCAACCAAGATTTCATCAAGATAAACATTCTGACCAAATCTTATAAAGATTGGTTGAAAACTGTGACCTCTACTGTCTACACAAATTGTCGACGGTTTTTCTAATATTTGACCTAGTGACCTAGTTTTTGACCTCAGATGACCCAAATACAATCCCAACCCAGATTTCATCAAGATAAACATTCTGACCAAATTCCATAAAGATTGGATGAAAACTGCGACCTCCATTATCTACACAAGGTTTTTCTATTATTTGACCTAGTTTTTGACCTAGTTTTTGACCCCAGATGACCCAAATACATTCCCAAGCCAGATTTTATCAAGATAAACATTCTGACCAAATTCCATAAAGATTGGATGAAAACTGCGACCTCCATTATCTACACAAGGTTTTTCTATTATTTGACCTAGTTTTTTACCTAGTGACCTAGTTTTTGACCCCAGATGACCGAAATACATTCCCAAGCCAGATTTCATCAAGATAAACATTCTGACCAAATTTCATAAAGATTGGATGAAAACTGCGACCTCTATTGTCTACACAAGGTTTTTCTATTATTTTACCTAGGTTTTGACCTAGTGACCTAGTTTTTGACCCCAGATGACCCAAATAAAATCCCAACCCAGATTTCATCAAGATAAACATTCTAACCTAATTTCATAAACATTGGATGAAAACTGTGACCTCTACTGTCTACACAAACAAATTGTTGATGATTATTCAATTATTTGACCTAGTGACCTAGTTTTTGACCCCAGATGACCCAAATACAATCCCAACCCAGATTTCATCAAGATAAACATTCTGACCAAATTTCATAAAGATTGGATGAAAACTGCGACCTCTTTTGTCTACACAAGGTTTTTCTATTATTTGACCTATTATGTGACCTAGTTTTTGACCTAGTGACCTAGTTTTTGACCCCAGATGACCCAAATACAATCCCAACCCAGATTTCATCAAGATAAACATTCTGACCAAATTTCATAAAGATTGGATGAAAACTGTGACCTCTACTGTCTACACAAACAAATTGTTGACGGACGGACGCACGCACACACAACGGACACCGGACATCACACGGTCACATAAGCTCACCATGTCACTTTGTGACAGGTGAGCTAAAAAGGCTTAAATAGACTAAAAATGTATTAATATTTTATCATCATTGAATTACTCTCATCTATGACTTAAAAGAATAATTGAACCCCACATCCCAATTGCACCTCAACAGTTTTACAGTACATACTCTCCTTTTGCCAGGCTCGATTATATGCCAGTCTAAGTATTCACTTAGCAAAAATCCACAACGGCTGAAAGTGTTCTCACTTTTTAGACTGTACCGACTGAAATCCACAACTGCTGAAAGTGTTCTCACTTATTAGTCTGTACCGACTGAAATCCACAACGGCTGAAAGTGTTGTCACTTATTAGTCTGTACCGACTGAAATCCACAACGGCTGAAAGTGTTGTCACTTATTATTCTGTACCGACTGAAATCCACAACGGCTGAAAGTGTTGTCACTTATTATTCTGTACCGACTGAAATCCACAACGGCTGAAAGTGTTCTCACTTATTAGTCTGTACCGACTGAAATCCACAACGGCTGAAAGTGTTGTCACTTATTAGTCTGTACCGACTGAAATCCACAACGGCTGAAAGTGTTGTCACTTATTAGTCTGTACCGACTGAAATCCACAACGGCTGAAAGTGTTGTCACTTATTAGTCTGTACCGACTGAAATCCACAACGGCTGAAAGTGTTGTCACTTATTAGTCTGTACCGACTGTACAGGCTAATCTGTGACGACGCTTTATGCATATTATATCTCATCCAGTACAGTACATACCCTCTTCTTGCCGGGCTCGCGTGCCTGCCGGGCGAAGTATTCATCGGCCACTTGCAGGAATTCATCCATGGACGCCTTCGACGACTGCGACGAGTGCATCTGAATGTGCTTTAGACCATCCAGCTTGTCTGAAAAGGAGATATCATGTCCTCACACAACCCCGGGGGTTTGAAATCATGCCCTAACACTTCCCCTGTGGTGGGGAAATAATGTTCTCACAGTCTTACCCTGGGGTGAGAAATAATGTCCTCACACTAACTCTGGGGTGAGAAATTATGTCCTCACAGTCTAACCCTGGGGTGAAAAATACTGTCCTCACACTCCCCAGGGTGGTGAAATCTTGTACCGATTTGTGAATTTTAAAAGCTATTTGAGACTTTCCTTTTTGTGCATTTTTGAAAATACTATTTCATAATTCAAAATCAATCAATTAAAAAAAATTGTATTAGCAACTTGTCAATCAGTCAATTATAAGCTGTTATTTAGTACTTTTCAACCAAGTAATGTGAAGATTATGTACTTGCAATTTGTCTGTCAAGCAAATACTGTACAGCAACATTATGTAAAATATTCACTTGTCTGCTCATGGTCTCTAACTACCTGGCCATGTAGTCAACACATTAAGAAATCACAGAAGTCGTGACAACTCCAATGTGAGCAGGTCTTAAAGATATTTGTTTCATGTTTGTTAGTTGTACTTGTAAAATCATGGTATTTGATGAATACATTATTTTACTTTTATTTATATTCCTACACATTTGAACTCATTTCTTTATTTTGGTTTCTCTTTTCATTGTATTTTTCCAAGCATTTATGTGTATGCATACCACTTGCCAAAACATTGCACTCAGCTATCAGATTTTTACAATTAACTGCAAAAATAAAATACATGTATATATCCATATTTAAAACATAAACATAAATGTTTAACTATTTACAAGCTACGCATATGCACAACCCAATTTGATGCTCGAATACAATATGTACAAAATAAGCATGGCAAAATCCTAAGCATATACAGTAGATACAAAAAACTATTTAAATGAAGCAAGTTTCAATTGCTTCATATGATCATTTTATTGAAGACATCAAGAAGGAAATGATATTCGTGGTATACCTTCTCGATGTTATATGAAAAGGGGAGTAACTCTTATATTCTGGAAAAAGCCTTTGAAGAGTTACCCTACTTTGCAATCATAAAGAATACCTGTGCTTGCAACTTACCTAACTGCCCCTCGGATAGATCAAGTTCCCATTTGCTTTTCTTGAAATGCTGAAAATAATTTGACAAACACTAGATTGATAAACTAGTAGATACTTCAAAGACAGATACAAAACAAGTCATGTTTAATTTCAATTTCAACAAAATGTACTGACAAAAGAAAGTACTTTGTATGGTGACCTACCTTTCTGCAACTAAGAGTAATAAATCATAAATGAATCATACAATTATGTAATTACCTATTACACAATCATACTAGAAGCAATCATGTTAATTTAATAAAGCTGTATTTCAATGTCAATCACAGAAAATAATGAATTCAAAGGATAGGTATAAACCCATTAAGGTACTTTTTTTACATTGAATAGTGATCTTGATGTGAGCTTATGAAAATCCCTTAAAAGATATACAAATATCTTGGAAAGATGGACGATGGACTGTAAGGTGGGGATTTTTTTTGCTTTACAGTTAGATATGTGAACATCCCCATAATATGATTATTGGAATACAACTAACCTGGTACTCACCAAATACTCGGACAACAAAATGTTGTAACATGTATTCTGTTTTTTGGTTGCAAAATAGTTGATCACTCAACAAATACGTCACAATAATTGTTAAGTACTTTAAATTCACATTAAAGTAAGGACACTTAATATTTTTGCATAAGTGACAATTAGGGCAGCTGAGGACTTTAAGACTTTAAAAGTGAATGTTGAGCACTACATATTTGTCATTACCCAACCACAAGAAATGTGATAAACCACCCACCATTTTTTTCTTAAACAATATTTTTTAATACATACACACACCATAAAATGTCGTTTACCACCCACTGTAAATGTAATATGCCACCCCCCATAAATGTAATTTTCCTCCCGCCATAACTGTTATTTCCCACCCACCACAAAGGTCTTTTTCATAAATATCATTTCCCACCCACCATTAATATCATTTCCATCCAACATAATAGTCATTTCCAATCTACCCCAACCGTCATCTCTCGCACACCAAAAATATCCTTTCCCACCCACCATAAATATCCTTTCTCACCCACCATAAATATAATTTCCCACCCACTATAAATATAATTTTGCACCCATCATAAATATAATTGTCCACCCACCATAAATATCCTTTGCCACCCACAATAAATACCATTTCCATCCAAACATAAATGTCATCTCCCACCCACCATAGATAATTTCCATGGATATAATTTCCCACCCACCATAGATATAATTTCCCACCACCATAGATATAATTTCCCACCCACCATAGTTTTTAATTATTCCATGAACTGTCATTTCCCGCCCACCAGTTTTAAATTTTTACATTAATTAAATGTCATTTCCCACCCACCATAGTTTTTTTTCCATAAGTATTAATCAAACAACCCACCAAAAAAATGCATGCCTATTGACTTATTGTTGTGAACCATTTACCATAGCAATCATGAACAACCCACCAATTGTGATCCCACCCACCAAAAATACAGATACTCATAAAATGACGTTGAATGACGAGATTTTAATAAAAACTGCACTTATTTTGAAAAATCCATTAGAGACAAGGTTTGCCATGAAAAACAAAATATTATGTCAAGAAAAACTACAAAACAATCATCAATGGTAAAAAACTATAATTCAAGGCTCCATTTTTTTTCAACAAAAAAATACTTAAGACCTCCCACCATTAAAGTATCAAACTATGGACAAAAGAAAAAGTTTGGACGTATGACATGTAAATGGGGTAAGGTATTTGTAAAGGTAGTTATAAAACATAAATCATTAAAGCAAACACATAGCAAGAGTGGTTGTAATAACCTAAAACAATAATCTTGGGAAAATAAATTTGGTAAATATCATATCATTTTGTTGCATCAAAGAACACTTACAGTACAAACCACAGCTAAAAACAATACACAATGAAATTACAGAACACATTAATGCTCTGTCAAATTAACTGCTTATCACTACAGTTTATATGATAAAGTAAATCAAGGCAAAAATTGAACAAATGTGAATACCACTGCAATACTCAAAAGTTTGAAAACACAAATGTGCTACAAACCTGCATAGAACTGAGTGTGACAACTGCTGCATATGCTTCATATTAATTACTATTTTATCCTAAACAATATTTTTGATTTTTTTCTTGTTCAAATTACAATCTTTGTTCAGGAAAATTTCTAAAATATCAAAGCTGATCTGCAAGGACCCATATACCAGATCAGTCTCACAGAATAACACTCATGTTAAGGACTTGTGGCAGGATAGTTTGGCTTGATTTAAGAAACGCCTCATAGGATAATACACAAGGGTTATAAAAACAAGTTTACAATAGTTTCAAAAGCAACCATTCAAATGTACTATGTAATTATGGATGGGGCTTTTTACCTCTTTGGAATGTGAACCTTTGCCATCATTCTGAGGTAAAGAAGTACTTTTTAGGCAAATTGTGGAAACATATTCAAAGCAGATGAATTGAAAAAAGTTTGGCTTCATCTTATCAAAGAGAAGACTGCATCATTAAAAAAAAACAAGAGATGTGTTTGTCAGAAACACAATGCCCCCTAATGTGCCGTTTTTTGTTTATTTTTACCTTTGACCTTGAAGGATGACCTTGACCTTTCACCACTCAAAATGTGCAGCTTCATGAGATACACATGCATGCCAAATATGAAGTTGCTATGTTCAATATTTAAAAAGTTATTGCAAAACTTTACTGTACAGTAAAGTTTTGGGACAGAATGACAGACAGAAAGACAGGCCAAAAACAATATACCCCCGATCTATCGATCCAGGGGCATAAAAACTAACAAAGTCCCAAACTGAAGGCCTATTAAAAAATAACCCTTCAACAAGAAAATCGATTGATTGTTCCAAGGTTTGAGTCTGAAAATGTTGAATATGTCTAAACAAATGTCTATAATAAATCAATTGCGTTCAATCTGGAATCGCAACAATGCATAAAATGTTTGTGTGAAATTTAAAACATTTGTTTCCATGGAAATAGATCTAGGTCAGCACATACCTCTGTCTCCTCCTCCTGATCTTCTCCTTTCCCTACCCCCGGGGCAGCAACCCCTGGTGTTGCCTGGCTAGGGTCCATCTCTTCCATCTCCACCTGAACAAACATATTTAGAATAACTTTTGATACAAAAAAAATGCACAGTTTGAACAAAAGAATAGAAGCACATAATTGGTTGTTTCGACCTCTGACCTGAGAAGCTGTAAATATTACCATAGTTTTGCATATCTAATATGTACTGAGGTACATATGCTCACCTTAGATGTGGAAACTAAACTGTTCTGTGCAAATTTTGTGAAAATTGCGTTATAAATGTGGCTATTATCTAGGTATTTTACTCCGTATGACACAGATTTGTCATGGTCTGAGACAGTATTAGAGCATATAAAAGTTTTTACTTTAACAATATTTAATAAATAAAATAGTAACGCTATGGTGTGGGCCTTACTTTAACCCCAGGGGCTTGATTCGAAAAAACGTAGAGGACCACCATATGTCACACAAGTATTATACATATTACAGTTGCGGTTTAAGAGAATAAGATTGTTTAAGTTATTCACAATAGAAGTCTACATGAATAATGTAATACATGCCAGTATGTTAGTTTTGACCCCTGGGACATGGTTTGAACAAACTAAGTAGACAAAAACTATACCATGTTACACACCAAATATGTCACCCGTGAAGTTATTTAACAATATACATCTATAAAGAAATGAATCATTTGAGCTTTTAAACAGTTGATCAGCAAAGATTCCTTAAACTCAAACCACAGTAATTATGTCACACAGTATAGGACACCATATGTTCCTCACATCAGTAATTGAGTCCTCCTGTAGCAATGAGCGCACATCCAGCTTAATGTAGTGACCTGGCGTCTCCTCCCATTTACTCTCAATCTGCAATTGACATTTCATAATATGAGCTGTATTCTGAAACAAGAGGCCCCAAAGGGCCATGGGTCGCTCACCTGAGAGACTAAGATGGAAAGAAACAAAGATTAAAACTCTTCAGCAAATATTTCAAATTATTGGTATTACAAGACTGATTTTAAAAATAAGGTGTTTCAAAGTATTCACAATAGGCCTATATAAAAAATTAACCCACCCACCCTGGCGGCCATGTTTTTACTAAACAGATTAAAAAAAATATATATAAGGAAAATGCTTCTTACATACATATAGAGAAAACTGCCCCATCCCCTGGTGGCCATTTTTTTCCACTGATCATTACCATTTTCATACTCATCCGACATATCAATAAAACCAATGTTTTAACCAAGTTTCATGATGATTGGCCAAAAAATGTGACTTTTTGAGTGTTCACAAGCTTTTTTAGTATATAAATATAAGGAAAATGCCCCCCCCCCCTGGCAGTCATGTTACTAGATAGATCAAAACCATTTTTGAACTCAACCATCGTATACAGGAAATAAAATGTTCTGACCAACAAATGTCATGAAGATTGGGCAAAAAATGTGTGTTCTAGACTGTTCACATGTTTTCATTATATACATATAGAGAAAACTGCCCCGTTTTTTCACTGATCACAACTATTTTCAAACTCAACCAAGATATCCATAAAACCAATACTTTGACCAAGTTTCATGATTAATGGACAAAAAATGTGACTTCTAGAGTGTTCACAAGCTTTTTTTACTATATAAATATAAGCAAAAAGACCCCCCCCCTGGCGGCCATGTTTTTTTTACCAATCCGAACCATTTTCGAACTCAACCGTCATATCCAGGAAACAAATGTTCTGACCAAATTTCATAAAGATTGGGCAAAAAATGTGTCTTCTAGACTGTTCACATGTTTTCACTATATACTATAGAGAAAACTGCCCCACCCCCTGGCGGCCATGTTTTTCCACTGATCACGACCATTTTCAAACTTGTCCGATATATCCAGATAACCAATGTTTTGACCACATTTCATGATGATTAGGCAAAAAATGTGAATTCTAGAGTGTTCAAAAGCTTTTTTACTATATAAATATAAGGAAAAAGACCCCACCCCCTGGCAGCCATGTTTTTTTACCGATCCAAACCATTTTCCAACTCAACTGTCGTATCCAGGAAACAAATGTTCTGACCAAATTTCATGAAGATTGGGCAAAAAATGTGTCTTCTAGACTGTTCACATGTTTTCACTATATACATATAGAGAAAACTGCCCCACCCTCTGGCGGCCATGTTTTTCCACCAAGCATGACCATTTTCGAACTCATCCAATATATCTATAAAATCAATGTTTAGACAAAATTTCATGATGATTAGACAAAAAAAGTGACTTTTAGAGTGTTCACAAGCTTTTTTTACTATATAAATATAAGGAAAATTACCTGCCCCCCCGCAGCCATGTTTTTTTACCGATCCGAACCATTTTCGAACTCAACCGTCATATCCAGTAAATAAATGTTCTGACCAAATTTCATTAAGATTGGACCAAAAATGTGACTCCTAGAGTGTTCACATGTTTTCACAATATACATATAGAGAAAACTGCCCCGCCCTCTGGCGGCCATGTTTTTTTACCGATCTGGACCATTTTTGAACTTGTCCAAGATATGAATAAAACCAATGTTTTGACCAAGTTTCATGATGATTGGACAAAAATTGTGACTTCTAGAGTGTTCTCAAGGTTTCTCTATAGCCATATAAGGAATACTGCCCCGCCCCCGGCAGCCATGTTATTCAACTGACCAGAACCATTTTCGAACTCAACTCTCATATCAAGGAAACAAATGTTCTGACCAAATTTCATGAAAATTGAGCCAAACATGTGACTTCTAGAGTGTTCACATGTTTTCACTATGTACATATAGAGAAAAATGCCCCGCCCACTGGCGGCCATGTTATTTCACCGATCAGAACCATTTTCGAACTCGTCCAAGATATCAATAAAACCAATGTTTTGACCAACTTTCATGATGATTGGGCAAAAATTGTGACTTCTAGAGTGTTTACAAGGTTTCTCTATAGCCAAATAAGGAAAACTGCCCCCCCCCCCCCCCCCCCGCAACCATGTTTTTTTAACTGACAAGAACCATTTTCGAACTCAACTCTCATATGAAGGAAACAAATGTTCTGACCAACTTTCATGAAAATTGGGCCAAAAATGTGACTTCTAGAGTGTTTACATGTTTTCACTATATACATATAGAGAAAAATGCCCCGCCCTATGTTTTTTCACCGATCTGGACCATTTTCGAACTCATCCGTGATATCAATAAAACCAATGTTTTGACCAACTTTCATGATGATTGGGCAAAAATTGTGACTTCTAGAGTGTTTACAAGGTTTCTATATAGCCAAATAAGGAAAACTGCCCCGCCCACTGGCTGCCATGTTTTTCAACGGACCCAAACCACTTTTGAACTCGACCAACATATCATTAAGGCAAACATTTTGACAAAGTAACATGGAGATTGGGCATGAAATGTGACTTCTACAAGTTTCATGAAGATCCGACATGAAATGTGGCGTCTAGAGTGTTTACAAACCAAATGTGGACGACGGGCGGACGGAAGACGGACGAAAAAAAAAATTGGGAGGGTGGGGGGGGGGGGGGGGAAGCAGGGATTTTGGGTTGGGACGTGGGGTATTGTTTGGGTGGAATCCATTGTGGTATTCAGGTAAGTGTTGTTTAGTCAAAGTATTAATAAATCTGATCATAAATAAAGAAGTTATGACAATGTAACTAAAGTAATATGCATATTGTAAATGGAAAAAGGGCCATAATTCTTACAAAATGCTTGATACAGTTGTCTGCTCTTGTTTATAGATTGGGGTCATGTTGGTAAAGAAGTATGCAAAATATGAAAGCAATATGTCAAGGGACATTGGAAATATTTAAGGTGGTACGCAAACTTTAACATAGATTTATCAATAATATGCATATTCTAAGTGAAAAAAGGGCCATAATTCTTACAAAATGCTTGATACAGTTGTCTGCTCTTGTTTATAGGTTGGGGCCATGTTGGTAAAGAAGTACGCAAAATATGAAAGCAATTTGTCAAAGGACATTGAAAATATTTGAGGTGGTACACAAACTTTAACATAGATTTATCAATAATATGCATATTCTAAGTGAAAAAATGGCCATAATTCTTACAAAATGCTTGATACAGTTGTCTGCTCTTGTTTATAGGTTGGGGTCATGTTGGTAAAGAAGTATGCAAAATATGAAAGCAATATGTCAAGGGACATTGAAAATATTTGGGGTGGTACGCAAACTTTAACATTTGCATGCTAACGGGAACGCTAACACCGACTCCAGGGTGAGTAGGATAGCTCCACTATATATATTTCATATATAATAGTCGAGCTAAAAATATAACCTTCTGTAAAGTGATTAACTGAACTGTTAGTTAACAAGAAAACACACATTTAGAAGGTAAATCATTTACCAAAGAGCCAATGAGTCAAGGGAGGTAAGATATGAGACAACACAGCAATGAAACAGATTGACAAGAGTTACCATCTCTAGGTCTGTCTGCAAAGCGAGGCAAGACATGATACAAACCAGCAGTCAAACAGATAGACAACAGTTACCTTTACCAGCTCTTTTCGCAAAGGGAGATAAGACATGAGACAACACAGCAGTGAAACAGATTGACATGAGTTACCTTCTCTAACTCTCTCAAGGGAGGTTAACTATTAGTATGAGACAACACAGCAGTTAAACAGGTAGACAACAGATTCCTTTTCCAGCTTTCTCTGCAATGGGAGGTAAGATAAGAGACAACACAGCAGTGTAGCACATTGACAGGAGTTACCTTCTCTAACTCTCTCAAGGGAGGTAGATATGAGACAGCACAGCAGTGTAGCACATTGACAGGAGTTACCTTCTCCAACTCTCTCAAGAGAGGTAAGCTATGAGACAACACAGCAGTGAAACAGATTTACAGGAGTTACCTTCTCCAACTCTCTAAAGGTAGGTGAGCTATGAGACAACACAGCAGTGAAACAGATTTACAGGAGTTACCTTCTTCAACTCTCTCAAGGGAGGTAAGATAAAAGACAACACAGCAGTAAAACAGATTTACATGAGTTACCTTCTTGAGCTCTCTCAAGGGAGGTAAGACATTAGACAACACAGCAGTGAAACAGACTGACAATGGTTACATCCTTCAGCTCTCTCAAGGGAGGTAAGAAAATAGAAAACACAGAAGTGAAACAAATTGACAAGAGTTACCTTTTCCAACCTCCGTGCCAATTGGCCAAGGGAGGTAAGCTATGAGACAACACAGCACCGAGACAGATTGACAAGAGTTACCTTCTCCAGCTCTCTCTGCGTCCTGTTGTGAGTGTTCCTCTTGGCGCAGACGGACACCTCGCACTGTAGCTCCACTATGTACACCTGTTACCATAGCAACAATGCTTTTTTAGAGATGAAACTTATGCAAACTTACGAAAATAATTACTTTTAGATACATTTTTGTGAGGTTTGCAATCATGTATTTATTCTTTTGACAAACAAATTAGCGACTTAATTGAAATCAGGGGTAAAAGCATGTGCAAAAAAGTGCGTACTTAATTATTTAATCAGGGACAACACTTTCCATTTTTTTGAATTTTTTTAAGAATGTCACTTCTCTGCAAACATCATGTTTAAGCAGCAAGTATCCTCCCTGATAAAAAAAGCCTGCGAAAACTGCACAGGCTAATCTAGAACAACACTTTTTGCACTTGCATAATGTCCTGTTTTCTCAGAGCAAAAAGGCTTTAATATTTATGACAAATTTGCCTATTTCTGATCAGGTCTCTGCGATTGTCCTCTGACAATGTAAACATTTTAAGTAGTCTTAATCCAGCCTGACCCACATAATATCTCAAGCTAGACCATGATATAAGGTATCTTGTTTTTGTTATTGAACATTCATTAAAATATCATATCTTAATATAACTTCTTCACTAATTTATCAAAAGTCTCGGAATGACCGAATTTGATGATATCCACTACCTGTCTGCAAATGGAGCAAGGAAAAGCATACAAATATTTCGTTCTAGATCTGTCCCATTATTATCCAATATGTGCTGACTGTGTGAATAAATGTTTTTTATGTTGAAAAAGTACCATCAAAGTAAAATATGCTTTATCAAAAAATAATTTCTTGATATTTTTGTTGCCAATAAGATGTGAGCTTGGCTCTGGGAAAATGGGGTTTAATTAAGGCTAATCAGGGATCACACCACTTTTTGTGCTATTTTTCATTTAAAAGTCAGTCTCTCATAACGAAAAAGGTCTAGGCAGAAAATGTTGTCCCTGAATAGCCTGACACAGGCTAATCTGGGACCACACTTTACGTGCATGAATTAAGCCCTGTTTTCCCAGAATGAGGCTTATATGAGCCACTGGCTATTTTTCCAAGTGTATCATAGCATATCACATGTCCCACCTGAAATCCCTTGGACTTGGCGTAACTCCAAAACTCCTCAAAGTGTTTGATGCGGTCGAAGACAGCGTCGACAATGATGAAAGGGAAGAAGCCGTCATCAATTGTCTTCTTGAAGCTCTTGAGCATGTTCTGACGGTACGCACTCTCCATCTCGGCTTCATACTCGTATTCCAAAACCTGAATACATAACAGCATGTTAGTTTGGGTGGTAGTTGCCATACCGGGTTGGTGGCAAGGCCTTGCCCAGGCAGTTTAAAAAAAAAGCTGAAGGCATCTGTTTACGATTCCCATATCTGCAGACACTTAACAACAGTTTGATTTGTCTTAAATGTACCAATGTGCCCTAAAAAAGTGAGAAGACCCCTTATTCATAATCTTGGAACATATATTACACTTATCAAGGAGTGACAGCATTTTTTAAACTATCGCAACTGAACATTTGATCGCATTTCATACCATTTGATACCCAAACTTTACTTACTTAAAAAGCTTTATTGTTAGACATGCCTTTGCTCTGTTGTTTTACTTTGGGAGTCTTGATCAGTTTTAAAATATTCATTTTCAACATAAATGTCCCATTTTGGTATGCCTGAGAAACTTCAATAGGACACAAAATATGATTGGCCGAGTGATCAAGAGACATAAAGATACGATTAACAATTGGATGTGATCAGTGTCGCTTAAAAATAGGCTCAAACATTAACAAATTATTGGCTGTCATTCGGATATTGCATACCAGAAACCAATCATCATCATACCTCACCCATCAATTTTTCTTATAACAAATCATCCATCCCCGCTAATGTAAATTATACGGATTTGGCTAGATTGAACTTTAACAGTACGCAGTTGTTTACCACTAGTGGGTTAGGTGTGTGCCACTGAACTAACTACCCTCTCTGACTGATGTCTTTTTGTTACAGGCGCTGTTGGAACACCTCCACACACACTGGTCTTTGTTTTATCTAGAGAATCGACAAAGCGGGGGTTTTGGGGTCGTAGCCCCCGATATTATTTTTTTTAAGGAACCAGTAAAGTTCAATCATCCCACGGATTTTCCCGGATCTACAGAAAATTCACATCTAAGTATATTGCAAAGTTATGGCAGAGACAGGAATTTACAGACTGACATCCTGAGCAGGACAGAGGCAAACAAAAAATGCTGCAGCCACCTTCTTCACAGGGAATCATGAAAAGAAAAGTGAACAGACAACTTTAAAAACCAATCTGTGTCTAGTTAAAAGTAAGGGAAGGTAAATGTAACTATAACACCTCATTATAGACCCATCTTTCACTATAAACCATTTTTAAAATAGCAAAACATTTTAGCTTCCAATTGCTGCCTGGTTCAGTGATAAAGAGGCTTAACGCATTTGCATAGTGTCATCCCAGATAAGCTTGTGAAATCCGCACAGGCTCAACTGAATTTTTGTAAAGGAGAGACTCCCTTGAAATGAGAAATTCTATTAATGGGTGAAAGTGTCATTTCAGATTAGCCTATGAGGACTGCACAGGGTAATCTGGGACGACACTTAAAGGGACTGTCAACCACGAAATTACGAAAAAAGAAACGTTCTAAAATACCATATTTTTTTACAATTATCAGTTTATATTGATTAAAATATCACGACTGGTATATTACATTACTTGAAAAAAGTTCATATTTTCAGTATATTTGGTAATAAAATTTCTCGATGTGAAATCGAAAGTAAATCGCGAAAATAGGTGACATAACGATATACACACTATAAATTACGCTAGCAGATTGATCATTTTCTATATTAGATATATACAATTCACTAGGCATGCACAATTAGGTTTCCTGGGTTTACCACGTGACGATGATGATCAATCTACTGGCGTTATTTATAGTTAACTGGTAGTTACCTGGTAGACATACCCAGTAAAACAAATTTTCTTAAAATAAAATTCATTTTAATTATTAAATACTTACCTGCTATCCCTAGCTATACCTTTCTAGGTCAGCTTCTCCAGAAATCTTCAAGTGCCGGAATTCGGCCACCTCTCTAACCGAAAACAGATCAGGTTAAACATAGTACAATGTAACCTAGCCGGAAATCAAGAACCGTAACTCATCTTACGTTTCATGCAATTATGAAAATATTAAACGATGAGCGGGGTGGGAGGTGGGACTTACCGATAGCAGGTAAGTATTTAATAATTAAAATGAATTTTATTTTAAGAAAATTTGTTTTAATGTCATAAATACATACCTGCTATCCCTAGCTGATTTTGTAGCTGTGGCGGGAGGTTATCGTTATATTTTCCCATCACAGCAAAAACCCATATACAGGTTTTTCAGCCAGAGATAGTAGAAATATGTCCTCAGATAATCTTTGTTAGTACAGTATTGTACTTTAGTTTCTGGATAGCGCCAGTACATTACGCCATGGAAGAAACTACTGTTTGAGCAACCACAAGAGAACCCAACATATATAAATTGTCTTGTTGACACTCAAGAGAAGGAAGATAGAAAGAGGAAAAGGTGGTCGGATTCCTCCAGAAAGCAGCTTGAAGCACTTCAGAAAGTGGAACATTATTAATATACGCCCACGAAGCCGAAAGAGCTCTTAATTCATGCGGTCTAATCTTAAACAGGGATAAATCCTAGATGAGAGATGAATAAGCTGTCTTAATAATCAAGGCTACCCAACGAGAAATAAATGCCGCAGACACCTACCCCCCCCCCCTTTTTAACGGAATGAAAAGTCTTTTGCGAGAACCTCGAATAGACTTTACTCTTTTAAGATAGAACTTCAAAGCCCTCACCAGGGAAAGAAGTCTATCATCTTCATGTCCACAAGTATTAAAAAGACTTGGAACTTTGAAGGGTTAGAAGCCATAGAGGGGAGTTGATTATTAGCAAGGAATCCTGGCTGACATAACAACGTTACAGATCCATCTGAGGAATCAAAACAAAGATGACCATCCTCGATAGAAAGAGCATGAATTTTACTTCTCCTATTGGCTGAAGCCATAGTAAGAAGGAAAACGGTCTTCCAAGTTAGGAACTGTGAAGAAGCTTGATCTAGAGAATCAAGAACACAAGCCAAATCCCATTTAGGCGCCAGTGTACGAGAAACAGGTCGTTTAAGTTCCATAGATCGAATCAGTTCCGAAATCGCTGGATCAGCACAGACTTGTGATGATTGAGTAAAAGCCAATTTATGCAAAATCATAGATCTATATCCTTTGATGAAGCTAAGAGAAAGTTTCTTATCAACAAAAAGATAGATTAGAAAATCCGCTATGCGTCTAGCAGAGGGATTGAGGGAATCACTTTTCCCTCGAATACACCAATAAGAGAAGAGTTTCCATAGAGCATCATAGACTGCTCTGGTGGACTTTCTCCTTGCAGAAGCAACAAGGTTTGAAGCCCTGACAGAAAAGCGTTTCTTCTGCAGAGATTGCCTGATAACAGCCAGACGTGCAAGTGGAACATTGCTGGATCCGTATGAAGTCTGCCTCTTTGAGACAGAAGATAATCGTACAGGAGACTGAGAAGATCGTTGAACCACTATATCCTAGGCCACCAAGGGGCGATTAGGAGTATGCGACACAGACTCACCCTCATTTTCGCCAATATTTGGGGAATCAGAATGGGTGGGGGATAAGCGTAAGCGTCCAGTTGGTCCCAATCGAACGAAAGCGGGTCTACTGCCCAAGCTGCTGGATCGTAAACCGGACTCACATACAGAGGAAATCTGTGATTGTGTCTGGTTGCAAATAGGTCGACTAGAGGATAATCTAACATGAGAAAAATCTGATTGGTCACTTCCTGATGAAGTGTCCACTCCGATGGAAGTAATTGGTGTTTGCGAGACAACCCGTCTGCCAGGGCGTTGAGACGACCTGGAATAAATTTGACCAGAAGAAAAATGTTGAGGGTCTTGCAAAGAACAAGTAATTCCTTGGTTTCCAGATACAGGGAGTGAGAATGTGTTCCCCCTTGTGTCTGAATGCAAGTCACAACTGATGTGTTGTCTGTTGACACCATCACACAAGAGTCTCGAAGATGTGACTGTAAATGAGATACAGCTAGAAATACCGCTCGCATTTCTAGATTGTTGATATGCAGATGTGACTCATGATGAGACCACAACCCTGAAACTGTCAGACTGAGTGGTTCCAGATGAGCCCCCCACCCTTCCTTGCTCGCGTGCGTCATAAGATACAAAGACGGTTGCGCAGGAAGAAGGGGCACTCCTGCCAAGAGAGTCTCCTCGTCTAGCCACCACTGAAGATGTGGTATTAACTCCGGAAGAATAGGAATCTGCGATAACATATTGTCCAGAGACCATTTCCAACAAGCTGAGAGGTAATGCTGAGGAAGACCAAGGAACAGACGTCCTAATTGCACAAAGTCTGCTACTGAGCTCAGGATACCGTTGAGAGATAGGAACTCTTGAGCTGTTATATGAGATTGGGACAAAACCCAAATGACCTTCACCAGAAGGTCTGATATATGTTGACGAAACACTCTGACCTTGTTGATGTGAGTCAAGAAGTTCATTCCCACAAAAGTGAAATCTTGAGATGGAATGAGGTCTGATTTGTATGCATTTAAAAGGAGCCCTAATAATAGGAGTTCCTTCCAAGAAAATTCCAGATGTTGCAGAAGCAATTGACGATCGAGCTGGTGTAACAGCCAGTCGTCGAAGTACTGAAGAAGCAGAATACTGTGAACACGGAGATGTGCTCCTACTGTAGCCATAAGCTTAGTTAAGACTAGAGGGGCTGTTGCCAACCCAATTGGCATCGCTCGGAACTGGTATACCTGGCCTCGAAATGCAAACAAAGGTACTTCCGGTAGTTGGGTGTATAGGAACATGGAAGTACGCATCACCCAGGTCCAAGAAAACCCCCCAGTGTAGAGGTTTGATGGAATTCCTAATGAAGGAAGGAGTCTCCATCTTGAAAGTTGGTTTGAGTAGATACGTGTTGAAAACTTTAAAGTCTATTACTGGTCTCCAGGAACCATTTTTCTTATGAACAAGAAAAAGACGACTGTAAAATCCTGGAGAATAAGGGTCTGTAACCCTTTCTACCGCCTGTTTTTCCAAAAAAAACGAGAATGGACTCTGGAATCTTTGGATGCGGAGATACCAGCTCTACAGGGACGCGAGAGAGTGGAGGTCTGTTTTCGAATTGAAAAGTCAGGCCTTCAGTAACGAGATAATGAACCCAAGCGTCCTTTGTTATACAAAGCCGACGATTTAAAAATGTAGAAGTCTGGCCCCTACTGGTATTTCCGGCATCGGATGAGAAGTCGGCAGAAAGGGTAGGTACCTAGGGCTGGTAAGCAGGAGGTCCGCCCTTGCCGGTAAAAGGTTTGGAATAACTCTTATCCGGCTGAGACTTGTTCTTCCTACCAGATTTCTTAACAGATGATTTCTGAGAAACAGAAGGTCTGTTGAATGAAGACTGTTGGTTAGGAACTGACCGAGGATTCAGGGAAGGCCTTTTAGAGAAAAGGTTATTCCTCTTATCCTTCTTAACTACTAGATTTGCCATTGGTCTAGAAACAGGTCGCTTAAAGGCCCCTTGGCGTTGTCCAGAGTTGTTTCTAGCTAAAGAAGCATGAAGTTGATCATCTTCTCCGCTGAAATTGCGTCTTCATCCTTCCACCAAAAAGAAGTCCTGATGAGAGAGGTGCCGTTCTTAGAGAATTCATACCCGGTTCTAATAGAAAATCTTTAGTTAAAGAAAAAAGGATAAGATCTCTACGGATCCTTAGCATCTCCGACATTGAAGAAGCAGCATTATGTGAAAGGGACAATGTCGTTAGTGAAAGATGAATTAACAAATCACTAAGTTCTTCAGGAACCGAGTCCGACCAATTACACACCAACTGCAAAATAGTTGCTAGCATGAGATCTATCAGGTTGGTAAGACCTAAAGATTTGCGTTCTCTTACTTCCCAATGTTCCAACATTGAATAAGGAACAGAAACAGAAGTTGAAGAAGTAGGCATATTAAGCAACAGCTCATTGATGTCAAGATCCTGAACCGGTAATTTGGCAAAATCCAAGCCGGAAGTTGGATCAGGTACAGAACGCTTGTAGCTTCTAGTACGTTCATTATGCTTAGGATCAGATAAATCCTTAGGCACTTTCCACAGTTCTCCTCTTTAGGAATGGTCTTATTAGCTGATTCCAAAGATTGAAAAACTGATAAGACAGTAGAAACCAATAGGAAGGCATGTATATAGGCGAGAAGTAGCCTTAGAAAGCCTGTTGGGATCAAATGTACGAACTAATTTTCTGTGATAGAGATCGTCAAATTAGTAGACATCTCTGCAGGTCTTGGGCAATAATCATCACCAAGAGTTGAAATATTAGTTCATAGATCTGATTAATTGATGACAAATATTGATAAGTGTCATCATTGGAATCTGCCTCTGAAATCGCCTCATTGTCTACAACACCAGCAGTGTGTATAGAATCAGCGGAAACATAAGTGGAAATACTAGGTCGATTATCATGCACCAGATTGTGAGTATCTGGCAATGATGTTATGACCATCTACACAATTAACACCCTGACACTTAAAACCGGAAGATGAAGGTAAATTATCTGGATTGACTGGTACAAATTGTCTATACGAATCTTGAAGCCATAACGTGTCCGGATTAGACGGTGCCGTAGCAGGAGGTACCCAAATAGGTTACGTAGCTGATACCCATGGAGCAGAGAAAGTATCTTTAGTGGTGAGAAAAACACCAGAAGACAAGGTCTGCGAAGTAGTACCAGTCACAGCAACATTTGTTAATGTTAAACTGGAAACTGGATCTGGTACATAGGGTACAGCTACATTACAATCCGAGACAGGATAGTACTGTGTAGGATAAGGGTAGTCAGAGCGACACTGTCTACGTGAAGCATGACTACGAGTTTTATCCTTACCATGCCGAGAAACAGATCGGCTTCGATGGGAACGACGTCTCCTAGAATAATGTCTCCTAGAGTCTCGAGATGATCGGTATCGATCATATCGACGCGTGAATGAGGACTACTCGATGAAGGAGATCGTGTACGAAGTCTACCTCTATTCTCAGTACTTGTTGACGACTCAGATGCCTTTAAAGAAGAAGAGGAATATATCGATGATGATGATCGATGTCTCTTTCTCGATCTATGACCGATGAACTGTGACAGGTAGAACTGACCGGTGACTGGTAGGATTGACCGGTGACCGGACCTGTCCTTGGTGACCGGTGGTCACTGTTGATGGTCCCTGATGACCGGTGACCGGTGGTATTGACCGGTTGTATTGACCGGTGACCGGACCGGTCCCTGGTGACCAGTGACTGGTGGTATTGACCGGTGACCGGACCCGCCACTGTTGATAGATGACTGGTGACCGGACCAGTCCCTGATGACCGGTGGTATTGACCGGTAGTATTGACCGGTGACCGGACCGGTCCCTGGTGACCGGTGGTATTGGCTGGTAACTGGACCGGTCCCTGGTGAACGGTACCACGGACCGGTACCACGGACCGGTGCCATGGACCGGTGACCGGACTGGTCCCTGGTTCGTTACCCGGTGACATACCCGTCATACTATGACCAGTGTTGTCACCAGGCAATGACCATATGGCGGCTGCTAAATGGTCCGGCATTGGTCGTAGTCCTTGACCAATGCCAACGGGCATAGACCGGCTGACGGTTGTCACCATGTGGTCTGATGTTGATCGACTTTCTAACGAAGTTAGCATAGTACGATCTTCATCTTGCCCTATACCCAGTGACTGATGATGCAAATACTTGTCTGTAGTCACCGGGAATTTCTCATCTGATAAAGGTTTATCTGCCCGTTTTCTGCTCAGAAATGTTCTGCGATGAATTGCTTTCTGCCACGTCGCATCGTCCCACGCACTACAAACAGAGCATTTATGATCAAAGGTACAATTAGTACATAACAAATAAGTATTGTGGGAATCCTACGAATCCTTAATGTGACCACGTGAACCTCTAGTTTGTAAATTCATTCTTATTCTGAAATTAGAAAAAGAAAAGAATCCACGTAAGAAAACAGTGTAAAACGAACAAAATAACTGAAATATTCAGTTAAACAAATTATTCACACTGCATAATACAGTCAATAACTAGTTGACATAAATCACGAAATCCTCGTGCTCAATTCATGAGCACATGTAAAAACCCGGCAAAATGTGAAAAACAATTAATTATCAACAAAATAATACAAGAAAAGATTTCTGAATGAAGTAGAAATGATCAATTATACAATTCATCCATTTCAAACCCAAATCCACCATGCAGAATTGAACAAAAAGTCCAAATTTAAAGCCAATAAAAAATGGCGATCTGCACAGTGTGAAAAGTAAGAAGAGTTACGGTTCTTGATTTCCGGTTAGGTTACATTGTACTATGTTTAACCTCATCTGTTTTCAGTTAGAGAGGTGCCCAAATTCCGGCACTTGAAGATTTCTGGAGAAGCTGACCCACCTAGAAAGGTATAGCTAGGGATAGCAGGATTGTATTTATGACATTAAAATTTATTACCAAATATACCGAAAATATGAAAACTTAACAACTTTTTTCAAGTAATGTAATATACCAGTCGTGTTATTTTAATCAATATAAACTAATAATTGTAAAAAAAATACCGTATTGTACAACTTTTTTTTTCTACGTCGTCGTGGTTGACAGTCCCTTTAACGCACATGCATCAAGTCTTATTTTCCCAGAACTCAGCTCATATATTCCATACCTTTTTCTTGACTCTCTTGCCTGTGTCTGGGTCTTTCTCAATCCTGTCTACCTCAATCATGAAGTAGTCGTCAAGGCACAGCATGCGCGGCGCACTGCCCCCCTTCGACACTTCCTTATCCTGATAGGACAGAAAAACATCACGCATTAATTATTCCAGACTGAAACAACACTAGGGAAACCTGACTGAATGTCTTCAAACTGGCATTTATACAGGTGCCGATAAAGATTAAACTTCAAGGCAGTTAATTAAAAGTAATAATTATGAACTCCAAAATTATTGTCCAAATATATGATCTGCATGCTTAATGCACGTGAGAAGTGTTGTCCCAGACTAGCCTGTGTTGATGTGCAGAGCGCACAGGCTTATCAGGGACAACACTTTCCGTTTTATGGAATTTCATGGAATTTTCTGTTATAAGTGAGTCTTTTCTTAACAAATATCCCGTCTAGGCCGAAAATGTTGTCCCTGAATAGCCTATGCAGTCTGGTACGACACTGTATGCACATATAACTCGGGAGTGTGTGGTTCAATGTGCTTTAAAAAGATGACATTCACATCTACATTTCATGGGAATGACATATATGAAGTTTCAATTGCATCGTTTTAGACATATGGTGGTAGTTTAATCCACACAATTATAACATCTATACAGACAGAATAACCGACCAGACAACCAACACATAGCAACTCCTAAATGTCCATTACTGTTTAGAAAAATATTTCAGAGCCATTATTGAGTAATATTCCCAATGGAACAGTTTGTGTTTCTTCACACATAAAAAAAATCCCAATTTATCGTACTTATTTTTGTTCATTTAAAGAGATGAGAAATAGTCTATAAATCAAGACTTTTTAAGTTGTTACATCAATTTTACTATTAATGTTTGATATTAACAGGTTTATGTATGTTTTTTGGCAAATGTTAAAAACGTATATATAAAACAATATTTCTTCAAATTTAGAGTAAATTCCCATTTTGAAGAGAAAAAGACCTGATAAGCCCTGTACACTTATTTGCAGGGGTATATTAAACATATAATCTCTAGCTTGTGTATGTTGTTTACAGACTTCAAGATGTTGAACCTTAGAAAAGAACTAGTAAATCTTCAATAAAGAACCTCATACTTGACAAACCTATCTGTAAACTGTGATCAATGGAGTCTCATTTTGGGAAAACTGGGCTTAATTCATTTGCGTAAAGTGTTGTCCAAGATTGAGCTGTGTGGACACTTTCCGCTTTAATGGAATTTTTCGCTAAAAGGAAGTCTCTTCTAAACAAAACTCCAGTAAAGGCAGAAAGCGTCGCAGGCTAATCTGAGGTAACATGTTACACAATTGCATTAAGCCCAGTTTTCCCAGAACAAGTCTCAATATTTCACTGAATGTCTCACCTTGATCAGTTTGCTGACGTACGTCTTTCCAGACCCAGGCAGACCTCTCACTAGGACAACAATCTGCGGGGGTCGTGACATGCGACCGGGGGAACACAGGATATCTTCAATCTGTATGAAAACATGGTAGCTAATGCTAAGCTTCAGGGTAAAAATTAACTTAACAATTTCAGTATTATTATTCAATAAACACAAGAAACCGTCGGAGACAGGTGATGCTCCCCAAAGGTTTTTTTTGTCACAATATTGCACTATATATGCAGATTAAAGGAAAGGAGGGCATAGTAGTTGGGGGGACAATAATTTTTTTATAGAAAGGGCCATAACTCTGTAAAAAATCATCATAACCGGCTGATAATATGCACATCTCCTCTTGGTAGTGAAGCTTCCCATAAAGTTTCATTGAATTCCGGTCATTAGTTGCTGAGAAATAGCCCGGACAAAAATTGTGCACGGACGGACACACGGACAGATGAAGCGGCGACTATATGCTCCCCCCAAAAAAAAATTTGGGGGAGCATAATTAAGGGATATAGACAGCACTTGTCATGTATTTTGCTTATCCTGTTTCAAACTAAATTGTCTTTTAAAAACACATAACACTAAAATAACAAGCAAATTTGTTAAATGGCTATCCCCCACCAAATAAATTTTGTTTATGGATGGGTGAAAAACAACTTTGCTATTAAAAGACAGCCTGCATTAAAATGTGTGTGACCTTGACCTTGGCCTTAGGAACATGGGTCTTACTGCCTGATTACCATCAACAATTAGATCAGAACATTTGAGAATCCCTTGATGTATGTTAGAAACCTAACAAAATAAGGCATATTCAATCAGCATTTGTAACAATTGACCTCATTGAGTGACCTTGATCCTAAGTCTTCAGTATCACCTGTGACACACAGCTAGATAAAGGAGAACAAGTGTAGAGTGTTATAACATAATCCATTGATGCATAGTGAAGTAATGGCTAAATCGTGATAAATCATTAAATTTGTGATTTTTGATTCCAATGTGTGAATTTGACCTTGCCTCAAGGTTTATGTGTCTTGAATGTGACTCAGCCCCAGTTGATCGAGGACAACTGTGGTAATTATCATGACTCATATCTTATTTGAGATACAGGTAAATGCAGAAAAAATCCTATAAAACAAGGGCTGTTTGTAAAGCATGCATGCCCCCCATATGGGCTGTCAGTTGTAGTGGCAGCCATTGTGTGAATAAGTTTTATGGCACTGTGACCTTGACCTTTGACCTAGTGACCTGAAAATCAATAGGAGTCATCTGCGAGTCATGATCAATGTACCTATGAAGTTTCATGATCCTAGGCGTAAGCTTTCTTTTGTTATCATCCGGAAACCATTTTACTGAGTCAAGTCACCGTGACCTTGACCTTTGACCTAGTGACCTGAAAGTCAATAGGGGTCATATGCGAGTCATGATCAATGTACCTATGAAGTTTCATGATCCTAGGTGTAAGTGTTCTTGAGTTATTATCCGGAAACCATTTTTCTAAGCTGAGTCACCGTGACCTTGACCTTTGACCTAGTGACCTGAAAATCATTAGGGGTCATCTGCGAGTCATGATCAATGTACCTATGAAGTTTCATGATCCTAGGCATAAGCGTTCTTGAGTTAACATCCAGAAACCATTTTGCTATTTCGGGTCACCGTGACCTTGATCTTTGACCTAGTGACCTCAAAATCAATAGGGGTCATCTGCAAGTCATAATCAATGTACCTATGAAGTTTCATGATCCTAGGCATAAGCGTTCTTGAGTTATCATCCGGAAACCATTTTACGATTTCAGGTCACCGTGACCTTGACCTTTGACCTAGTGACCTGAAAATCAATAGGGGTCATCTGCGAGTCATGATCAATGTACCTATGAAGTTTCATGATCCTAGGCATAAGCATTCTTGAGTTATCATCCGTAAACCATTTTACTATTTCAGGTCACCGTGACCTTGACCTTTGACCTAGTGACCTCAAAATCAACAGGTGTCATCTGCTAGTCATGATCAATGTACCTATGAAGTTTCATGATCCTAGGCAAAAGCGTTTTTGAGTTATCATCCGGAAACCATTTACTATTTTGGGTCACCGTGACCTTTACCTTTGACCTAGTGACCTCAAAATCAATAGGGGTCATCTTCGAGTCATGATACCCCCGATCTTTTGATAGGGGGGGCATAACAAGAGCTGTCAGAGGACAGCGCGCTTGACTATTCGAGTGCTTTACAGTATAACGTAAGCCATCATGGGAAAATTGTTCATATTCAATAATTTATTAGACAATCTTTAAAAAAACAAAAAAACAAAAAAATTGGGGAGGGGGGGTGGGGGTAGGGGGGTTGAGAGGCGGGGTGGGGGTAGGGGGGTTGAGAGGGGGGTATAATGTGGGGTGTGGTCATTTATAAGACGATTTTTTAAAAATAAAAAAAGGAAAACACAAGAGATGTGTTCGTCAGAAACACAATGCCCCCTATTGCGCCGCTTTGAAAAAAAATTGACCTTTGACCTTGAAGGATGACCTTGACCTTGAACTTCCACCACTCAAAATGTGCAGCTTCATGAAAACGTTGCTTTGAATTATTTATTTTTACCTTTGACCTTGAAGGATGACCTTGACCTTGAGGGATGACCTTGACCTTCAACTTGCACCACTCAAAATGTGCAGCTTCATGATAACACCGCTTTGAAATATAAAAAAAATAATTGACCTTTGACCTTGAAGGATGACCTTGACCTTGAAGGATGACCTTGACCTTGAACTTCCACCACTCAAAATGTGCAGCTTCATGAGAACACCGCTTTAATTATTTTTTTTTTACCTTGAAGGATGACCTTGACCTTGAACTTCCACCACTCAAAATGTGCAACTTCATGAGATACACATGTATGCCAAATATCAAGTTGCTATCTTCAATATTGAAAAAGCTATGGCCAATGTTAAAGTTTTTGGACGGACAGACGCCTTATATTTGACATTTGACCTTGAAGAATGACCTTGACCTTGAACTTCCACCACTCAAAATGTGCAGCTTCATGAGATACACATGCATGCCAAATATCAAGTTGCTATCTTCAATATTGAAAAAGTTATGGCCAATGTTAAACACACATACTGACTGACGGACAGTTCAACTGCTATATGCCACCCTACTGGGGGCATAAAAAAAAAATTTGGGGGGGGGGGGGGGTGGGTGGGGGAGGGGGGTAGGGGGGGTTGAGAGGGGGGTATAATGTGGGGTGTGGTAATTTATTGGATGATCTTTCAAAAATAAAAAAAAAGGAGAAAAAAAAATAAAAATTGGGTGGGTGGGTGGGTGGGTGGGGGGGGGGGGGGCAGGGGTTCTGGGTTGGGGCGTGGGGTATTGTTTGGGTGGAATCCATTGTGGTATTCAGGTAAGTGTTGTTTTGTCAAAGTATTAATAAAATCTGATCATAAATAAAAAAGTTATGGCAATTTAAGCAAAATGCTAAATTATCTAACTATAAAAGGGGCCATAATTCTGTCAAAATGCTTGATTCAGTGGTCTGCTCTTGTTTATAGGTTGGGGTCATGTTGGTAAACAATTATTCAAAATATAAAAGCAATATGTCAAGGGACACAGGAAATATTTGGGGTAGTACGCAAACTTTAACATAGATTTATCAATAATATGCATATTCTAAGTATAAAAGGGGCAATAATTATGTCAAAATGCTTGATACAGTGGTCTGCTCTTGTTTATAGGTTGGGGTCATGTTGGTTAACAAGTATGCAAAATATGAAAGCAATATGTCAAGGGACATTGAAAATATTTGGGGTAGTACGCAAACTTTAACATTTGCACACTCACGGAAACGCCAACGGACACGTTAACGCTGGGGTGAGTAGGATAGCTCCACTGTATATATTTCATATATAATAGTCGAGCTAAAAAGCACCATAACACTGTTATTGACAAATGGTTTGCATCTTCATTTGACATGCATCAACCTCTTATCTATACATACATTTATACCAAGTTTCAATGAAATCTGCACCAGCAGTTCCAAGATGTTACAACAGACACAAACTTGTTCTAATTTTAAAGTCAATAAGATGTGTTTGTGAAACAATATATCCCCATATATTTGATTTTTGACCTTGAAGGATGACCTTGACCTTTCACCACTCAAAATGTGCAGCTCTTTGAGATACACATGCATGCCAAATATCAAGTTGCTATGTACAATATTGCAAAAGTTATGAAGAAGGTTAAAGTTTTGGTTAAAGTTTTGGGACACACACACACACACAGACACATACAATGACAGACAGGCCAAAAACAATATACCCCCGATCTAACGATCTGGGGGCATAAAAAAGGGCCATAACTTCATTATTTTCAAACAAAATGTGTCTGCCTTTGACGTGCATCATTCTCTTATCCATATATATGTACCCTATGTACCCCCAAAATGCGGGTTATCCCTTTACCGCTCAGAAGCATAATCAAAAAGGTTATATGCAACCAGCATAAAACCAGAACAGCCTGCAAGTTACCCACAGGCTGTTCAGGTATTATGCTGTTTGCTGCTCAAAATAACCTTAAGTTGGAAATGAAGCCTTTAAAACTTGAATAAAGCAATAAAGTTTTGTCATTTAATAAGATTCTCTAATGGACTAAAAATACATCCAAATCCGTATCTAAGTGGTAAAGGGTTACAACATCACAATGTGTTCCCTCACCTTGACAACCTCCAGCTTAGTCTCCATGGGTGGGGGCCCAGGAGGGGGTCCAGGAGGGGCTGCAGGGGGCTGGCTGAACTGGCTGCGACTGATGAAGGGGGATGGGAAACTCCTTAAATGTTACAAACGGTGCAATTAGCAAATAATACATATAAGTCTCTATTATGGTTATGGTTTTCATCCTCAAACTTTCAAGTTAATTATGAAGTTCCTTTTATTCAGCATCTGTATATGTTAGTTGAGCACCACAACTCAAGCATACAAGTTCATATTCCAGCATTATAATTACAAGCATTTCAATTGTGAACAAGATGTGTTTGAGAAACACAATGGTCCCCTATATGATGTTTGACCTTGAAGGATGACCTTGATCTTGACCCTTCACCACTCAAAATGTGCAGCTCCATGAGATACACATGCATTTCAAATATAAAATTGCTAGCTTCAATATTGCAGAAGTGACATTACATGAGCAATTTTGACCCATATCTTTGACCTTGAAGGATGACCTTGACCTTTCACCACTCAAAATGTGCAGCTCCATGAGATACACATGCATGCCAAATATCAAGTTGCTATCTTCAATATTGCAAAAGTACTCATAAAATAAGCGATTTTGGCCACATAATTTTGACCTCTGACCTTGAAGGATGACCTTGACCTTTCACCACTCAAAATGTGCAGCTTCATGAGATACACATGCATGCCAAATATCAAGTTGCTATCTTGAATATTGAAATACTGCAAAAGTGTACATTAAATGAGCGATTTTGACCCATATATTTGACCTTTGACCTTATAGGATGACCTTGACCTTTCACCACTCAAAATGTGCAGCTCCATGAGATACATATGCATGCCAAATATCAAGTAGCTGTCTTCAATATTGCAAAAGTTATTGCAAATGTTAAAGTTGGCGCAAACCAACCAACCAACCAACCAACAGACCAACAGACCTACCAACAGACAGGGCAATAACAATATGTCCCCCACTACTATAGTGGGGGACATAAAAAAACAACACAAGTATGGTTTGTATGTCCATATAGGTGAGATCAATATACTACTGATTAATAAGGTTTATTCACATTGACATTTTGAGATATCGATAAATATATGTGTGTTTTAACTGTATATGTAAAGGACAAAAAACAAAGTGTTCATCAATAAAATATTCTCACTGACTGTCTGTGTTCTATATGCACCAGTAATTTTCTAACCTTAACTTATTCATATATAGTAATAGGGTGTATTGTTCATGGAAATAAGCATCATTTTCCTATGTATGAACTGATTCCGTTTCCATAATTAAAAAAAAATTGTGGACAGGGCCTTTAAACTTATGAAATAATACTAACAGATAAAGTACTAGTATATCAAAAGTTCAAGTGCATCACATAGTGACTATTTGTAAAGGGTATACAAGTACCTTTCCATAGGTGGAGGTCTGTATCGCTCTTGGTCATCTGAAACATGTACACCATTATCAGGTAATATACATAACCAACCAAGCCTTAAACTAACAATTCCCCTCTGATAATTGTTTTTATGGTATTAGTAAAAGTATTATAGATACAGCATAATACAATGCTTCTGAAAAAAAAGTATTTTAGGCATACATTTATGTCATGAGTATTAAGCCCTTGACTGAATTTTTTCTCTTTCCCTGGAGCTCTGCAAACTTACAAGAATCCCTAGTTTTCTCCCAAGCTGCACCCCTACCTTGACGTGATGGTGGTGGTGCCCCGTGCATATAGCCTTGCTCAGACCTTGATGGCATATATCCCGGCTCACTGCGATCTTGGGAAAACCCGTCAGGGCGCTGTCCGGGCAGGTATCCAGTCTCACCCCTCTGACCGAACCTTCCCTCCAGCTTATCATGAGGGTAACTTATTTCCCCCTTTTCTCCCGCCCCTGGATTCCGAATGCTGGGACCGCCGGTACCGTGTGCGTAGTCAATGACTGCTGGTGCCTGGAACCGGCTGGTCTCCTCTGCCGGTTCCCCTGCTGTTGTCCGGTGCCCGTAGTCTATTGTCTCTGCGGGCCGGAATCCTGCCCTGTCCTCATCAGACGGGAGTGGTCGGTAGGCATCGAATCGGTCACGATCCTCGTACCGCCTGGGTGGAACATATTCATAATGAATACCAGGTGGCCAATTATAATTATAAATCCATTAAAAAATATACCTAGTTTTCAAAATAAGAAATGTGGTAAAATATCATTATAAGTCATATAAACATATTATATTTAGGGATTTAGACAAAACAAACAATGGCAAGGGGGTCTAAAAAAGTCAGGGTGGGTAAAGGTCATTCATTAGCTACAATTGTTTTAGTTTGATTTAGTACACTACTAAGACCTTAAAGTAGAATTTTTTAAAAGTAATTGTGAATATCATTATTTGACCAAGTTTTTGGATGAACTTGACCATGTGTTTTACAACAACTTTTTTTTAGCCAAATACTGTAAACAAGTTACATGAAGAAAGAAGAATAAAAGTGTTAATTTGAACAAAGTAAATTGTTGATTACAATACTAACAAGTATTGACTTCAATCCAATGCCTTCAACTGACCACTTTAAGAACTCAATGTGGTGATTTGATAATGACGAATCAAACAACAACCATCCCAAGGTCAACTTTCCCAACAAAACTTAATACATTTGCATAACATTTTTTTAGTGGTGAACTTCAGGGTTTTTTTCAATAAGGGCAAAAACACTTGTCTTTTTTTCAGGTGAAAAAAAAGCAAAACAAGAGGGCCTGAAAGGCCCAAAGTCGCTTACCTGAGATAACAAGATATTTTTGGGACAAATATTTTGACCAAGTTTCATGAAGATCGGAAAATGAATGTGGTCTCTAGAGTGTTAACAAGGTTTTACAATAGCCAAATAAGGAAAAATGCCCCGCCCCCTGGCAGTCATGTTATTCAACCAACCGGCATCATTTTTGAACTCTTTCAAGATATTATCGGGATGAATCTTCTGACCAAGTTTCATGAAGATCGGACAGTTAATGTGGCCTCTAGAGTGTTAACAAGATTTTACTAAAGTCATATAAGGAAAAATGCCCCGCCCCCTGGCAGCCATATTTTTCAACCAACCGGCATTTTTTTCACTCTTCCAAGATATTATCGGGATGAATCTTCTGACCAAGTTAATGTGGCCTCTAGAGTGTTAACAAGGTTTTACTAAAGCCATATATAGCCATATAAGGAACAAGAGGGCCCGAAAGGCCCAAAGTCGCTCACCTGAGATTCAAAGGAACTGACCTGTTCTGTGCAGCCCTAGATGTCATTAGAACAAAATGTGCTTACCAACTTTCATGACTAGTGAACACCCTAGCAGCCATGTTTTTTAAACAGACCAGAACCATTTTCATACACATCCAAGATATCATTTAAACAAATATACTGAAAAGTTTTATGAAGATCCATAAGTCCATTTAAGGAAAAATACCCCGCCCCCTGGCAGCCTTGTTTTTCAAGCAACCGGCATCATTTTTGAACTCGTCCAAGATATTATTGGGATGAATCTTCTGACCAAGTTTCATAAAGATCGGACAATAAATGTGGTCTCTAGAGTGTTAACAAGATTTTACTATAGCCATATATAACCATATAAGGAAAAATGCCCTGCCCCTTGGCAGCCATGTTTTTCAAGCAAACGTAACCATTTTCACACTCATCCAAGATATCATTGAGACCAATCTTCTGACCAAATTTCATGAAGATTGGACAATAAATGTGGCCTCTTGAGTGTTAACAAGGTTTTACTTTAGCCATATATAGCCATAAAAGAAAAATGCCCCGCCCCTTGGCAGCCATGTTTTTCAAGCAAATGTAACCATTTTCGAACTTATCCAAGATATCATTGAGACCAATCTTCTGACCAAATTTCATGAAGATTGGACAATAAATGTGGCCTCTAGAGTGTTAACAAGGTTTTAACAAGGGAGTTAACTACCAGTATTAGAAAGTATGTACAGGTTATCTTTCTAAAACAAATTTTTATAGTAAAATTCATTTAAATTAGTAATTACTTACCTGCTATATAATTGCTACTTACTCCGAAGGATCGTATTTTATCCGGAAGCTTTCTGTCCGAATCCCACACTTGTCATAAACCCGTCAGGTCAGGTCAGAACGGTCACGTAGTGCCGTGTTACCAAAACGTGATATTACCCAGAAACCATCACTCTTATTCCAAAAAACAATATGAAAATATTAGACGAAGAGCGGGGTGGGAGGTGGGACTTACCGATAGCAGGTAAGTAATTACTAATTAAAATGAATTTTACTATAAAAATTTGTTTTAATAGCTTAATTACGTTACCTGCTAATTGCTGACTTTGCAGCTGCGGCGGGAAGGTTCGCGAAAATCTCCCCATCACAGCGGAACCCATATCACGGGTTCTCAGCTAATCTTCGTTATTACGGTATTAACTTAATTAAGTGCAATATACCTATGCCGTAGAAGATACTACTGTTTGTGCAACCACAAGGGGGCCCAACAGATACAAGTTGTCCTGTTGGCACTCCAGAGAACGAAGATAAAAAGATGAAAAGGTGGTCTGATTCCTCAAGAAAGCAGCTTGAAGCACGTCAGAGAGTGGGGTATGATTAATATACGCCCACGAAGCCGACATTGCTCGTAATTCATGCGGTCTAATCTTAAAAAGGGATGAATCCCTTGATGAAAGAGAAGAGTAAGCCCTTTTTATAGTCGAGGCTACCCAACGGGAAATAGAAGCCGCAGACACATCGCCCCCCCCCTTTTAAGGGAATGAAGAGTCTCTTGCGAGAACCTCGAATAGACTTAACTCTACTAAGATAGAACTTCAAAGACCTGACAGGGCAGAGGAGTCTATCTTCATCTTCATTTCCACAAGTTCTAGAAAGACTTGGGACCTTGAAGGGTTTAGAAGCCATTGAGGGGAGTTGATTTTTAGCAAGGAATCCTGGCTGACACAACAAAGTGACGGAGCCATCGGAGGAATCAAAACGAAGATGGCTTTCTTCGATAGAAAGAGCATGAATTTCACTTCTACGTTTGGTTGAAGCCATGGTAAGAAGGAAAACGGTCTTCCAGGTTAGGAACTGTAAAGAAGCCTGATTAAGGGGTTCAAAGGGAGCTTTAATAAGCGATCCAAGAACACAAGCCAAATCCCATTTGGGGGTAAGAGAACGAGACACAGGACGTTTAAGTTCCATGGCTCGGATCAGTTCCGAAATGGCTGGGTCAGCACAGACTTGTGATGACTTACGAAAAGCCAAGGTATGCGAAAGCACAGATCTGTATCCTTTGATGGAGCTAAGAGAAAGTTTCTTATCATCAAAGAGATAGATTAGAAAATCTGCTATGCCTCTAGCAGAGGGATTGAGGGGATCAATTTTCCCTCGAACACACCAATTAGAGAAGAGTTTCCAGCGAGCATCATAGACTGCTCTGGTGGACTTTCTCCTTGCAGAGGCTACGAGCGTTGAAGTCCTGACAGAAAAGCGTTTCTTCTGCAGAGAATCTGCTGTTAGTGGAGCAGTTCGAAGGGAGTTAACGCCTGTTTCCAAAAGGAAATTATTGGGCAAGGAAGAGAGGATGAGGTCTCTCGGAAGCCTAAACATCTCAGACATAGACAACGCAGCATTGTGTGATAAACACTGCATAGTACGTGAAAGGTGTAACAACAAGGCACGGAGCTCCTCTGGGATTGAATCAGAGAGCTCCCAAACCAAGTCTAAGGCTGTGGCTGCCATGAGATCTAGCTGGTTAGCCAGACCTATGGAACGGTGTTCTCTCAGCTCCCAATTTTCCAACAGGGAAAGAGGGACTGCTGTATGGGTAGATGATGAAGGCATTGTAAGGGACAGCTTACTAATGTCAGCATCAGGAACCGGAAGTTTGGAAAGGTCCAAACCGGTAGAAGGGTCGGGTACCGGGGCCTTATAACTTTTACCGCCGTCCATCTGTTTAGGCTCCGTCAGCTCCTTAGGGGCTTTCCATGGAGATGGCGAAGGTTTATTGGCTGGCTCAAGTGACTGGAATACAGTCATTGTGGAAGAGCCAATAGGAAGGCGGAGATCCACTCGGGAAGTCGCCTTACTTATCCTGCCGGGCTCCTGTCTGCAGGCTACCTGTTCTGTAACGGTAACCACAGATCCTGTGGGAGACAAGGAAGGGCGGGGGCAGAAGTCCTCATCTAAGGTATTGAACATTAGTTCGTAAACCTGCTTGATAGAGGCCAAATAATAAAGTTCGGCCTCATTAGACTCCGCACCGCCTCAATCAAACCGTCTGCGGGAGCATCGGATTGATTGAAACCGGTGGATACAGAAGTAGGAATACTAGATTCATCCGCTTCTATCATGAGAGGATCGTTTTCCGGCACCATCAAAGATATAGCTGGTGAGTTAGGTCTATCAGAGATCAAGTCAGCAGACTCACTTTGAATACCAGCGGTCGCTGGTAAAGGATCAGTCGAAAAAGGGGCAAAGATTCCCGGCGACTGTTGGATCCACAAAGTATTGGGATTTGATGGTGTAGCGGCAGCCCGGGGTATACTTCTATGCAATGCGGAAGAGACCCGTGGGGCTGAAAAGGCAGCCAAAGTGATTAGGTTAACCCCTGTACCTGGAGCCTGATATGTATGCGAACTAGTGTTTGAATACAAATTATGCTCAGTGGTTATAGGAACGGCTGAAGTGTAGGTTGAGGCCAAAATAGAGGCCGACACACATGGAAGGGTGTCACTAGATTCCTCAGAGAAGGATCGCCTAGGGGACCTAGGAGTCCGAGAGCACCTAATAAAGGAAGGTCTATGTCCCTTATCCCTGCGATGCCGAGACACTGTTCGGCGGCGCTGGGAATGATGTTTCCTGATCGAACGTCTCCCAGAGCGCTGGCGTGATCGCTCTTTACGAGGCAATCTACGCCAAGAAACACTCGGTGAGTGTGAACGACGTCCACTCCGATAATGATGAGGGCTAGTTGAAGTAGACCATGAGTCATACGACGACGAGCCCGAGATGAAGGAGTAGCCGGAAACATCAGACACTACGCGTTTACGTCTGTGACTCACAGTAGAAACGCGACTGCGTCTACCTTTGTGGAGTACTGACAAGGTAGTGTCAACATCTACGGTGACCGGAACGGTATGTGGCACAGACCGGTACCCGGTGACCTGATCAGTCATAACATAACCGGTGAACAGACCCGTCAGGGACCAGACCGGGTGACCGGACCGGTCAATGACCGGACGGGTCATAGCATGACCAGTGACCAGTTGACCGGTGACAACACCGGTCATAGCATGACCGGTAACCGGACCGGTGAAGTCTCCGGACCGGTCAACTGGTCGTTCCCGATGAACGGACCGGTCAAATTTTGACCGGTGTCGTCACCGGGCAAGGACCGATGCACGGCATCTCCTGATGGCATGTGGTCGAGGTCGTGTGGGGAAAAGTCACGGCTATCCGAACTTTCCTGACTTTGACCTGAGCCATGCATGTTGCGTTTCCGGCTCTTGAATGGTCTACGCTTGATGGCCCAGGTATCTTCTGACCAATTCTCACAGAAAGGGCAGCAGTTGTCCTGGTTGCATCCGGCACACGAAAGGCAGCTATCATGGTTGTCCCAAGCTGCTCTAATGTGGCCACACGAACCACGTGTTTGAGGCATTTTTTGCCTTAAACAAACAAACAAAATCACAAAACAATACAGAAATATTCAGATATATATACGGAGAATATTTTAACACAATTCAAAACTTCTCTATTTCTGTAAAACAGAAGAATCCAGCGAAACAGAGCAACAATTAAGTAAACAACAAAAATGTTGGCCTTGTTAACGCTATCTGGAATAAGAGTGATGGTTTCTGGGTAATATCCGTTTTGGTTACACGGCACTATGTGACCGTTCTGACCTGACCTGACGGGTTTATGACAAGTGTGGGATTCGGACAGAAAGCTTCCGGATAAAATACCATCCTTTGGAGTAAGTAGCAATTAGATAGCAGGTAACGTAATTAAGCTATTAAAACATTAAACTGTTCACATGTTTTCACTACATACATATAGAGAAAACTGCCCCGCCGCCTGGCGGCCATGTTTTTTCACCGATCTGGACCATTTTCGAACTCATCCGAGATATCAATAAAACCAATGTTTTGACCAAGTTTCATGATGATTGGGCAAAAATTGTGACTTCTAGAGTGTTCACAAGGTTTCTCTATAGCCATATAAGGAATACTGCCCCGCCCCCTGGCAGCCATGTTTTTCAACGGACCGGAACCATTTTTGAACTCAACCAACATATCATTTAGACAAACATTTTGACAAAGTTACATGTAGATTGGACATCAAATGTGACTTCTACAGTGTTCACACGGTTTTTCTTTTTTTGACCTAGTGACCTAGTTTTTGACCCAGCATAACCCAGTTTCAAACTCAGTTGAGGTATCGATCGGACAAATGTTCTGACCAAGTTTCATGAAGATCGGATAATAAATGTGGCCTCTAGAGTGTTCACAAGGCAAAATGTTGACGACGGACGACGCACGACGGACAAAAGGCGATCACAAAAGCTCACCATGAGCACGTTGTGCTCAGGTGAGCTAAAAATGCCCCGCCCCTGGTGGCCATGTTTTTTAAGCAACCAAAACCATTTTCAAACTCATCCAAGATATCATTGGGACAAATTTTCTGACCAAGTTTCATGATGATCAGAAAATAAATGTGACCTCTAGAGTGTTAACAAGGTTTTACTACAGTCAATCTTGTGCTTGCAACAACTTGAATAAAGCGACTTTTGTCTTATGCGACCACTTTAAATCCTGCCTGAGCGTTTTAACTATATTTTCATATTGTATTAAGCGACTTTTGTCTTACGCGACCAGTGACTGCTGATTTTAGTGTATTTTGATGCCTGAGTCTTGAATTAAGGTAAATTGGTAAATCTGTTGACTGTTCAGGGACAAATCAGTGTTGATTGTTTATCTAAGCCAATAACATGAACGATTAACCTTTGTTTTGATTTCACACCAGCACGGAGCGTATATTGACTCATCTAGAGTCTGTTACACCAGCCATTTTCCTTTGTCTCGATGACCGGTTCTGACCGGTGTTAATGCTGACTGCGTATCAATTGTTGGTGTCGAATAATACAGTGAGGTATTGCCAACAGTCTACGGGTTAAAGAGTTTACTATCTGGGACGTAAAGTGAAAAATTTAATCGCCTATTTTATTGCAGAAACAATGCGCCGACGCAACAAACATTTTCACAGTGTTCTCGAGAGGTGTAAAAAATAAACTAATAATCGGTAACATGTAGCAAAAAAAGTGTAAATGTAAAAAATGTAAATATTATTATGCTGATTAATTAGTTTGGGTTAGCAAATTTTCCAATCAGGCGTGTTTATTTAGTTTTCAATCAAGGTGTTTTAATTATTTCCCCATGTACCATAATCGAGTCAGATATATATAAGCTTACATGCAGAAATTAAAATGTCAAAACGGAAAGTATTAACGTTAAATGAGAAAATTCGGGAATTGGAAGTGTCGAAGAGTAAAAGTGCACGTAAATTTAATCGCGAATGAGTTTGGAGTCAGAAAAACCCATTCTTCGTGCAAACCATTTACATTGTATTAAGAATTAGAGAGAACAACTATAACTTATTTTAAGTAAAAAATTGTTTTATTCATTTTATTTATATTTAGATTCATTTTATTACAAAAGCAGAAATCGCTGTGTCAAAAAGAGATAATCCGATATCTGGATTTAAAATCAAAGGTCCGCATTCATAACAAATGGCCTTTTTTTATTTAAAGACCATTTTATTAAGAGACCACTTTTGGTTACTCCCTTTAGTGGTCTCTAAATACAAGATTGACTGTATAGCCATATAAGCAAAAATGCCCCGCCCCAGTGGTGGCCATGTTTTTCAACCAACCAGCATCATTTTTGAACTCTTCCAAGATATTATTGGGATGAATCTTCAGACCGAGTTTCATGAAGATCGGACAGTAAATGTGGCCTCTAGAGTGTTACAAGATTTTACTATAGCCATATATAGCCATATAAGGAAAAATGCCCTGCCCCTTGGCAGCCATGTTTTTCAAGCAAACAGAACCATTTTCGAATTTCAAACTCATCCAAGATATCAATAAGACAAATCTTCTGACCATATTTCATGAAGATTGGACTATAAATGTGGCCTCTAGAGTGTTAACAAGGTTTTACTATAGCCATATAAGGAAAAATACCCCGCCCCTGGCGGCCATGTTTTTCAACCAAAGGGCATCATTTTTGAATTCTTCCAATGTATTATTGGGATGAATCTTCTGACCAAGTTTCATGAGGATAGGACAATAAATGTGGCCTCTAGAGTGTTAAAATGCCCGGCCCCTTGGCAGCCATGTTTTTGAAGCAAAGGTTACCATTTTCAACCTCATTCAAGATATCATTGGGACAAATCTTCTGACCAACTTTCATTAAGATCGGAAAATAAATGTGGCCTCTAGAGTGTTAACAAGGTTTTAATATAGCCATATATAGCCATATAAGGAAAATTGCCCCGCCCCTTGGCAGCCATGTTTTTCAAGCAAATGTAACCATTTTCGAACTCATCCAAGATATCATTGAGACCAATCTTCTGACCAAATTTCATGACGATTGGACAATAAATGTGGCCTGTAGAGTGTTAACAAGGCAAATGTTGACGCGGCACGACGCATGACGCACGACGGACAAAAGACGATCACAAAAGCTAACCATGAGCACGTTGTGCTCAGGTGAGCTAAAAAATTAAAGTTTGAAACTATTATTGTGACTGTTTAAAATTGATTTAATGATTAACCTGTGATGAAATGATTTCAAAGTTTTTTCCCCAAAATGGCCATTTATCGGGCTTAAACTTCCTAATTTCCAAGGCTAGGGCCTCTTCCTAGTTTCCAGATGAAATGAAATGCCCTGAATGTTGGTAAAGTAGTATGCAAATTATAAAAGCAATACATCAAGGAAAATATTTGAGGTGGTACACAAAATTTAATATTCCAGCGCTCACGCCGGGTTAAGTAGGATAGCTCCACTATATACATTTCATATATAATAGTCAAGCTAAAAATGTTCCCTTTTTTTTATAAAAAATAAAATCTCTCTTTTTCATAGAAACCGCTCTTGGGTTGATAGGTTCCACAAGGTAGGGTCCGCTTGCCCGAAACATGGGATTTTTGTTCATAGCCTAAGCATGATCCATAAGTATCGTCTTTACATGACAGTAATTAGAAACCCAATCCAAACAATGTGCATAGAAGAACTTTTTTCCCTTTCATTTGATTCATCTATACCTGTAGGGGTCATCATAGGGAGGTCTGCGGGCGTAGGGATCTCTGTAAGGGTCAGGCCTTGCATAGGGGTCCCTTCTATCATAGTAAGGGTCAGCTAGGTCGTAATACGGGTCCCGTACTGGGGCTCTGAAGCGGTCAAAGGGCTCCTCTGGACGTCTGTAGGGGTCCCTCCGATCCTGGTAATTGCCAAATGAAATTACAAAGTTTGCAACATTAGATGAGCTGGATTTGGGTATCAAAAACCAGGCCACATGACGTGAAACATTATTTATTGTAATTTTAGTCTTAATTTTTAAGATTGATCCAAAACAAAGTGCAAACAAAAATGGACCTTTTAGACATCATCATTTTGAGTACTGTGAAACCATTTATTTTCGTTGGCACAAAATTTCGCCCTTTTCATAAAAATGACTATTTCGTCCGCTTTTAAATTCGTCCATTTCTGGTTTTGAGAAAAAAACGTCCGATTTGTTTGTAATACATGTAATACGCAGTTGCGAAAAAATCGTACTGGGGAAAGAGAGGTGACACTTGGTAGTCACTTGCAGGAGGTGGGCCTTGTTTGGCATATGCCAATTAACAAGTCTGTTATTTTAGGTGATAGTAACTGTCCCTTATTATTTTATGTCAGTTTCACTTCTTTATATTGACACGTTCTTTGTTATGATGTCAGGTGTTGATCACACATCGTCATATTTTAATTGCGTTTAATAGTATTGTCTTTAATCCGGATTCGCCGCGTGTAGGCTGTATAATCAGCAACACCCCTGAAAAACACAATACACACAATGGGTAATAAAGTTGTTATCAATTAGCATAATCAACACTATTATACCTAAACAAAGTCGACGCATTCGATACAGCCTTATTGCATTCGCGTTTTACAGAAAATGTCAGTTGTCAGTACACTGTATAATGAACACCCCTTTGTGTCAAAACCGGATTTAACTTGAGTGTGAATAGTCGACTGTTTCATGTTCTTTGTATCAATACCATCTGTGTATCTGTATTATAAGTATACCAGTCAACAAACAAGGTGCGCGCTTACGCATATGGGTATTCGGACGTTCAAAAAATTGACCTACGGTTTAGCGTTCACGCCGTCGAACGCATTAAGCAATATAACTCGTTTTTTTTCACTATTTCTTTATTTGCAAAAAGTACTAGTGGCTTATAACTTACCTTGCAATCTTTTTTTCTCGCATTTTGCGAGTGTGCGAGTGTTAATTTCGAGCCCTGTGTATATGCGTGGATTACGCTGGATTTAAATGCCTCATGCCTACGGTAATTCAGTCTTATTTGTTTCAAATATGGGACATGATTGTTCGTTAGGATCTTGAATTTGTCCATCCGGCGAAGGACGAAAAAGGCGAAAATTAATGTCGGACGAATAATAATGGTTTCACAGTATCAAGTTTTCCAATTTGGAACTTAAGTCCACTCGTAAGAAAATCAAATCAAAATTCATATGTTCTTGTAATAAAAATAGCTTATAAAGGTCTATTAACAGTGTCTTTTTAACTATTTTGAGAATGGGGCCAGGTCCCTTTTGAATGAGAAAAATTGCTCCATTTTAACAAAAAATTGGGAAATCAATGTTGTTTTGCTAACAAATGCTTCAAAATTGAGAATAAGTGTTTTCAATGTTATATATTTATTTTCACTTACTAAGGTTCAACTTACAGAGCTGACTGGGGAGTAAACTAAATATTGAGATCTATATATAAACAAGAGATGTGTTCGTCAGAAACACAATGCCCCCTACTGCGCTGCTTTGAAAGAAAATTTCTATTTATCATTTGGCAGGTATAGAAATCATCTCCCTTTAAAGCTTATTACTTCCCTTGGATTTTGTCAGACAGACAAAAATGACCAAGTCAGACATCACTGACAACCAAGGCCTGTGGTTTATCAAAGAGATCATAGCCAGAGTTCATCATGTATCTATGGACATAAGTCCACAGGTATGTAATAAACCCTACCATTCACAAATTAGTACAGGAAAGAAATGATAATTATATCATTTAAAAAAAACTTTTGACAAATCAATCATTTAAGTTATAAATAATCTAAACAAGAGCTGTCACCATAGGATGACTTATGCCCCCTATAAACGCTTGGTAGAAGTTATGAGCATTTTTGCTTTTTTCGAAACCTAAACGCAGATTTCGAAACTTAAACACAGACCCTAACTTCAAGGTCAAGGTCACAGGGGTCAAAATTTGTGTGCGTATGGAAAAGCCTTGTCCATATACACATGCATGCCAAATATAAAATTGCTATCTGAAGCTACATAGAAGTTATGAGCATTTTTCGAAATCTAAACGCAAAGTGTGACAGACAGTCCGATCACTATATTCCCTCCTTCTGGGGCATAAAAATGTCTTTGAATATCAAAATAAATCAGAAAGCCACATAAACTAGAGAGCGGACACCATGCTAAATCCTTGAAATGCAATAAGTGACCCTGTGACCTAGTTTTTGAACCGGCATGACCCATATTCAAACTTGACCTAGATATTGTCTTGATACAACTTCTGACCAAGTGTGGTAAAGATCAGATTAAAACTACTTCAATTAGAGAGCCGACACCATGCTAAATACTTGAAATGCACTAAGTGACCCCTTGACCTAGTTTTTCACCCGGCATGACCCATATTCGAACTTGACCTGGATATTGTCTTGATACAACTTCTGACAAAGTTTGGTAAAGATCAGATGAAAACTACTTCAATTAGAGAGCGGACACCATGCTAAATCCTTGAAATGCACTAAGTGACCCCGTGGCCTAGTTTTTGACCCAGCATGACCCATATTCGAACTTGACCTAGATATTGTCTAGATACAACTTCTGACCAAGTTTGGTAAAGATCAGATGAAAACTTTTGAATTAGAGAGCAGACACGAAAAGTGTGACAGACTGACAGACAGACAGATTGACAGACAGACGGACAGTGCGAAAACTATATACCCCCTTTTCTTCGAAAGGGGGCATAATAAAAAATCTGTACAGAAACTGTGAAAAGAACTTAAATTCTTGGTAAGGAAATATATAATCTGAGATTTATAATTATATAAATTTCTTCCCTTGAAAATAATTGTCTCTAACAAATCTCTATTTTAAGTAGCAAATCATTAAAAGTCACTACTGTGACTGTAGATTCACCACTCAAAATGTGCAGCTCCATGAGATACACGTGCATGCCAAATATCAAGTTGCTATGTTCAATATTGAAAAATTATCTCCCTTTAAAGCTTATTACTTCCCTTGGATTTGTATTTTTGACCTTAGACCTTGAAGGATGACCTTGATCTTTGCCTTTTACCACGATGTGTTTGTCAGAAACACAATCCCGCCTACTGCGCCGCTTTGATTTATTTAACAACAAGGGCTGTTTGTAAAACATGCATGCCCCCCATATGGGCTGACATTTGTAGTGGCAGCCATTGTGTGAATACGTTTTTTGTCACTGTGACCTTGACCTTTGACCTAGGGACCTGAAAATCAATTGGGGTCATCTGCCAGCCATGATCAATGTACCTATGAAGTTTCATGATCCTAGGCCTAATTATTCTTGAGTTATCATCAGGAAACCATTTTACTGTTTCGAGTCACTGTGCTCTTGACCTTTGACCTAGTGACCTAAAAATTAATAGGGGTCATCTGCAAGTCATGATCAATGTACCTATGAAGTTTCATGGTCCTTGAAGTTTCATGATCCTAGACGTTAGCATTCTTGAGTTATCATTCGGAAACCATTTTACTATTTTGAGTCATTGTGACCTTGACCTTTGACCTGGTGACCTGAAAATCAATATGGGTCATCTGCCAGTCATGATCAATGTACCTATGAAGTTTCATGATCCTAGGCCTAAGCATTCTTGAGTTATCATCCTGAAACCATTTTACTGTTTCGAGTCACTGTGACCTTGACCTTTAACCTAGTGACCTGAAAATTAATAGGGGTCATCTGCCAGTCATGCTCAATGTTCCTATGAAGTTTCATGATCCTAGACGAAAGCATTCTTGAGTTATCATCCGGAAACCATTTTACTATTTTGAGTCATTGTGACCTTGACCTTTGACCTGGTGACCTGAAAATCAATATGAGTCATCTGCCAGTCATGATCAATGTACCTATGAAGTTTCATGATCCTAGGCCTAAGCATTCTTGAGTTATCATCCGGAAACCATTTTACTATTTTGAGTCACCGTGACCTTGACCTTTGACCTAGTGACCTGAAAATCTATAGGGGTCATCTGCCAGTCATGATCAATGTACCTATGAAGTTTCATGATCCTAGGCCTAAGCGTTCTTGAGTTATCATCTGGAAACCATCTGGTGGACGGACCGACGGACGGACCGACCGACAGACCAACCGACATGTGCAAAACAATATACCCCCTCTTCTTCAAAGGGGGGCATAAAAATATATAATTTGGCAGGTCAGATAATTATGTCCATTTAAAGCTTATTACTTCCCATGGATTTGTTTTTTTTTCGACACCTTTTCCTAGTTTTTGACCCGGCATGACCCATATTCGAACTTGACCTAGATATTGTCAAGATACAACTTCTAACCAAGTTTCCTAAAGATCGGATGAAAACTATTTGAACAAGAAAATTCGTTGAATTGATATCACCCGCCTATATGCTTCTGGACACAAAAGTATTATATTTGACACTCAAACAAGCATTTTTTCAAGATTCAAAGGGCCTTAACTCCGTTATTAACAGATGGTGTACAATGCCATTTGGCGTGCATTATCCTCTTATCCATATATACACTCATACCAAGTTTCAATGAAATCCGCCAAAGCACTTCCAAGATATGGCTCCGGACATAAAAGTGCCTATAGTAAAAAGCATTTTTTCAAGATACAAAGGGCCGTAACTCTGTTTTTAACAGATGGTGTACAATGCCATTTGGCGTGCATCATCCTCTTATGCATATATATACTATTAAGAAGTTTCAATGAAAACCGCCAAAGCACTTCCAAGATATGGCTCCGGACACAAAAGTGCCGGCCGGCCGGACGGACGGATGGATGGACGGACGGACAGCCGGACGGACGGACAACGCCAAAACAATATCCCTCTGCCTCTGGCGGGGGATAATTAGAGAGCGGACACGAAAGGGGGCATTAAAATAATTGTGGGGTGGGGGCGAACTTTCAATTCGGGAAATTTAGGTCCCATTTTGGGAAAAATATCAACCTTTTTTGCCCCAAATTTGCACGAACAAACACACACACTGCTTAAACAAGTATGATCCAGGTTTTCTAACTGATTCATGGCAAGCACTTTCTTCACAAGGTAAGAAACAAGCATTTAGTAATAGAAACAACAAGACTATTGTCAAGCAATACAAGTCCTCTACCGGCTCCACCATTGTAAGAAAATCCAACATTTTCAACCAGAATTTTTGATGTAGGAACAAAATGAAATGATGTGCATAATGTCCATATTGCCATCTATCCATGTTTCAAGTGTCATGAAAAAATATGAAGAACTTTGTTATCGCAGGATCCAGAAAACCACCATTTCAGCAGTATTTCTAGTCTTTTTGTTGCCAAAGCAACCAGAATTTTTGACGTAGGAACAAAATGAAATGACGTGCATAATGTCCATATTGCCATCTGTCCATATTTCAAGTTGCATGAAAAAATATGAAGAACTTTGAAAGTTATCGCAGGATCCAGAAAACTGCCATTTTCAGCAGTATTTCTAGTCTATTTGTTGCCATAGCAACCAGAATTCTTGACGTAGGAACAAAATGAAATGATGTGCATAATGTCCATATTGCCATCTGTCCATGTTTCAAGTTGCATGAAAAAATATGAATAACTTTGAAAGTTATCGCAGGTTCCAGAAAACCGCCATTTTCAGCAGTTTTTCTAGTCTATTTGTTGCCATAGCAACCAGAATTCTTGTCATAGGAACAAAATGAAATGACATGCATAATGTCCATATTGCCATCTGTCCATATTTCAAGTTGCATGAAAAAATATGAAGAACTTTGAAAGTTATCGCAGGATCCAAAAAACCGCCATTTTCAGCAGTATTTCTAGTTTATTTGTTGCCATAGCAACCAGAATTCTTGTCATAGGAACAAAATGAAATGACTTGCATTATGTCCATATTGCGATCTGTCCATGTTTCAAGTTGCATGAAAAAATATGAAGAACTTTGAAAGTTATCACAGGATCCAGAAAACCGCCATTTTCAGCAGTATTTCTAGTCTATTTTTTGCCATAGCAACCAGAATTCTTGACGTAGGAACAAAATGAAATGACGTGCATAATGTCCATATTGCCGACTATCCATATTTCAAGATTCATGAAAAAATATTTTCGAAGTTTTAAAGTTATCGCAGGATCCAGAAAAACACACCATTTTCAGCAGTATTTCTAGTCTATTTGTTGGCATAGCAACCAGAATTTTTGACGTATGAACAAAATGAAATGACGTGCATAATGTCCATATTGCCATCTATCCATGTTTCAAGTTTCATGAAATAATATTAAGAACTTTATAAGTTATCGCAGGATCCAGAAAACGGCCATTTTCAGCAGTATTTCTAGTCTATTTGTTGCCATAGCAACCAGAATTCTTGACGTAGGAAAAAAATGAAATGACGTGCATAATGTCCATATTGCCATCTGTCCATGTTTCAAGTTGCATGAAAAAATATGAAGAACTTTTAAAGTTATCGCAGGATCCAGAAAACCGCCATTTTCAGCAGTATTTCTAGTCTATTTGTTGCCATAGCAACCAGAATTCTTGTCATAGGAACAAAATGAAATGACATGCATAATGTCCATATTGCCATCTGTCCATATTTCAAGTTGCATGAAAAAATATGAAGAACTTTGAAAGTTATCGCAGGATCCAAAAAACCGCCATTTTCAGCAGTATTTCTAGTCTATTTGTTGCCAAAGCAACCAGAATTATTGACGTAGGAACAAAATGAAATGACGTGCATAATGTCCATATTGCCATCTATCCATATTTAAAGTTTCATAAAAAAATATTAAGAACTTTTAAAGTTATCGCAGGATCCAGAAAAAAACACCATTTTCAGCAGTATTTCTAGTCTATTTGTTGGCATAGCAACCAGAATTCTTGACGTATGAACAAAATGAAATGACGTGCATAATGTCCATATTGCCATCTATCCATGTTTCAAGTTTCATGAAAAAAATATTAAGAACTTTTAAAGTTATCGCAGGATCCAGAAAACCGCCATTTTCAGCAGTATTTCTAGTGTATTTGTTGCCATAGCAACCAGAATTTTTGACGTAGGAACAAAATGAAATGACGTGCATAATGTCCATATTGCCATCTATCCATGTTTCAAGTTTCATGAAATTTTTTTAAGAACTTTTAAAGTTATTGCAGGATCCAGAAAAGTGTGACGGATGGACGGAGACAAAACCGGTAGGGGACTAAAAACAGTATACTCATTTTGTACTCACAAATTCAGGGACAGGTAATCTATCTCTAAACCTGTCATCAATGTCATCAATGTCTGGCCTAGCCCTGTCCACCTCTCTGGTATCATACGGGTCTCTGTAGGGGACCTCAGGTCTGTCATAGGGAATAGCCTCCTTAGAAGTTAGCCCAGGCTCTGCTGCAGCTATTTCCTCCGTATAACCTTGACCTTCCTCATCATAGGCTTCCTCATACTCCTCAGTATTCTCATAGTCTTCAGCCGTTGGCTGATCTCCTGCTTCTTCGGCGTAAGCTGTCTCCTCTTCAACAACATCCCACTGACCCTGGTAATCCATCAGCTGACTTCGGTTGCCATGGCTACCAAACTGACCCCCACGACCTCTGTTCTGCATGGGTGCATCTCCCCTGCCTCTGCCTCTGAGATTCCCAAACTGCCCCGAGGACTGATCAGCGCCAGTTTCCACCGCACCCAACTGACCAAATTGCCCATTGCCCATGCCCCTGCCTCTTCCCCTGTCTGGTGCACCCCGTCCCCTCTGGTTCACAAAGCCCCCTCTGCCTCCTCTAGCTGGCTGCCCCTCAAATCCCCCTCGTCCCCTATTGCTGTCTTGCATTCCTCGACCTCTTGCAGCCTGTTGAAACTGACCCCTTCCTCTACCTAGCGGGCCAAACTGCTGCTGATTGTTCTCATCATAGTGGTCATAATTTTCCTCCTCAGGTTCATCATGAACTTCCTCCTGCAGATATCAATATCTAGCTAATACCTTGCATACTGTAAATTCATATTCGTCAGCATGAAATTTCGAGATTTTAAAAAATGACTTTCCTGGACATGTAAACTCCTAGTGTTCTCATTTTGAAAAAAAAAAAGGTCTTTGCGTCAGTTAGTTTCCAATGTGTTTGTGTTAAATTCTTTTATTGGTCGACCCACGAAATCAACAAAAATTAATGTTCAGCGAATTATATTGATTTTACAGTATTAAATAATTCAGAAATCATATAAGAGGAATACTGTTAAGTGTATACATGTAAATGTGTTCTGACCATGCTTCATCAAGATTGGATTGAAAATGTCTCTGCCGGATGACGCGCTATACATTGACACCTCACAACACATGAAGTGCAATTAACAACCATCTAATGTTTAATGTTTACAAGATTAAAAAAAAATATTCTGAAATGTACCCTCAATTGAGCACCATTCTAAGAAAACTGGGATTAATGCATGTGCATAAAAAAATTGTCCCATATTAGCCTGTGCAGTCTGTAAACAACACTTTATGCACATAACGTTACCCCAGTTTTCTACCAACAAAACTCAATCATCCCTCCCACCTAGAACTAACCTGCTGCACAGGCTGCTTATTCCAAGGCTTGCGTGGCGGCTGCGTTGTCAACTCCAAAAGTGACTTCGGGGCTGGTGCCAGCGCTGGACGGTCCCTCTCAATGCTCCGGTCCCTACCAAACTGCCCTGCTGCCTGGGCCACAGATGATGGTGCAGCCTTGTTGGCCACCCTCTGCTCCCGATCTCTCTCCTCTTGGAGCTTGTCCTGGTTCGCAGCCAAAAACATTCCTAAGCTCCTTTGCTGTGTTGCCTTTTGTTCATTGTTTTTAGCTTGTTGTTGTCTTTGCTGCTGCTGCTGTAACTGCTTTTGTTGCTGCTGTTGTTGTTGCTGTTGCTGTTGTTGCTGCTGCTGTTGTTTTTGTGATTGCGGCCCTGATGGTTGTGTTGGAATTTTCGGTATGTCCAGGGCAGCAGCAGGTTTTACGGCAGCAGCTTGTTTAGGATCAGGCAGCCCAGTTTGACCCTTGTCTGGACCTTTCTGACTTGAAACTGCCGATGCAGTGGTTGATGAAGATGTCACTGGTGTTGTCTTGGCCGCTGTTGTTGTTGCAGTTGCTGCTGCTGATGATGGTGGTTTAGCTTGTATTGGAGCTGGAGGCTTTTCTGCTTCAGGTGGTGGCTCAAACACCTCACCCTTGCAAATATCAGCAGCAATTGTTTACATCAATCACAATACCGTACCAAACCAATAAACCACTTTATTCTTGGTTAAAAGCAATATAGATATTAATTATTCAATTGGATCTGAACAATTTGACTTAGAAAATAGAGAACATCAATTCATTGGACGACGTAAAATAATTAAACAAAAACAATTAACCAACCTCGTGGCAATTTGGATGGTACTTGCCAAGCGATTATCAATACATTAAAGTTTTTGAAGATTGGTGAAGAGCAAATGAAAAATGATACATGTAACATGCTAAAGTTACTTCAATATTGATTTCACAACTCAAGAGTGTCTTAAAAAGCCTTATAAGGCTTTCATTGCAGTCAAGCTTGAATTATAATCAGTAATTAATCCTATAAACTAGCATAGAGACATGTAAACAGTGCCACTACACATACCTGGAAGACTTCTGGTTCACTAGCAAAGGGAGCAGCAGACGCTGGGGTGGGACCTGGAACCCCTGGACCAGGAAACCAGCCCTGTCCTCTGGGTCCACCCATGGGAAACCTTGGCCTCATTCCACGAGGACCCATGGGACCTCTCGGGCCGGTGTGCATCTGCATAGGACCCCTTGGACCCATGCCTCCCCTGCCCCTGGAAAATAGAATAATGACTTTAACAGTGTTATTTTTTAGGGAAATAGGGCCTTTGCCATTTGGATAGGGAAAAATTGTGCTGTTTTGACTTAAATTGGGGGGAAAAAAAAATTGGCCCGAAAATTCTTTTAATTGAGAATAAACTTGCTTTTAATATGATATTTACTTAAAGTCAACTAATAGAGCTTGATAGGGTGATGAACTAAATGTTGCATTTCTAGTATTAAATGTGTATTCTTTACAACCTTCAATTGGGGAATGTAATCATTTATTTTGGAAACATTAATACTCTATAGAGATTGGGAAAGGAGCACAATTTCAGCCCCGAATTTGACCAAAAAACCCATCTATGTTAAAAAATGTATTCTAATTTTTAAAGCTGATTTAATTGAGACATATACTGTGAAATAATCATTAGGATATTTAGCAAGCGCAAATTTGCTGGTGGTCTCTTATTTATTGGTAACCTGTGTTAGGTTAATATATATATGACATTGATGCCTTTGTCTATATTCGGTCTTAAAATGTTTGTTTTTTACTGAACTTAGATCTAATAAATTTTATACAATAATACAATAAAACATACGTATTACCTAAATATCTTCACACATTCTGTCCCTACTAAATGTGCTGAACAATTAAAAGCTACTGATTTTATGTTGATTTCACACGATTTCAGTTAAAGTATTATCCATAGAACATAATTAAAATGAATTATTCCAGGCTACACACACACAAATAAAGCAAACACTCACATCGGCGGTCCATTCCACTGCCCAGCCTCATTCTGCTGACCTGAGTCGAAGCCCGTGCCCATAAATGGTGCATCCGAAGGGGCTCCGTCCATACCAGCACCCCCCGACCCTGTTTCAGCACCCAGCTGATTGTCGGCCCCTCTACCTCGGCCAAATGGGGGGCCCCCCGGCCCACCTCTGCCAAATCCCCTTCCTGGCCCACCCCTGCCTCGCATACCCATGCTTAGAAAGTTCGCTTTTAGCTCTTCAGATATATCCACCTTAATTCTTTGCAGTTCATTAATCACATCTCGTTTCATGCGTCCGATCACCATTGGATTCATTTCATTGTTCGTCTGCAATCTCTTAACTTCATCTCCTAACATGTTCACACATTTTACCATAGTATTAAGTTGTGCTGGGTTCATTTTATTGAATTTCAATAAAAACACTCGTCCTTCAAATCCCAACTGATTTAAAATGTCTTTACCCTCATCAGTAATTTGATTCAGCATAAATTTATTAGTCCTTTGATCATTGGACAATTTCTGAAGCAACTGATAGTTTTCCTCCATCGCAGCATCTGGTCCACTGCCATCCACTTCATTATCCCCAGGGTGTGCACCCGTGCCACACCCAACAGCCCCAGAAGGATAGCTCCCCATACCCGGACCCCTGGGACCTGGACCACCCCCCTCATTCCTTGGTCCAAATGGTCTTGGTCCACCGAAATTGGTAGAAGGAGGGGGACCAGGGGGACCCCTTGGGGGAAAGTTACCCTGGGGACCAGGACCTGGCCCCATCATGGGACCGCCAGGCGGGGGAGGTCCCCTAGGAGGTGGACCCCCAAACATTGTCGGTGGCGGAGGCCCCCCAAACGCATTCGGGGGAGGCATAGGGGCCATTGTCGCTGACATGCCAAAGGGCTGCCCCTTAGCAGCCGCTTTCTCATGCTCCCTCATCATTTTCTTCGCCTCCTCCTTGCGTCTCTGTATGTCCGCTCTCTTCTCTTCCATCTGCCTCTCGTAGGTCTGCCACTGCTGTAGGTACTGGTTGTATTGCTCCTTGTTCGGGTGGGCTACAGTGAACGCATACAGCATCAGCAAGGTGTCAGAACTAATTGATGTGGTGCACACTGTCTGGTGTTTATTGAAAACATACAGCATCAGCACAGAATCAGAACAAAACGAGCTGTTTTCAACCATTTTTTTTAAATGACAGCAAAAGGGTCCATCTTCAAAAGTTGTGAAACCCCGGACAGTGTGTATTGCATCATTTGAGTCTTGTTCTGAAAAGACTGGGCTTTATGCATGTGGGTAAAGTCCCGTTCCAGATAAGATTGTGCAGTCAGCACAAAAAATGTCCCTGATCAGCCTGTGCGGACTGCACAGTAAAATCTGGGACAATACTTTATGCATATGAATTAAGCCCAGTTTTCCCAGAATCCAGCTCAAATAAAGTGTGGTTTTACAACTTTTGAGGATGGACCTCTTTGCTGTCATTGTGAAGAAAAATGCTTAAAAGCGTAATGTTCCAATTTTTTTAACAAGGGGGGGGGGGGGGGGCATATATCTCAAGCAGGTAATGAAATACTGAAATTCTTGAAGTTAATTCACTTTTAAAAATCCATTAAAACTGTATAAGGTCCAGAAACAAATCCATTAAAAACAAGGGACAAAATTGTCACAAAACCAGGTTTTCATTGTGAAAAAAAATCTGATTAAGGGAGACAACTCAAACTGAACTTTTGAAATGAACAAACAAAATTAACCCCCTTTGTAAGTTTGTTTCAAAATAAATCTATTTTAAGTTGTGGTGAACTTGACATTGGAGATATTGATGTGATTCTTTCGTGCAACACACCGTCCCATGATGGTGAACAAATGTGCCAAATAATTGTAAAATCTCACAATGAATGACATAGTTATGGCCCAGACAAGCTCATTTATTGCCAATTTTGACCTTTGAACTCAAAGTGTGACCTTGACCTTGGAGATATCGACGTAATTATTTCGCGCGACACACCGTCCAATGATGGTGAACAAATGTGCCAAATGATTTTAAAATATGACAATGAACGACATAGTTATGGCCCGGACAAGCTTGTTCCGCCCGCCCGCCAGCCAGCCAGCCAGCCCGCCCGCATTCGCCAATTTAATAACCAGTTTTTTCCTTCGGAAAACCTGGTTAAAAATTACATCAATGTTGTAATGCAAAAATAGCTTAACTGGCCCTCCAGACTGGGTACAATGTATCTGCACCAGCAATAGTAAGGGGATTATCAGACCTTATAGCCAGTAATGGTTTTAGAACTTCTGCCCTCCCTTACTTTACTTTCTCACAGCCAACATTCTACTTGAACTAGCACTTAGCGGATGGCTTAAAAACATATGAGCCCCAGTCTGGGAAAACGGGGCTTCATGCATGAGCATTAAGTGTCACCCCTGAAAAGCCTGTGCAGTCATGGAGACTTTCTGCTGTAATGGTATTTTTGTTTAACGAAAGTCTCTTCTTAGTAAAGTCCAGTTTAGGCTCCCAGAATCCACACATCATACCATACTACAGCGATCTGGATTTCATGGGTTAAATCCACACTGCCGGAACGCGCTTTAGATCTCACCCAAAGAAACCAAGTACTGATTCTACCCAGGTAATGGACTTGAGTGGAATTCAATAAGCCTTAGACTTTCGATGCAATCAAACTAAAATAAATATGTTTAAACTAATCTTCTCGATTATTTAACATAAAGGTTAAGCCATACTGATTGTTTTTTATTAATTAATTTTCACACCAAAATCATTAAAAACAAGAGATGTGTTTGTCAGAAACACAATGCCCCCTATTGCGCCGCATTGAAGTAAAATTTCAATATATCATTTGGCAGGTTTAGAAATTATCTCCCTTTTAAAGCTTATTACTTCCCTTGGATTGTATTTTTTTACTTTTGACCTTGAAGGATGACCTTGACCTTTAACCACTCAAAATGTGCAGCTCCACGAGATACACATGCATGCCAAATATCAAGTTGCTATATTCAATATTCAATAAGTGACCCTGTGACCTAGTTTTTGACCCGGCATGACCCATATTCGAACTTGACCTAGATATTTTCTTGATAAAACTTTTGACAAGTTTGGTAAAGATCAGATGAAAACTACTTTAATTAGAGAGCGGACACCATGCTAAATCCTTGAAATGCACTAAGTGACCCAGTGACCTAGTTTTTGACCCGGCATGACCCATATTCGAGCTTGACCTAGATATTGTCTAGATACAACTTCTGACCAAGTTTGGTAAAGATTGGATGAAAACTATTTGAATTAGAAAGCGGACACATAAGTGTGACAGACTGACAGACAGACTGACGGACAGTGCGAAAACTATATACCCCCTTTTCTTCGAAAGGGGGCATAAAAATTAATTGAGCGATTAAGCTTTAATTTCAATAAAAGGCACTTACATTTATTTTGTTCCCTCCATGAATCATACTGTTGTTTCCACTGGTCATATTGAGAATTAAATTCTTCCTCCTCCTTTTTTATGACATCTAGTGGGGTCTGTATCTCTGAAATGCAAGATGTCTGCATGTAATGAATGAACATTAATTTAGGCACTGTAATATTCAACGTGACATGTAATAGCTGCATGTAGATACATCCATAAAACAAAATATTTAAATAAACAAAGCTAAATTTCTTTTTTTAGGGTTTTAATTTTTCAGACAGCTGACCTGTTAATCAGTCAATAGACTGTTGTTTGCATAATTAGCTATTAATCAACACCTATCAACAATTTGTGCACAAACACATAGTCATACCAATAATTATGATGTGCTTATATCGTTACGTGTATTAAAACGTTACATGTAAAACTTATGAAGTCTGACCATTTGCATATTAATTCCCATTGGGCAAACTGTATTTTGTAAGGCCTTGTGCGTAACATGGCAGTCATAATGTAATGGCAAAAAATTCCGAAATCAAATAATTGTATAACCCAAACCCCATAAAATCAAGAATCATACAAATTTTGAAGCCATGCGAAAGTTTTCTTGGTTACAAAATAAAAATGTCATTCTAGTAAAAGTTAATTATATAACCCATTTTATAAAAACTAAACAATTTTAACATCATAGAAAATGCTATTTATTTAACCTTGCTAAAGAAGTTCTATAATTAGTACTTACTTGAAAACTTCCACTCAATTTAAGATGGTTATCAGAACTGATGCTCAGATCCAAAAAGCTTTTAGTTATTTCTATAATAATATTAATATTCTTCATTAAAACATAATAATTTATTTAAATACCTTAAATGCAAACAAATACACTATGATAAATATTTTTTGTTTGCTTAATTATCCCCACGTTTTTCGGAGAAAAAGTGGGGATATTGTATTGATCTCCGCCCGTCCGTCCCGGCCACTATCTCCTCCTACACTATTAGCACTAGAACCTTGAAACTTATGCACACATTGTAGCTACATGTATGAGCATATGTGCAGTGATTTTTTTACCTGCGAGTCCTGCGTTCTGGACTCACAAAAACCTCTAGGGATGCAAAGTTTCGAATTATGCGAGTCCCAAAAATGCATTGAAATTTCTCAAAAAATAACATTGTTTAATATTTGGACTCATTTTTTCAATTCGGAGACTCATAGATTTGAAAGTTATCGAGTCCCAGGACTCAGATGACAAAATTTGTAAAAATATCACTGTATGTGCGACCCTGCACTATTTGGAATTTTGATCTGACCCCTGGGTCAAAAGTTATGGGGGTTGGGGTGGGGCCAGGTCAGAGATTTTCAGTCATTTTTTTTATGTTTTTTAACATTAACTTCTTCATTTCTACACGGATTTACTTCAAATTGATACTGAACCTCTCTTATGACAATACGGTCAATCTCAACTATGCATGGCCCCATTACCAACCCTGGGGCGCCCCGCCCACATAGACCACACTCACCCAAAATTGCCTTTTACTATAATTTCTTCATTTCTACACCAATTCACTACAAATTGATACTGAACCTCTCTTATGACAATACGGTCAATCTCAACTATGCATGGCTCCATTACCAACCCTGGGGCGCCCAGCCCACATAGACCACACCCACCCAAAATTGCATTTTACTATAATTTATTCATTTCTACACCGATTCACTTCAAACTGATACTGAACTTCTCTTATGACAATACGGTCAATCTCAACTATGCATGGCCCCATTACCAACCCTGGGGCGCCCCGCCCACATAGACCACACCCAGCCAAAATTGACTTTTACTACAACTTCTTTATTTCTACACCGATTCACTTCTAATTGATACTGAACTTCTCTTATGACAATACGGTCAATCTCAACTATGAATGGCCCCATTACCAACCCTGGGGCGCCCCTGGGTCAAATATGCGACGTGGGGATACGCGTCGGCCTCTGCTGCGCCATTTCTAGTTACAACTTGTTATTTCTGTTTAAGTTTATTGGACAACCTTTATTCACCAGTGGCTAGTATATTTACTACATAACAGACCCACTGTGGAAGTGGAAGTCGAATCCATAAGTACATGTAAACCCCTGTTACTGTGGCCCATGTTCATCAGAAGTTAGTTGCAAAGATTAGGTATGATTACATGCTTCATCTAGTAGTCAAATTTGATGCATTTAAATTACTGGAAGGTTATACAAAATCTTGGCATGAAGTATTTTCATGTGAGCATATACTCCTACCAATACATTAAAACAAAAATTGAAAGTGTTAATTTTTAATAATCCTTTTTACTTTTAATACCTCAAACAATATATTAATTGCAACTTATATAGTCCCTGATTCTTCCCCTGCTTACGAAGAATGTAGCGAAAAGGGTATAGCAATTATTGACATAGCAATTATTGACAATCGGTTTTGCCACATGAATTACGCAGAATTGCTGGCTAGTGATTTGAAAGACAGAACAGGTCAAGAACCTGAGATTATTGATGCTAACACACATTTGCAAATATTTCATGATTTAGAAGAAATATTTTGTGCATACCCGTGTATTCGTAAAGGTATATCAAGTGATTAGAAATTGTCTAAATCTATGTAAAGCTTATGAATTGTTTATTTTGATTGGTCGATGTGGAAAAGATAAAGGTAGTTATACATGTACACTCATTATCTCTAACAGTTGCAGCGTCATTGATCATGGTGTTGGTACTTCTGAAATATTTGATATTGTGCAAGACATGTTTGTTGGCAATGATTGCTCATCTGACCATTTATCAATTGTGTTAAAATGAAAAACAAACACATATGAATTTGATTCTCCAAACCAAAACCATGAACATGTTGGAAGCATAACCCATTTTAGTACCTACAATATTGCCATTTATCAAGAAAATTTACATTTGCTTAAAGATGATAATGGAATGTCATTTACTTTTTAAACTTTTTAAAACACATGCATGTTAATTGGGGACATTGGGACAACATTTGAAGACATCCTAATACATTGTAATAAGCATAAAGTATCCAAGAAAAGGCGTTGTTTACAACGTTTTAACAAATCCACTTGGTTTGACAGGGATTGTAAGAATTGTTAAAATGAAGTCAATAAGGCTCTGCAACATAAATGTGTCACTAATTTAAATATTGATCAGTCAATTATTATTAAAAAATCTTTTCGCACTATGTGTAATAAGAAACGTTATGAATGCAAAACAAAAGTGATCTCAAGCTTGCTAATTCCGTTCTCAATCAGAAAGCTTTTTTGGTGGAATAGATATTTTAAGTAAAATATACATTTATATACTAAACAAAAGATTAATGTTCTACGTTGAAGCATATAAGCACCTTACAGATGTACAAGCCGTTTTTAGATAAGGATATTTAACAATTGATAACGCATTTGTTCCTTACTCAATAATCAATAAATATTGATGTAGAAAAGGTAAAACTTTATTTGTTTCTTTTGTTCATTTTAAAAAAGCATTTGATAACGTCAATAGCTATGCCTTCGAAAGACGCTTAGTGTTGTAAATGGAAACACTTGTTTGCTGATTCACTATTGATTTTTTGTGTGTTCATATTGATAGTACATACCTATATGCATTTTGTGTTTATGTTCACGCAAGTGCCGGTTGACGTATAGCAAAATACTTTGCCTATATGCATTTTGTACTATGCGTTTATATATATATATATATTCAAGTGCCGGTTGCTGTACAGTAAAATATCTTCTCTTATAGAGTTGAAAAAAAAATGCTATGGGCTAGGGGTTAAAGTGATACTATGGGCATTTAACAGTTTATAGGTGTCTATCCCAACTGTTGTTTATTTTTGGTGTTTTCACTTTATATACACTTATATTTGTTAATGCAGCATACTCAAACAATATCCCGGAAAGAGAAAAATAATGCATTTGAAAATCAACCGTACTTTCGTTTGACAACTGATCACGCATGTGCAATGTGAGCCTAAATTTAGTTTTAGTGCAGATTCGTTTATACGACACAAAGACGCAATTTTGTTTTACAGATCACTTCGGCTTACAGGACTGGGTGAGTCACGTAAAATATATAATATAAAATATATTTTTATAAACAACTGGTAGCAAGATGAGTTGCAGTAATTGGTCAGTAACCACATTTTAACTTACTCTTTTGACCTGTTAATTCTTTTCAGCTCAATTCAACAGTGAAAAATGCCCATAATATCACTTTAATGAATGAGGTTTAAGAAATCAAAGGGGGGAAATATGGGAGAGACTCATTCATTTCTAGGAAAACTGGGCTTAATGCATGTGTGTAAAGTGTAGATTAGCCTGTGCAGATTGCACAGAATGACAGTTAAGGCACATGCATAAAGCCCAGTTTTCCCAGAACAAGGCTCAAGTAGTGTTGATGTGGGAGACCAACCGGGGGCATTTGGTCCCCATGTCTGTTTCTGCTGCTGCCACACGGCTGCCATGTTTTTCAAGTCCTGCAGTTTCCTTTCTTCATCTGGGTCTTTAGGTTTAAGTTCTGCCTAAAAAATAAGAAATCAACATATATAGAAACATTTTTATACCTACTTCCATTCTGCTTTAGCTTAATAGATTATACCTACACTGTACAGGGCCCTTGTTTTTCCCCCTTAAAATAGTATACTTTTTCCCACTATTTCAGCTAAAAATTCCCCCCTCCCAATTTTTTTTTGGACCTAGTTTTTGACCCCAGGTGACCCAAATACAATTCCAACTCAGATTTCACCAAGATAAACATTCTGATCAAATTTTATAAAGATTGGATGAAAACTGTGACCTCTATTGCCTACACAAGGTTTTTCTGTTATTTGACCTAGTGACCTAGTTTTTGACCCCAGATGACCCAAATACAATCCGAACCCAGATTTCTTCAAGACAAACATTCTGACCAAATTTCATGAAGATTGGATGAAAACTGTGCCCTCTATTGTCTACACAAGCTTTTTCTATTACTGACCTAGTGACCTTGTTTTTGACCCAAGATGACCCAAATACAATCCCAACCCAGATTTCATCAAGATAAACATTCTGACCAAATTTCATAAAGATTGGATGAAAACTGCGACCTCTACTGTCTATACAAGGTTTTTCTATTATTTGACCTAGTGACCTTGTTTTTGACAGTGACCTAGTTTTTTTACCTCAGATGACCCAAATACAATCCCAACCCAGTTTTTATAAAGATAAACATTCTGACCAAATTTCATAAAGATTGGAAACAAACTGTGACCTCTACTGTCTACACAGACCAATTGTTGACAGTTTTTTCTATTATTTAACCTAGCGACCTAGTTTTTAACCTCAGATGACCCAAATACAATCCCAACCCAGATTTCATCAAGATAAACAATCTGACCAAATTTCATAAAGATTGGATGAAAACTGGGACCTCTATTGTCTACACAAGAATTTTCTATTATTTGACCTTGTTTTTGACCTAGAGACCTAGTTTTTGACCATAGATGACCCAAATACAATCCCAACCCAGATTTCATCAAGATAAAGATTCTGACCAAATTTCATAAATACTGGATGAAAACTGCGACCTCTATTGTCTATACAAGGTTTTTCTATTATTTGACCTAGTTTTTTACCTAGTGACCTAGTTTTTGACCCCAGATGACCCAAATACAATCCTAACCCAGATTCTATCAAGATAAACATTCTGACCAAATTTCATAAAGATTGGATGAAAACTGCGACCTCTATTGTCTACACAAAGTTTTTCTATTATTTGACCTAGTTTTTGACCTAGTGACCTAGTTTTTGACCTCAGATGACCCAAATACAACCAACCCAGATTTTATCAAGATAAACGTTCTGACCAAATTTGATAAAGATTGGATGAAAACTGCGACCTCTATAGTCTACACAAGGTTTTTCAATTATTTGACCTAGTTTTTGACCTAGTGACCTAGTTTTTGACCCCAGATGACCCAAATACAATCCCAACCCAGATTTCATCAAGATAAACATTCTTACCAAATTTCATAAAGATTGGATGAAAACTGTGACCTCAGCTCCCTCACACTTCTTTGGGGGAAGGGGTCCGCAGCCCTTAGGAGGGGGAATTTCCTTTTTTGGGGATTTTTTTTACTTACTCTCTCATTATTACATTTGTACATGTTTGCACAATATTAATTGCATTTTTCATAATTTAGTATGTTTGCAAAAATTAAATTGAAATAGAATTGAGATTTAATAATCATGAGACACATCTTTCTATTAAAAAAAAAGTTTTTTTTAGGGGGGAATTTTTCCCCCCAAAAAGGGAAAAAAGTATACTTTTCAGGTGGGGGACTGCCGCCGAATTTCGGCGGCAGATTGAATAGATTGAGGTCCCTGGACCTCTACTGTTTACACAAGCAAATTGTTGACGGACGCACACACGCACATATGGACGCCGAACATCACACGGTCACATAAGCTCACCATGTCACTTCGTGACAGGTGAGCTAAAAACTAGAGCTTTGTCACAGACGTGACGTATACCCCCACATGCCGCATTGACACATACTATTGTGCATGCTGTCTTCACATAACAAGAGAATCTAATTTATGGCAATTTTTAAGAATTATTATGCCATTATCATTTATAGGCATTTTGACCTTTGAACTCTTGAATTCTTTCACATGACACGCCGTCCAATGACTGTGAACAAATTAATGTACAGAGTCATTTTAAAATCTCACAATGAATGACATACATGGAGTTATGGCCCAGACAAGATCATTTATTGCCATTTTTGACCTTTGAACTAAAAGTGTGACCTTGACCTTGGAGATATCGACATAATTCTTTTGCACCACACACCGTCCAATGATGGTGAACAAAAGAGCCAAATGATTTGAAAATCTCACAATAAACGACACAGTTATTGCCCGGACAAGCTCATTTATGGCTATTTTTTACCTTTGAACTTGAAGTGTGACCCTGACCTTGGAGAGATCCAGGTAATCCTTTCGCGCGACACACCGTCCAATGATGGTGAACAAATGTGCCAAATGATTTTAAAATCTCACAATGAACAACATTTTTATGGCCCGGACAATCTCATTTATGGCCATTTTTGACCTTTGAAATCAAAGTGTGACCTTGACCTTGGAGATATCACGTAATTCTTTCGCGCAACACACTGTTCAATGATGGTGAACAAATATGCCAAATAATTTTAAAATCTCACAATGAAAGACATAGTTATGGCCCGGACAAGCTCATTTATGGACATTTTTTACCTTTGAACTTTAAGACCTTGGAGATATCGACGTAATTCTTTTGCGTAACACACCGTCCAATGATGGTGGACAAATGTGCCAAATGATTATAAAATCTTACAATGAATGACATAGTTATGGCCAGGACAGGCTCATTTATGATCGTTGAACTCAAAGTGTGACCTTGACCTTGGAGATATCGACGTAATTCTTTCGCGCGACACACTGTCCAATGATGGTGAACAAATTTGCCAAATGATTTTGCAATCTCACAATAAATGACAAAGTTATGGCCCAGACAAGCATTTGACCTTTCAACTCCAAGTGTGACCTTGACCTTTGAGATATCGACATACTTTTTTCACACGATACACCGTCCCATGATGGTGAACAAATGTACCAAGTCATTTACAAATCTAATGATAAATGACATAGTTATGGTCCGGACAAACTTTCAAATTAAAACACACTTAGTGACCCCACGACCTTGTTTTTGACCTGGCATGACCCACATTCAGTTAGGTGAAGATCGGATGAAATTTCGGGACAGACCGACAGACCGACAGACAAAGTGACTCCTACATGTATATAGCCCCCAATACCAATGGTAATGGGGGTATAAAAATAAAACAAGGGCTGTTTGTAAAACATGCATGCCCCCCATATGAGCTTTCCGTTGTAGTGACAGCCATTGTGTGAATATGTTTTTTGTCACTGTGACCTTGACCTTCTACCTAGTGACCTGAAAATCAATATGGGTCATCTGTCAGTCATGATCAATGAACCTATGAAGTTTCATGATCCTAGCCATAAGCGTTCTTGAGTTATCATCCGGAAACCATTTTACTATTTCGGGTCACCGTGACCTTGACCTTTGACCTAGTGACCTGAAAATCAATAGGGGTCATCTGCGAGTCATGATCAATCTACCTATCAAGTTTCATGATCCTAGGAATAAGCGTTCTTCAGTTATCATCCGGAAACCATTTTACTATTTCAGGTCACCGTGAACTTGACCTTTGACCTTGTGACCTCAAAATCAATAGGGGTCATCTGCGAGTCATGATCAATGTACCTATCAAGTTTCATGATCCTAGGCATAAGCGTTCTTGAGTTATCATCCGGAAACCATTTTACTATTCTGGGTCACCATGACCTTGACCTTTGACCTAGTGACCTCAAAATCATTAGGGGTCATCTGCAAGTCATGATCATTGTACCTATGAAGTTTCATGATCGTAGCCATTAGCGTTCTTGAGTTATCATCCGGAAACCATTTTACTATTTCAGGTCACCGTGACCTTGACCTTTGATGTAGTGACCTGAAAATCAATAGGGGTCAACTGCGAGTCATGATCAATCTACCTATCAAGTTTCATGATCCTAGGCATAAGCATTCTTGAGTTATCATCCGCAAACCATTTTGCTATTTTGGGTCACCGTGACCTTGACCTTTGACCTAGTGACCTGAAAATCTATAGGGGTCATCTGCGAGTCATGATCAATGTACCTATGAAGTTTCATGATCCTAGGCATAAGCGTTCTTGAGTTATCATCCGGAAACTATTTTACTATTTCGGGTCACTGTGACCTTGACCTTTGACCTAGTGACCTGAAAATCAATAGGGGTCATCTGCCAGCCATTATCAATCTACCTACGAAGTTTCATGATCCTAGGCATGAGCGTTCTTGAGTTATCATCCGGAAACCATTTTACTATTTCGGGTCACTGTGACCTTGACCTTTGACCTAGTGATCTGAAAATCAATAGGGGTCATCTGCGAGTCATGATCAATCTACCTATCAAGTTTCATGATCCTAGGCCTAAACGTTCTTGAGTTATCATCCGGAAACCATTTTACTATTTCGGGTCACTGTGACCTTGACCTTTGACCTAGTGACCTGACAATCAATAGGGGTCATCTGCGAGTCATTATCAATCTACCTATCAAGTTTCATAATCCTAGGCCTAAGCGTTCTTGAGTTTTCATCCGGAAACCATTTTACTATTTCGGTTACCATGACCTTGACCTTTGACCTAGTGACCTCAAAATCAATAGGGGTCATCTGCGAGTCATGATCAATGTACCTATGAAGTTTCATGATCCTAGGCCCAAGTGTTCTTGAGTTATCATCCGGAAACCACCTGGTGGACGGACCGACCAACAGACTGACATGTTCAAAGCAATATACCCCCTCTTCTTCGAAGGGGGGCATAATAAAATCCCTACCTACCGACCCTGTTTTTTTTCCAAGGAGACCAGAAATGGACCTATTTTGTATTTTGGCCTGGGCATTAAACAAAAAGTTGCACTTTATTATCTTGTTTGAAATGGGTCTATTAAATAAGGTTTAAAAGCTCTTTTCTGCTTGGATTTAACAGCGCAAAATCATTTAATAAAAAAAACTGAGACACTTTTCTTTCAGAACATTCCAATCCATGCTTCATGCAAGCTATTTAGCACAATAATTGTTCCCAATTTATTATTACAATAAAGAAGTTTTCTTTCAAAATCATAAAAAAATGTTTACAAACACTAATGACAATTAGAGTGACTTCACTTTATCCATTAGGTTATAGCATGCGTTTAACGACTCAGATGTAAGCACATTTAGCTTGGGCATTCTTCTACCAACATTTACAGCAGTAAAGTGCAAACTATTCCGCATTACTTTGCAAAAAATTAACAGGAACCACAAGCTACACATTATAATCCAACTCCGTATATGCTTATTTCTGTTTTAGGCCTAAAAAAAACAACATGTTTGTTTCAGGTTACCTGACCGACCGTGTCAGTTTACCCCCCACTGCAATTTTTTTATCCAACATTTTTTTAAATCGCGTTTTACACTATTCGGCCGCGATTTAGATCGCAAATGTATTGATTAAAATAATTACTTTCAAAACAATGTATTACCGGTAATTATGGACCAAATCGGCAGAGTTGCATTCATTTTACACATGTTAATCTCTTTTGTCTAAACACCGCAGACAGCAGTCTACACAATAGGTCAGTAGACATGCTATGCATGTTTACATAACGCCCAAAACTTAATCCAGTACCGTCCAGATGTTCTCTTGAATCAGTATACAGTACGATTACTGTTTCAATAATTACTCAACAAAAAAGCTGTAACAATAAAGATACGGCGTGTTAGATTTGAAAATAATTGAGAGGAAAAATCAAATTATTCGAAATATAAATTGTGTTAAAAAATACCAAAGAAACTTTTAACCAAAATCAACAGATTTCCATGTTCTCTGCGCTACAAAGTTTCTATAAACATGAGGGCCAAGATGGCCCTAGTTCGCTCACCTGAGAAGAGTGTGTTCATTGAATTTTTACCAAATGTATTGGGCTGTTTGTAAAATATGCATGCCTGCATATGGGCTGTCAGTTGAAATGGCAGCCATTGTGTGAATATGAATATATTAGACATTGTGACTTTGACTTTTGACCTTGGTTTCTTGAGTTGTCATCTGGACACCATTTTATAGTGTTGAGTCATTGTTATTAAGACGTTTGACCTAGTGACTTGAACATTATGTTGGTCATCTGCCAGTCATGATCAATGTAACTATGAAGATCATGAATCTAGGCGTAAGCATTGTCAGCAAATATCAAGAAACAATTTTATTGTTTTGAGTCACTGTGATGCTGATCTTTGATGTAGTGATTTGAAATTCAAAAGGGGTATTTTTATAATCATTATCAATGTACCTATGAAGTCTTTATCCTACGTGAAAGTGTTTTTGAGTTATCATTTGAAAACCAATTTTTGTATTTTGAATCACTGTGACTGTCACCTTTGACCTAGTGACGAGAAGATCAATAGGGGTCATTGGTGAGTAATGATCAATGTAGCCAACAGTTAGCAATTTACATTCCAAACCTAAATTTGGTACATGTAGCTGTATATTTTAGAACCCTTTATCAGCAGTAGCATATATCCATTGTTAATGTCTTCTTTAAACACAGCCTGTTGACCAGAGCTCACACACCAACAAATTACAGCAAAATGTTATTCCTGATCCCATACATTAACTTCATAAACAATCAATGTGTGTATCCTTCAGCATGACTCATTCCTTCCTCTCTCTCATAATCAATGTTAGGCATCGATTGGTTAATATCAAATTGAGTTGTGTGTGTTTGTTCTTGTGTACTTGTAGATTTTAGAGCACATATGAACTGTTGTGTCCTAGTCTGATAACAAAATAATAATTGTATAGTGTTTTCATAGTTGACATGCTAAGATTTTAAATTACAAAACAAACAAATGAATTACATTCCATCTTGCATTGTTTCAAGGTCAGCCCACTGTAAGTCTGTCTGGAAATTGCCAATTTAGTGCTTTGTGTTTAATTACCAAAACAAACAAAAAAATTAAACCACAAACATCTTAAAAAAAGATGCAATGATTATAATGCACACATGTCAGATGGATAACAAAGTTATAAGATGTTCAAAACATCTACATGATAAATTCCATTTTTGATTGATTTAATAAGAAAATTCTATCAACTTGACCATTATATTGTTTCATGATCCTAGGCATAAGCTACATGTGTCTTATGTTATCATCCAAAAACCATTTTACTGTGTCAAGTAATCGTGACCTTGACCTAGTGACCTGAAAGTCAATACGGGTCATCTGCAAGTCATGATCAATGTACCTATGAAGTTTCATGATCCTAGGCATAGGCCTTCTTGAGTTATCATCTGGATACCATTTTTCTAAGTTGAAACACCGTGACCTTGACCTTTGACCTAGTGACCTGAAAATCAATAGGGATCATCTGCGAGTCATGATCAATGTACCTATTAAGTTTCATCATCCATTTTCAGCGTTCTTGAGTAAAACAATTTTACTATTTTGGGTCACCTCAATGTACCTATTAAGTTTCATGATCCTAGGCGTAAGCGTTCTTGAGTTATCATCCGGAAACCATTTTTCTAAGATGAGTCACTGTGACCTTGACCTTTGACCTAGTGACCTGAAAATCAATAGGGGTCATCTGCAAGTCATGATCAATGTACCTATGAAGTTTCATGATCCTTAGCATAAGCGTTCTTGAGTTATCATCCAGAACCATTTTTCTATTTCGGGTCACCTTGACCTTTGACCTAGTGACCTGAAAATCAATAGGGGTCATCTGCAAGTCATGATCAATGTACCTATGAACTTTCATGATCTTAGGCATAAGTGCTCTTGAGCTTTCATCCGGAAACCATTTTACTGTTTCGGGTCATTGTGACCTTGACCTTTGATATAGTGACCTCAAAATCAATAGGGGTCATCTGCGAGTCATGATCAATGTACCTATGAAGTTTCGTGATCCTAGGCGTAAGCGTTCTTGAGTTATCATCCAGAAACCATTTTACTATTTCAGGTCACCGTGACCTTGACCTTTGACCTAGTGACCTCAAAATCAATAGGGGTCATCTGCAAGTCATGATCAGTGTACCTATAAAGTTTCATGATCCTAGGCCTAAGCGTTCTTGAGTTATCATTCGGAAACCATCTGGTGGACAGACATACATGTACAGCCGACATGAGCAAAACAATATACCCCCTCTTTTTCGAAGGGGGGCATACAAATGTGACTTCCATAGTGTTCGATCACAAGGTTTGACCAAAACCATGTTTGAACTCAACTCTTGTATCAAAGAAACAAATGTGCAAAACAAATTTCATGAACATTGGCCAAAAATGTGACTTCTAGAGTGTTAACGTTTTCACTATATACATATAGAGAAAAATGCCCAGCCCAGTGGTGGCCATGTTTTTTCACCGATCCCAACCATTGTCGACCTCGTCCAAGATATCAATAAAACCAATGTTTTGACCAACTTTCATGATGATTGGGCAAAAATTGTGACTTCTAGAGTGTTTACAAGGTTTCTCTATAGCCAAATAGGGAAAACTGCCACTATATGTGGCTGCACAAGCAATTTTGACCCATTTGGTAAAAAAATGACATTTTCATATCATTTTCTGGTAGAGTAGAGTTTGGGGAATCAAAATATGAAATTTTGTGCAAAAATTCCTAGTATTTTACATTATTCAGTTTTTCGTGAACACAGTTATGAAATTAATAAAGTGCAAAAGTCTAAAATGAGTTCGTTTTTATTGCTCACATACTTATCATTTTAAGCACTATTCAAGTAAAAGTATACACAAGTAAAATAGTTAAAACGAGTTTTCATATATACACATGTTTAAATATAAACACATTGTTTGTTAAAAGCATCTTTTTTTTAATTTAAAATGGTTTCCATGGTTACCATTATTTGAATGTTGGTATTTTATCCCCAATTAATTTTGTTTAATGTTTTATTTGTCTGAAACAAACATGTTTTTTTTAGGCCTTTACGTATTTTCGCAACCACCGCAAATTAGCAAGTATTGAAATCAATAAATAAGCAATCAAACTAAAAAGTATTTGATTTACCCTTTGCACGCTGGAAAATTTGTCATCTGCTAAAATGTCGTCTGCTGAATTTTGAAAATTAGCATTTATTCGATTTTTTTTCAAAGATTACTATAAGAATAGCAAACAGTTTGGATCCTGATGAGACGCCACGTTCTGTCTGTGGCGTCTCATGTGGATCCAAACTGTTTGCAAAGGCCTTCAAAATTTGGTTCCAGCAACTAGTCAAAAGCTTAAAAAAATGCTAAAAAAAGGGCTTGGTTGTATGTATAGTTTTTCCATTGTAGTTTATTGGTCTATAAGATGAAATGGCAAAGTCTAAGATCAACCGATAAATCAGCGAAAAATTCTGTTGCTGTGACTTGTGACTAATTGTTTGATTACTTAGAATGGTATAGTACCAGAAAGGCCGTTTACCAAAAAGGCCTTCCCAAAAAGGCCTTCCCAAAAAGGCTGCATAAGTGAACCAAAAAGGCCTCATGGTATACCAGAAAGGCCATAAAATATTTTGTATTATCATTGAATAGTTATGATGAATACAATTATCATATCTATTAAATAGTCATAACTTGTTTACTAGTCTACTTAAAAACCGTTAATTTTAAATAATCAAAGCCGCCATAATATCGCAAATTATCGCATACAGTATGAAGTGTTCGTTAGTCACAATATTTTTCGTTGAGTAATAGATGTTTCAGTTTTTTTAATTAAATGCCGTTAATTTTGTTATCAAAGTCGGCATACTTATCGCCAATAAGCACGTAGGAATATACCGTTTAAGATAATTTTATTTTTCTCTGAACTCTCTGTTTGCGTCTACAAGTGTAACCAATGAGTAATGAAGGTGTTGTAAACTTACGTGGCGGCCAAATATATATAAGATCCAGAATTATTGAGTAATATATAACCCGTTTATGTGTCAAAGTTGTCTATAGTAGTTGCTTTGTTTTATTCATTATATTGGTAAGTATACCGGACTTTAGTTGGCGTTTGAAAAATAGTGTTTTTAAATCGTGTAAATGACACTTATTGGCACCTATTGATAATGACTTGCCCATTTTAAAAGAGTTTCTTAACTTTTAACGATATAAAACTAGCTACATTAAATTCGGAAGACTTAAACCGAAAGAAATAAAAATGCTTTATTCTATGTGATATTATTAAAAATTATAACAGATTGTCTATATTATTACGCAATTCATTAGCATTAAAAACATATTAAGCAAAGTTTATAATGTCTTTTATTAACCGACTTCATTAGAATGTCAAATTTATTTAACGTTGGCCACGTTTAAAAATATAGTTTTAAATATTCCTTTCTAATTTCTATATATAGAGGAGAAACAAGTACAAAGTGACACTCGTCTTCTATAGCGTTTCCGTTGCAAAACTTACAGTTTCTATTTTCGCGTAGTATCTTATTATAACGACCGCGTTCGATCTCTAATTTATGTGACAAGTATGAGGCGAAACAATGCACCACCTCCGAGTTCCCCGCCAAGGTCGGTCAAGTGTATGTACGGTGTTGTGCTGGAGAAATGCACGTGTATATTGCTAAAATACTGTTGTATTTTATCACGTTCACTGTATATTCTATGTATTTTTTTGTAAATGTATTTTTTGTAATAAAGAAAATAAAAAAGTTCATACATGTTTTATGTCGTACTCCATTTTGATTTAATAGAAACAGGGTCTTCCCCAGGCCATTTAAGCGCCCCTTGCCGGGGCGCTTGAATTGCGAAATCAGAGTCCCCGGGGCGCTTGAAATTTTCCGATCAGTGTATTCTTCAGTAAAAGAAAGTGGAGATTGTCCAAAAAAATCAAGGTTTCCCCATCAGTGTATCAATATTCCCTGTTTTAAAAGAGCACTCGGTACCTACTTTCACAAGTAATCGCCATAAACACCACAAAGTCCACATGGGGTAATGGATAATCCACTGATAAGAAAATAGCATGACGCGCGTATCGATTATTCTAGCCACGGTCATTTAAATGCTGACAAGGATGTATCTGGTAACTTTCCAGTCGTCAAACTGTGAAGTTCATCGTCCAATCGGTTACGCGAATGATTATGAGGGCGGGGTTAACTATCGACCATTATTTTTGATTGACGTTGGGCATGAAGTAAGAGTTTATCGCAGCTTGATTAGCAAGAAGTTGTACCATTTGTGTAATATAAAACCGGTAATTAGTACAGTACAGAACATTAAAGACGGTTTCGGGCATCATCATCACACCTTTTTACTGTAAACAAGTGTTACCTATGACTCATAATTAATACGAGAAATTAATTGCAAATGGTAAACAATTAATTATTATAGCGAGTAAGTTGTGCAAATGACTCCCGGTTACAATTATGTGATAACAATTTATTTTATTCCAGTACATGTATATTTCAACATGTCCATTTATAGAACTGATTCACCTCGTTTTTCTGACATTTATTCGACACATAATGCGCTTTAACAAATTTTCGTTGAATTAATTACACACACTTGTAAATGTTTCGTCCGATAATCGATAGTTAGAAGACTGATGATGGCAACCGGCCGTGATCCTCGTGGACAACGTGAATTTCATGCATAATTCCGTCAAAACATTTATTCGACTCGTAAAGTGTGTAAACAAATTATCGTTGAATTTATAACGCAACAGTTAATATTTGTTGAAATCTCAAATGGGAATAATTAAATTTGTAATCCGAAACCCATTACCGTAAGTCGATGTTAACGCGTTTTTAATCCGAAACACACTTCCGAATGTAAATGTTACCGCAACGTTAAATATTTTTGCTTCAAATTAGCAGTGCAAATTTATTTTGTGTCGAATCTTTTTCTCAATTAAAAAGAGCGCGAAAATTATGCAGCATATACAACGTCGCGTCTATTGCATACAAATGGCGTGTATTGAGCGTTTTAACAAGCACACAACAGGTCAGGGGATTGACGCATATTCAGAGGCAATATTTCATCAAATCTATAAATAGTCACTTAAAAAATGGCACGGTTTGTGTTAAAGATATAACTGAAAGCTTTTACCGTAAATATTTACAAGAAAGAGATTGATAAAAACGGAATAAACGGGATTATCGGGTAATAAATAGAAACTTGAAAAATAGTAAGTATACAGTAATAGAGTCGGGTTGAAACGGATGTATTGGGGAATCGTTCGAGTCGGGATTTTACTATCTGTGCGGAAAAGTTTTATAACAATTAAACAATAAAAAAAAAAAAAAATTTTTAAATGACTGGGGGATTTTTTTGAAGAGTCATAGCGCACCAAATGACGTCTTTTGACGCTGTTTTTCTTTGACTTATAACGAACCACAGAACGTGAATTGACACGTTAAATTTAAAAAAAAATCAACGAACCCACCCCCGGTCGGCCCCGGGGCGCCTGAACAAATTCCTGGGGAAGGCACTGATAGAAAATAGAATTCACATGTTAAACAATATTATTATGTAATTGAAATTAATTGAAATATGTATATTTTGTAATAAAGAAAATAAAAAAACTTCATACATGTTTTATGTCGTACTCCATTTTCAATTAATTGAAATTATGTATATTTTGTAATAAAGAAAATAAAAATCTTCATACATGTTTTATGTCGTACGCCATTTGATTAAACAAAAAATAGAATTCACATGTTTAACAATATTGTTATGTAATTATGTTGTATTTTGTCAGTGTGACTGTATAACGTCTGTAAATGTTTGCTTGTAACTGTATATTTTGTTATATAAATTGTGTGATTGTGCTTGTACATTGACAGTATATATCGTAAATGCATATTTATACATACACAACAGATAAAGAAAATAATTAACTTCATACCTGTTTTATGACTTATTCCATTTTGATTTATGTGTATTTGTTTGTAAACAAAATTTGAAACCTATAATAACAATTATTGCTTTAAGGCTTTTTTTGTTTCATTTTTTTGCCTTTTTGGTACGCTTTGGGGGCCTTTTTGGTAAGGCCTTTTTGGTATTCGGCCTTTTTGGTATGCGGCCTTTTTGGTTTTTGGCCTTTCTGGACCTAAACCCTTAGAATTAGTATTATTTACTGCTGGTGTCCATGCGTTATGTTTATTTTAGTTGAACAAAGACAACATAACTAGTAACTGAAACTGACTTACATGAATTTTTACCATAATAATGAACACCAAAATTTCCCAAATAAGCTGTTTCGACGCAAATATTCCCACAATTAGTAATTTTGTCGATAAAAAATTCCCAATTAGGCCAGACTCCTTTTCCCAAAATAGGCAGAAAAAACCCTGGAATGTTAAGAGTAAAATAAACAGTAAATGCATTCTTAAACCCTAAATATTAATCCTTCACAAATTTGTCATCAATGACTTATATTTTAAAAATAATCCTTGGTTTATGCTATTATTTAAACACAGTTCTGCTTGCGATGTTGAGTGAATTATGGTAATCGCTCGAATAATGGAGTGCACATGGTCACTTCATTTTTTAACTATGATTTTGATTATCAATTAGAAAACAATCAATCAAATAAAAAACATCTCCTATACAAAAACCTCTTCTGGCGGTGGTGGATCTGCAGGTAAAGGCGGGGGATTGCCCTCTCCTGGAACTGGCGGGCGCACAGAGGGCTGTTCTGGCTGCATTGTCGGCATTACCCCACCCATCATTGTTTGCATGGGCATCCCTTGAACTGGCCAGCCGACCTGCGAATGCATTGGGACCATGTGATATTGAGGCTGAATGAACGCTTGCTGCATTGGGCGCCATCCTGGAAACATTTTGGCTGTTTTTATTTAAAATTTTGGTGGAAAACTAAATTTTAAAATTAATGAGATTATTAATCCGAGTTATCTTTCTTGGCAATACTGTGTAAAATAATTGTGTATTGTAAGACCTGCATTAAGCTACACAACACCATATTGGTGAGATTACACTATACACAATTCCACAAGGATGCCATTTTGCCCACACATGAAGCTTCTCAACTAATTTGTTCGATTATGCGCGTTGTATGAAATATGAAGCACTATTTTCAATTATCAAAGAAAATGTAAATGGGACGCTTCCAATAAACATTTGCAAAAATCAGCATAATGCACATTGGTTGAACGAAATTATTATGCTCGCTCTGTGAATGTAAATCAGTTTGAAAATGCTTGTCCATCGGATTTGATAAATAAACAAACGCTACCAACTCGGATATGATGGTTTCAGAATTGAAAGTTGGTTGGGTAAGGGAGGGTAAGATTTGGTAGAGTTGATATTTTGTTACTTGTCTCATATCACACAATCCGTGTTCTTTTCACATAGTTTGATTTTTCATATATGTTTTACGTTCAATAATAATTTTCAAAAAGTCATATTAAATAATACAAAAATATTTGATGCACTGTCATAACATGGTGTTAAATGGCCGCAATTATATAATGGGGTTGTGCTTGCAACCGGTAATATATACGCTCGGAAATTGGAATAAGGACTCCAAGTAAGAGTTTTACTAAAATGGCACTGAAACCCTCACGTCATTCGTGCTTTTAACCCATGTATGCCTAGCGTCTAGAAAAATGGCATTGGCAAACAGCGTAGACCCAGATGAGACGCCGCATGATACGGCGTCTCATCAGGGTCTGCGCTGTTTGCTTAAAGGAATTTTTGTAAGAAAAATTCTAAATATAGAAATAAATATACTAGATATCCCTAATTTTGGAAATAAATTGATCCAATTTGGAAGGATGGGAGAGTCCACTAGGCTTAAGTGGGTTAACCCATAAACATCCGTTTAAAAGGCTCATGGCTCAGGAATCGTATTGCTTGAGTATCAATCGCTATTGGCTTAGACTCGTGGTATGAAGAATGATGTAATGACAAATATGCGATTGTTAATTTTTAAGTGTTCTAATAGCGACAAAAATACACGATCGTATAAAAAATGCTGGCTGCATGATATTGTCGTTTTTTATATGCTTTTTTCACATTTCGAATATTCAACAGTAACCTACCATTAATTTATTTGCGATCACTTGTAACCCGAACTGATTGTGTGGTATCTGAATCCACCCTTGGCATAAGCTCTAGTCGAATCTTTCCTATAAACAAATAACTAATAGTAACACGTTAAACAGGTCAATTCAATATCACTATCCAAACTGAAGTTGTTGAGATGAAAATGAAAACTAAAGTTATTGGCAGTAAACTACATTGTTTGACGCCGACCGCCGGCTCAATTGCAATACTCCCAATCTAATAACCAGGATTTTGAACTTTATTAAAAACGTTGTTAACAGCGCGATTAATAAAATAACAAAGCCTGTCGATACCAATGTGCCAAAGTCTGATTTATAACAGCATTATTGCGCACGTATAATATGGTCATTTTGGTGCATTCTTTTGCGCTGATACTTTGATTTTAAATGCTCTTAATCATAAGCTCGTTGAGAAAGTATTTTCGTCGTGCTTTATTGTCGACCGTTCGTTCCTCTAACGTAAATCTACAGTCATATACTTTGGGCTGCGATATATCTCAGGAATTGTTCCAGTTCTTGTAATCTTCAATACAAAGAACGAGCAAGGCATGTTTGTACAACAATATTTATTATTTTCGACAAATCTTCATGGAAATGAAGTTAAGGATGACAAGTATTTAAATGTTCCGCGTCATGACATGGGACATATTACGACAGTGCTTAAAGCAAGTCATAACCTATGTGATATGTCTTATATGAAGTTATTGACATAATATCCAGGGTCAGAAATTCATTGGAACTTTGTTGATATCATTCGTGTAAGGAGAATGGACGCATTTTCAGGACTTGTTCTTCGATGAAATACTTTGATTTATCGGCTTTTAATTACTGCTGGAATATTACCTATCAAATGCAAGCTGTTGCGAATTCCTTTCATTAAAGTGCCACTTTTTTATTACTGTAATTTTGTGTTACCGTCACATATTTTTATTTAGCAGATAGATATGTGGAATATTTCGGACTCCTTTAATGTTGAAAACATTTTTTTTCTTGAACATTGAAACATCATGATATCAAGTTATCTAAAGATCAAACATTTTTTTCAACCTGTCCACAAAATATAATTTAAAATTATAAATTATAGAAACATTATCTGTCTAATTAAATAGAAGTATTTAACAGCAACACGCCAGTTTTATAATGGGACTCTGTTGCGTTTAATTACTAGATTTTCGTTGTATGTGATTGCAAATCTTGTGAATCTAAATTATTATTTTGTATATTTGGAATTTAGTTTTTATGCCAAATATTGATTTTAATAAATACTCGGAAAGCAGAGAAAACTAACTGTGTACATGAGCATAATACATTGCTGCAATTTCTGCAAATACTGTTAAAATAAAATAACACATAAATACACATGGGATGCATTACCTACCAAGACAATATCGATAATGCATTCTATTCATCATTCTAAGCATTTTATATAATACAAGAAACCGTCAACACTTAAATTGCTATGCATAAATAAGCACAGTATGTTCACCCTTCAAATCACTCTCGATAATAAACAAACCGTCAACCATCAATATGTTATGAATACATTTATGCACATAAAGTTCGCCCTTGAAATATCTCTCTATAATACAAGAAAACGTGAACGATCAATATGTTATGTATACATCATCACATTAAGTTCACCTTCAAAACCTTCTCTATAATTCAAGAAACCGTGAACAATGTCTATATATGTTATATATATTTATACGCAATTCAAGTTATTTCCCATTGCACGATACGTGTTTACAACGAATGAATGCAAAAGACCGTAAACAACACATTTAAAGTTTCCCCGACTGCGCCCCGGTGAATATGCACATCTAGAAAAGAATATCAGATCATCTTTAATGACATATTAGTCAATAACTATATGAAAAAAAGACGAATTCGTTTACAATTAATATGCAGAAATATGCTGTTCAAATTAATAACGTTAATCATTATACCATAAAATAAACCGTTAGCAAGCAATTTAAAAATTAATGAAATTACAAAAAAAGCAAATCCAGATCATCTATAAATGCACTGTACACGATAGTAGAAATGGCCAAGAATCAATGTTGCATAAATAATCAAATCAAATTAATCTGTAAGGAACAATATACTATAGAAGAAATCGTCAAAACTGATTACATGTATTCATAAAGTAAATCAAAGATCAAATCAAGAACAATATAAAATATAAAAAGGTCAAGAATTAATATGAATTATAAGCAAATTTAAGTTCAAGTAATATATACAATAGAAAAAATCGTCAACAATAACTGTATAAATACACAAATTAATTTCACCCGCGAAAGCAATACACGTTATATCATAGAAGAAATCGTCAAGTTATTCTCTGAAAGCACTTTATAAAATACAACAGATCGTGTACAAGGAATATGCATAATTACACAAATCTATATAATACCATTAATATATAAATATATATATATATATATATATATATATATATATATATATATATATATATATATATATATATATATATATATACCAGAATAAATCGTCAACAACGATTTCTCATAAAGACGCACATCAAATTCGTCTTTAAAGCATAATTGATAAATGTATCGTCAAAATGATAATGTATAAATACGCAAATCAGGTCAATCCCTAAAAACACTTTATGTTCAACAATGCATGTGTATAAAGCGCAAATTCAGCAGACTGAAATAAGAAGAGAGCGATCAACAATGAATTAAGTAACCACGGGCCCTACCGAAAACTGGATTTGCAAACGGTTACAAGAAAGTTCGTAGATACCGGTACTTACAAATAAACATGAAAGCACTATAAACGTACATATATACACTACGAGAAAAAGTCAACAATGAATTGTTCACACAAGTGAAAATCAGAAAATGCTTAGAATTTACTTATAAAAAAATAAGTTAATACGCAAGTTTTTTCTTAATATACGTTTCCGATCCCGCAAAATCAGGGAGTTGTTTCTGCGGTCGGAAGCCGGGAGTCCAGGCCCGTGGATTGTTCGGTAGTAGAGATAACAGAGAGCGGCACATGCCTCCCCTGGCAGACACCGCTGGTGCCAAAACAGATCCTCTATGTCGTTATTTCGCCATAAAACTGTCACAACAATTAAGTCCTGTGAGATGCGGATCTCGGTAAAGCGTAGGTTCTATGGCCACTAAAATATGATCAGGTATCGCGCCGGGGGCCTGTGCAGGCTTTGATATATGGCTCATATACGAGTACATGTAGCATTCTCACAGAAAATAACGAAACCTACGTGTTTTTTTACTGGTACGATAATATATATTATACACCGTGAACTTGGATACACTAAGCGGTACGTACTCGTGATATAGAGTTTTAGAAATTATCGTTCTTTGACCTTTTCGCATTTTTTATATTTCCATTTCGTCTTTTATCTTTTCGTTCACTTCATGATGCTCAAATGTGAAATAATATGAATCCAGATATATCTTAATAAAAAAAAACTTGTAACAATTAAGAAGTTCAACCAAAAAGATTCATACTCATAAATATGATTATTATTGAATATCAATTGCACATGAAATGAGCAATTTTTTATGATATAAATAATATATATATATATATATATATACCTGGACTACTTGATTGATTTTGGACATTTGAAAAAAACAACACACTATTAATATTTAATTTCATACAGTTGATCATTTTTATTAATGACAGGTTTTTACTTCAAAGCGATGGAGTTGCCTCCCTTAGATCAAAAGCGTACCTTTTCAATATTCAATATCTTACTCTTAACAAACATGTTTTCATTCACCACGGAGTGTATATCTCATCTAGAGTCCTTGCATTCACTCGTGCAGTTCTTTTCTTCTTCTTTTGATCGCTCAATCGTGCGTATGTACGCTTGTTCAGTCATATAAAATTTATTTATTAATAATTTTGTTTCCACATTTCATTGATTCCTTGCCTCAATGGTTGTTAAGTTTACTTTAGTTTAAACCTTTTTATTTTAGCTCGATTGCATCGAAAGCCTTAGGATTATTAAAACGCTCTCGAGTCCGTTTCCTGGACCTCGAACCAGTACTTGGTGTCTTTTGGAGAGATCTGAATAACGCTCCCCCAGTGGGGATCGAACCCGTGACCTCCCGGTCGCCAGGCAGACACTACACCACGGCGACCTGTTCAACAAATGGTTGTTTGCCTGATCAATTGAGTAAATAACTTTTTTTCCAACAATTCCACTATGTTTTTAGTTATCCGTTTGATCGTCCGTTAGTTCAAACTTTAATACTGTGACTTTTATTAAATGAATGATAATATCATAATTGTTCACAATCCATTAATTCGGAGATTAATTGATTGCTTTGTTGATAGATAGTTTATATCGCTATTTTGATGACTTTGGGGTGCATGAATAAATAATTCACCAGCTCATCCATTCATTATTCCTTCCATCCAACTTTAAATTAATTTATTCATCCGTCCGTCCGTCCTTCCTTCCATCCATCCATCCATCCATCCATCCATCCATCCATCCATCCATCCATCCATCCATCCATCCATCCATCCATCCATCCATCCATCCATCCATCCATCCATCCATCCATCCATCCATCCATCCATCCATCTATTCATCTATCCACCCATTTATCCATCCATCCATCTGTTCGTCCGTCCATACATCCTTCCATCTTCACTCACTCACTCACTCACTCACTCACTCACTCACTCACTCACTCACTCACTCACTCACTCACTCACTCACTCACTCACTCACTCACTCACTCACTCACTCACTCACTCACTCACTCACTCACTCACTCACTCACTCACTCACTCACTCGCTCACTCACTCACTCGATTTCGCATTGTTTTCTATCCATCCTAAACGCCCTAGTTGATTTTGCAGCAAGCTCTAACAACGGGATGCCAAACATGTGAAATGGCGCGGCACACACTTTCCCGCATGCAGGTATATATTACCGGTCATAATTATACATGAGTAATAGTGCGGTGTAGCCTCAAGTGACAGCCACGACAGCTTCAGTCAAGATTTATACTCGACAATGTGAGACACGCGGAATTTCCTTTGCCGGGAAACATTTGGAAATCATTTGTAACGAAGCGCTTCGGCTCAGAACTAAACCCTTTGTAGCGGAGGGCCTCATAAATAATAAATCTACGACGAGCAACGGCGGGCTTCGAGCAACGAGCCGCAGTGTCTGCTGCCACCGCGTTCAAAAGATTCATAGTTCCGAAAGTTTGGTCTTGAATTTCCTCAAAAGATGCTTTGTGGTTTACTTGCGCATATTTCATTTCATTTATTGGTCCTGTAAAATAATATTACTGCAAAATGGTCACGGTTGTTAAGAATGGACGTAAGAACTGGTACCCGTTGAGTAATTGGTTACGCGCAGTATATTTTTTCGGCATGGAATTGGAAAATATTTATTTTATTTTCACCGATCAAACATTTTATAGATACTACAATTCCGAAAATGTATCGGGGAAAGCACGTTAAATTTCACCTTATTTATTCACTTTAGAATGAATCGATATGATGGTTATTTCTGTCAATAGATATTGTAACGCGAATCCGTACCTATGCGGACCGCAATATATTCCAAATATGATACTCTAAGTGAGGGACAAACTGTCTCGGTGTACAAACAACAGACGAACAAGATTAATTTGATTATCGACGAAGTTTTATTATATTTCGTACTTATAAATTTTTTGTTGTTAGTACAATACTAGTACAATAAGCTTACAATAAACTGTTTGAGCATTAAGTTAATTAATAAATTAATAATGACTATCACCGTATAATTAAAGTTATTGTTTAAATTTAAGAAGCAGTCGTCGATCAACAAATGTCCCCGATTTATATTAAGATTCAGTTATTAACGTTTCCATCATCCAGTCCGCCTCCTTCTTGTCGTTTAAATGTTATTGTTTTATGAGTTCCAAGTGATAGTAGATGTGTTATGAATTTAGATGTTATTGGCCGAAAGTTCCTATGTTAAAAGCTAGCGTTCCCGCTGTGTCGTCACTTTTATACTATCCCGCGCTGTGATACTTGAACCGGTACTTGGGTTCCTCGCAGCCAATCAGAACGCTTTCTTTGTATGACGTAAGCGGCGAACCTTTTCGTTTCGGAAAATTCCGAAAAGAATCCATCCGCCCGAAAGAAATAAACCCGTTTCGGATATCCTTAAAGTACTTAAAGCACTCAGTCCCTAATATATTCAGCTCCCTTTTTCGACAATAACAATAGTGCAGTGTAACCACAACAGTATAAAGGTTCAATATTTGAGCATATGTACATAAATAACAACTTTGAATATTTTCAAGCTACAATGGGCGCCGAAGGCAAAACTTATTCGAAATCATGGAGGATTTACACATTACAAATGCAATTCCTAATAGCAATAAGTAAGTTTTCAATCCTTATTGTCTTTTGAGTTGTATTAAAAACAACGGTAGTGGATCCAGTGTGGCTGGAATGTTATACATGTAAATTTTGCATAATTTCGCGACCTGTCAGCCTTCATATCACAATATGAACTGCGTACACGATCTAAGACGCCATTTTTAGGTCGTATCTAACACATCAAACGGATGATGTGGTAAGTTACAAACAAACTTTTGAATTATTCTGTACAAACTGAAAGGTTTGGAGCTTTCTATAGCCGTTTGAGCCGCCAATTTAGTTGTTGCATTGACGGCGACCCCAGACTTATTCATTTTACATGATCGTCTTTTTTATGTTATTCATATTGTCATTATTTAAATCTTCCATTCGAGTGACTCATCTGGACTATTTGTGATATTTTGAGTTCCCGCAAACCGCGTAAAACACCATAACGATTTGCAGTGATCGTTCCAATACGGCGACCCTAGTTTTATTCATGTTCGTGTTTTTTGTTGTTGCTGTGTATTGTACACTTTTTAAGGCACACTGTACGTGGCTTTTTGGCAATTAATAAAGGACCGCATATTTATAATAAGCTTTCTCTTATGCTGGTATAACTCATGTTTCACTTTGGTTATATTTTTTAAAAACCCTATCAATGTAGATTAAATACAAATAATTATAATTGTCACATCGAATATAATTTTATAAATATTGAACATAATATGGTCCTTATATACTTTCTACAATAAGTTATTTATTTCGTAAATCATTGTTAATATGTGTATCATATTTATTGAATCATCATGATACAAAAGCGCTTTTAAAATGGGATCAGTGCACATTTTGAGAGGAGAAAGGTCAAAGTCGAGGTCATCCTTCAAGGTCAAAGGTCAAATATATGGGGACATGGTGTTTCACAAACACATGGCTTGTTTTCTGTTTTAAGTGACTTTAAGTGACGAAAATTGTGTTAATTGGCGTAAAACCACAAACAATTCGCTTCGTGGGGATATTTTCTGCATTTTCTACTTTCTAACAAACACATGCATTACTCAAAATTTATAACTAACATGTTTAGTCCAATGCACACAGATCAACAAATAAATACTTGAAATATAGCAATATATTGGAATGTTTGTTGCAAATACGGTTAAAGAATTCTTAAAAGCTATAGTTTCGTATACGTATATTCTATCCCCCCTCGCAATATTGTTCCAATAATAATTGTAATAATTTATGTGTGTTTCTTTCTATTTTCTACATACTTTTTTCTATATATTTTTTCTTTTGATAAAATTAAATGAATGTTTCACAATTTTGTTCCAAACTGTAACATATTTTGAAGTTCTCAAAATCTTTTACTTTGTGAACACCATAGTGTGATTTCTTGTAACTTCCAATTCCAATTTTAGGATCTACATATTTGTACATGTGCATACCATTCTTTTGTATTTTTTATTTGTTATTATTGATGTCCATGGTCTACACCATTCAGGTGTGTATATATATATATATATATATATATATATATATATATATATATATATATATATATATATATATATATATATATATATATATATATATATATATATATTAAAACATGTATTCCAATAATTTCAATACTATATATGCAATTAACACGTGTTCAGTTGATGATGTTAATATTACTAATATAATATACCTGATTAAAATTTTAAAATGGAAGTTTTCAATTATGAATGATAATTAATGAAGATTTGTGTTATACATTTCATTTTGAAATTCGTATTCGATTTATCGATGATTGTCTTTCTTAGAGAAAAATATGTGGATTTACGCATGGTAAAACAATTAATTTCGTTTGCATAAGTAAGCATTAGAAACTATCGATATACAGGTATACGAATTTAAAAAAACAACATAATTACTATGTATACAACCTTTCTTTTTTATTTTTATACATAACCTGAAATCTCGGTTGAAATACCTGTCTACTAAGCGCAATTGTCCGCATCATAAACAATTCTATGCATAACTGCATGTTAAATGTTAACTTTGTAAAAAAAAAATTGTATTTGTTACAAAGTTTATTGTTCACTTGAACGCAGTTCCGAGGATTTCAACAATGTACGAAAAAATGTTTCGTCATTATCCAAATAGTTTACAATTAAATGTATGTTAATACGCACATATAAAGAACATACACGTACATTTGAGGACTTTCATTAGAACAAAATCCATACTTGAATAGATGCCATAAAAACCGACCACAGGAAGTCTTTCTCTGTAGGTTTATTTATGTATTTGAGCCGCGTTTTGAGAAAACTGGGATTAATGCATGTGCGTAAAGGGTCATCCCAGATTAGCATGTGCACAGGCTTATAAGGGACGACACTTTCCGCATTTATGGTATTTTTATTTTCAAGGAAGTACCTCCTTACCGAAAATCAAATTTAAGCAGAAAGTGTCGTCACTGATTAGCCTGTGCAGGCTAGTCTGGGATGACACTTTACGCACTTGCATTAAGCCCAGTTTTCTCAGAACGCGGCTCATTTATGTATTTCTTACATATTATGATTGAACTAACATGTTGAACTGTAAAGTATGAATAGTTTTCAATTGCAATAGCTTGTTATAATGCATCTTACATTTGATACATCACTTTGCTTTGTTAGACATGCATACATATTTCTACAAAAGTTGAAGTCTTTTTTTCCAGAATTCTTCGACCGGGATCTGTATTTTGAACCTCGGAAAATGGGACTTAATGCATGTGCGTAAGGTGTCGTCCTAGATTACCCTGTGCAATCCACACAGGCTTATCTGGGGCGATACTTTTCGCTTGGTCAAAAAGTCTCTTGTTAGCGAAAACCCAGTGTAGGTGGAAAGTATCGTCCCTAATTAGCCTGTGCGGACTGAACATATGTTAAACCCCCTTTTCCCGGAGCGAGGCTCAATTTGAGATTAGTGGAGAGTAAGGTGGATATAACTGTTATGATTATGATGTTGGTGTTTTATTTTAAATTAATGTTTGAAAATAAAATTAAAATTAAAACAATTGTACATTCTTCTCCTACTTGTGTATTTTGATAGCAAATCTTATTCAACAGATACAATGCCACCTAAAAGACTCCCATATGTGACAATGGATTTTTGTAAGAAAACTTTATCTGTGAAACATTGACACATTCATGATGAACATAACTGCAATTTGTGAATACATGAATATAATAAACATTCTGTTGTTTCCTAACAACAAACCCCATCCGACCTCATTAAAAAATGTCCAGGAATCTCTAGAGAAACAAATATTTCAGTCTCAACAAAAAAGAACTAAATACAATAATACGTAGTATGCATTATTAACGAACGTTTTAATTTGATATAATATTCAACGCAATTTTCAATCGTGCTCACAATCAAGGATAGATTAAACAATATTCGCATTTGACAAAATGTTCTTGTTTAGCAAGTCTTTTTTCTTTACAAGAGCAATGTTTGAATAATTATTTGACTACATGGTAATACACGAACTACAATTTTCACCCGTAATCGCAATTTAAAGTTTAAATAATTGAGGTATTACACAATTCATCATTGGTTATACCCCTACATAATATAAATACATACGCGTCCTGCATACTAATTTATTAGTAAGGTCTCACGGTTGAAGGGCTTGGGAAAACAAGACGCGGCATTGCAGCTAGGCGAAAGACTCGTTTTTCAAAATAATGAAGTATCAGGTTGCCCTGACAATTATTATGTGCTGAAATATCTAGAGAAAATCTGTTAATGTGTTTGCGTAAACTGAAAAGCGCTTCGTTCATCTTTCGGCGGGGAATCCGTGACGGTTGATTTGTCTTCGGGAAATCACAGTTGACAGCCGTCCACGATGGGGTCTGCTCTAGAACGGTGGCAGGGGGCCTTGCAGCTACATGCAGATTGAATTACTTATTTTTAAAAACTATTTGTGCGCGTTTAATTGATGGCAAAATATATATACTTACAACAGCAAAGACATTGCTTTTTGCAATTTACGAGTACATTTGCAGATAATTAATATATAATACATAATTCTTTACTTTAATCATTGATTTATGCTTCAGACAAAAGGCAAGCATGTACGTATATCGCACATAAAACACAACGTGAATAATATCGAATGTACAAGTGATGGGGTTTTATAAAGTTATACTTGTGTTTAATATTAGAAAATATCTGACGTTCATAAACATGAAAATTATTCCCATACATGTCATTACGAAAATATATCACAAATAAAACCAAATTTAGTAAAATATTTGAAATTATAATGGCTCACATAAAAGTCACCAAAAAAGGCAAATAATAAATACATAAATTAATATAAAGTTTGGGACCTTACCATTAGATAAATAAAAAAATATTGGCGTCATGTCTCAATTCGTTGAAGTCGAATCGAGTCTTTCTGGGCGTTCTGTCGTATGGAGTTTCAGCGTTCTGTGGAGATATTAGACGACTTAAATGTGCACGCATATTTCATGGCTTCGTATCAATTCAATTAAATAAATAATAATTAGTTATGTCACCTGCGATTTACAAAAGCCTTTACATCGTGATGTCTGTCTTATCAGACCAAAGTTACGAATTTTAAAACAATATGTGTAACATGTTTAAAATTGTAAATAAAATATAAACAACAAATGAGGAAACAAACGTTCTGGAAAAATGTATTGATTAAGATTTCCCCCTCTTTAATAGTTTCTTTTCCAATACTTCCTGGGTTGTTAAAATTACTTTTTCTAACAATTATCACAATGTTTATTTTTTGAAAGTGTTTTAGAATATGTATTCGATCTATTGCATGTCATCTTGACGTGTAATTGAGGACATCGGTGGCGTTACGATTACTTGTTAATGTCAATTTTTTAATTTAATGACCGTTAGTCTTTGGAGAGGATCAACGATTAATATTTTAAACTTAAAGAATCTTATATCTTTTGCATCATTTCAATGTTTTGCACATTTATCGGTGATAGCGGAATAAACAAACTCCGATGAAGAACTGAATACATGTGTATACAACTATTTGGAAATAAACTTTGCGTACTGCAGGCTTTATTTAATTAAAAACAACTACCAATTATATATATTTCTGTGATATTCTGTTATCGTCACAGTGTATTTGATTTTCATCAGTTACCATATTTACAAACTGTGCGTAGGGTACATTTTCAAATTTCAAACACCATCATGCGTGGAAAATTATTCCATTCAAAATATTAAACAGAAGACAATGTGTTAAAGCAATCAAATAGAACCTGCAAGTGCTCAGGCCGCGGAGTGATTGACCGATGTGTCAAATCTGCAGCTGACACAACATGTCATCCACCGCAGTACGAAGTAGTCCGTCATACAATGGCTATAATCGAAATGGTTTTTCCCCACCATTCGCTTGAAGATCAAAAGCACATCACTTCTAATTTAAGAATAAGCTGTTCGACTTGAAATAAACATGCAACGAATGAAGATATAAACGGCTTTTATTTCCCATTACACCTTTCTTTGTAGTTACATAATAATCTTGCAAAAATAGTAATGGAAAAGCACACTGTAACAACTGATTTTAATGATCGCATCATTTAAGAGTAAACTGAACTAGCGAAATAAACCTGGTATAATCTGTACAAAATTGTGCAAAGTAAACATTTAATCTAAACGACAAACATAAACGATATTACTTTTCAACACCTCTGTTAATGTAATTAACATGAAATAAAAAATAAATAATTTAACATTACATATTTAGAATGATTTAAATACAAAATAGTTTTTTTGTTTAAATTATTCAAAAATGTGCAAAATAAATATACATGTCAACACAAACAACTGTACATCACTATGCCAAGTAAACCAATTAATATATATTTCCTAAATTGTGTACATCTTCACACAAAATCTGCACAATTACAGCACGAACATGATTTAAAAGTTATAGGTTCTATGTTAGGAAAAGCTGCAGTATTTTTTTTTTCAATTATTCAAGATGGCGATTGTAGTTAAAATGATTACAGAGCCATATAAACATTGGTGTTATTTACAGTAGTATACAGGATTTTCAAATTATTATAACTATAATACACTAAAGGGGCCTTTTCACAGATTTTGGCATGTTTTGAAGTTTGTCATTACATGCTTTATATTGATAAATGTAAACATTAGATACAAAAAGCTCCAGTAAAAAATCAAGAATAAAATTACAAAAACAATAAAGGTAACACTCAGCAGGGCTATAACCACTGACCCCTAGAGTCATGGAGTAAAAAATCTACCACTTAGACAACTCTGCCATTCTTCCGAATACAATGCCAGACGTATTTTATACTTTATATAAGCAATCCTCGTAGTTTCACAAAATATAACGACAACAACAGAACTCTCCAAATTATTAATTTGTTTCGCGTTGCAACGCTTTATAATTTTCGGGTTTTTAAATCGTCAAAAGATGCATATTATGGCTATTTTAGAGCATGGGAAATGTTCAGTATTACTGTTTCCTCACAAATATCATAACTAAAACGAAAATGTGCGAATCTGAAAAAACTTTTTTCAATTTTGTCAATTTACCCAAACGTGAAAAGGCCCCTTTAATAATGATATCATTTTGTAATTATACTGTTTTAAATGGCATAATTGGCATTTATTCTCAGTAATAATGTCTTGTTGATGAGCAGTATAATACATATAAATATATTCAAATTTTTAATAATCTGCACATTGTTTGGCATCGTAAACACATAGAAAGTAACAAATGTGTTTGTTTTAAATCGCTACTTTCAATATTACATAATAGGCTTTTGTATATTCCATAAATATAGTCTTAGAACAAACAGAAGAATATAAATAAGTATTCCAATCATGTTCAATTGAGTTCAGTGCTTTTTGTTTTTTAAAGGTAAGGTACAAGTCCTTAAAACTATCGAATTTTTAATTTAATCAAAATTTAATGCTATAAGTGTATATAACAAACGCTTACACGGACATTGATTTCCGGTCCAAGCATTTATGTGAGCCAATGAATACTCAACAGCTTCATGAATATAGTTCGAACCATTTGACTTCTGGTGTTTTTCATGCATGGCTGGTTTTAGCACCTATATCACTGGTCACTTGGTACATTTTGTTTGATGCAAACACGTAATATAATATCGTATTTGACACTTCAAACGCATATCTAAGATATTACAAGAAAGTGTTATTCCCGAGCACATTCAAATGAATAAATTAATACGGTAAAGATATTACGAAAAGGCATTAAACGTCTCATGGAATCACTATCAAGCAACCGTCAAGTTGTTCCAAGACTTTGCGATGCCGGGCGGCATTAGCGACGGGGTGTCGTAAATGAATATCAACGTCAACCAAAACAATGTTTATGTTGGAAAAGCTCGTTTAGTAACCAGTCTCTCGTGAATAAATCCGGCATAAAGCACATAGTTAGGCAGCAAGCAGAAAATTACATGTCCAAGTAAATCAAGCTGTACATTCAACATACGGGTCCTTCAGGACACGAGAACGTCATGTGGCAGTCTATCCTCGCGATGAATGTCGTTCCGTATAAAACTCAATTGTCGTAAAAGATTGTTGTTACATATGTACATACGTAACTTAATTTTCTAAGTTTACATTGTTTTGTAGTTTCTATTGATGAATAAAGTATTGTATTAAATGAAAAGAATGTAACTGATGGCGATGAGAAAACGAACCTTTTTTATTTACACACATTTTCCATACCAATTGCTATCTGTCTCAAAGACATCGGACAGGTCATAGAGCTTTGTAAGAAATAGGTGAAATCAAACGTTCCACGTTGAATATTGGATCACAAGAGATAAGCATTCATCTGTAATGGATGTAATTCAATCATTAGCATTAATAAGACAATAACAATTGTTGAATACGTATGTCGACAACGTCTTTATATAAACGTGTAGCGAGAAAAATTGAAAATAAAAAGTACTAATGTAAATTTATATCTGTCATCTTGAGTAATGAAATCATAGGCATGTGTAAGCGATATCGAAAAAGGGGCTTTTCGCAAAATCTTGTTTAGCTATAGCACAAGATGAATATACAAAACATGTCTCCAATTGGTTTTTAAAAATTAAGTTATTATGAATAGAGAGAAAGCTTTTACAAGCATATAATTTTAAAATTCTAAAACTTAATATTTTAAATAAAGTTTTATACTCTTTACCAATATGTCGGAAACTGAAATTACAAAAAAGCAAACAAAAAAAATAAAAAAAATAAAAGAGAATATTAAATACTTGTCCTTAACTGGGGGTTTTCATAATAATAATAATAATAATAATAATAATAATAATGAAAATGATCATAATAATAATAATAATAATAAAAGTAATAATAATAATAACTCTTCCAACAATTGTCTCCTTATTGAATTGTATATTGACAAATACATTTCTCATGGCAATAAATAAATGTAAAAGAATCAACATAAAAAATGGTAACATGATTAGTCATCTAAGTTTGCGTCCATTTGTTCATTTAAGTCTACGCGTATATTATCCATAGGAAATTACCAGTCCGATCTCGCTTGGAACGCGATTTAGAAGAGATTTTTGTGCGGTATGCTAATTACAAATGCCTTCCTCACGGACTGACCGGTGTAATGCACCTGACCATAACTCTGAGGAACCTGTTCGCGAACCTTTGGCATTCTTTTTGGCTCTAACAGTGACTGAGAACAAACTGAACGTTAAGTTTGAACAGAATAGTATACTTATTATGCTCGGTCATTTGTATATCAGTTATTACAACAGTATGAAAAACAACGTACAAGCTCGAAAGAAGACAAACCCACATCCGCAAAACACACTTGCTAAAATCAGAAGCAAAACACTCAAACATCGAATGTATATGCTAACACGCTTGTTTATTGATTTCGTAATAAAAATTAATAAAATAACATTCGATTCACAATACTTTTTCTAGCGGTTTTGTGTTTGAATGGCTAGCATGATAGGCTTTTTGATTATTGTATTATATAACAACAATAACAATCAATTTTTGAAAAGTTTTTAGATTTGATATCATTAAGGCAATTAAGATATTTTACAAACATCGAGTGCAAAGCTTAAGACGGCGGACTATATAATTTTAGAACGATAACTATAAGGCGGGTAATTGCAGCATAAGTTTCAACGTGTTAGTAACTTACTTTATCAACACAATATGAAATATGTTTATGTGTAGTGTTAATGGCGTATTGAAGCGGTGCACAATACATTATTATATTGTCTATTTCTTTTTTTCCCCATAAAACCTCTTTAACAAAGAATAACTGAACTCGGAGTTAGAGTAAGAGTAAAATGAACGAACGAACAAATAGCCACACAGTTCATAGCATCACGAACATAAATAGATGGAACCCATTTATACGCTTTTCATTCTGTACAGAAACTTGAAATTGTTGCAGTTTCATGACTTTCAATAGTGTATATTAATTTCATCAATTGAATTGTTTTTATTAATAAATTAAAGCAATGCTTTTATATAAGTGAAAAAATAATGCGATCTCAGATCCAAATGAACGCATGATTTGAAAAAAAAAGTATAGTTCCTTGTTATTTTTCAACTCATACATAAGGTTATATTGGCGCAAATATTTTACTTCAAATTAATTTAAAACTCTCTGTTAATAAAATAGTATACACAGAACATGTTTTTCCGAGATCCAATAACTTGTAGCTTTCAATTATAAATTTAATTTGTTTGCTCTATTAAAATATATATTTTGTTAAGTGTACCATTAATTTTTGTTTGTTCTTTTGACTATATTGATAAATAACAATGTAGTAATTCAGCTGAACATTTTTAAATGTACTAAATAGAAATCATAAACGGCGCACCTATTTTTCAAGATATGTTGAAATAACCAATATCCCCAAACCTAGTTGCATTGACTATGGCAATATTAAATGACCCTTTTAAATGAACGCAGTGTGTGTTTTTTGGTTACAATAAAATTTTGCTTATTAATTTACAGGCGTGTTTAGTATATTTATAGAAGTTAGTCTTTTTTTACTTATAAAATATATGTAGTGCATAACATGTCAGAAAATAAACTTATACTAAAACGTCATTGAAATCAGGAGAGTAATAGTGTATCGTTCTCTTCGACCGTTATTTTACGATACAGGAAATACTTTAAACAAACACTATTAATGCAATCATATAAGAATAGTGTCACCGCCTTGGAAAGGGATATGCATAGCATTGAAAGTCAAAACAGGTAAATGTCTCTCTTAATATAACATTTTGACATAATTAATGCAAAATTAAGAATTTTCAAAGATACAAATGTTAATGGACCATATTTTGGCATAAGTATCAATCTTCCTTTTTCATCACACGATTCGTACACAATCCAACACTACTTGTTGTATTAACGCTGCCAATATTGAATTACTTTTAAATGGACTTGCTTTGCGCCGGGATGCTAATGCAAACTTTTAATTATAGTGTTTATAAACAAACTATTCCACGATAGACAGCATTGGTAAAATAATTACATAAAATATTGTATTGTCTATCGGTTTTTCGAGATCGCATATTTCTGTGTTTTCATACACGTTGTAAGTATCTTAATATCCTTATAATGTCTTAAATGAACAGTCTTATGGTTGCACGGGACAATGTTTAAGTTTGACGACAGATTTCTGACGAGGGTATGACCACATTTACCGGTAGTGTGTTTTACGTTCAAATGCTCACATACAATACGTCAGCAGCAGTTTCATGCTGTACCGGTAATTTGTGTTGTTTTATTCCACTTTATATGTGTAAGTGTAAGCTTCCATTTATAAGCGCTCGGTACTGAAAAACAAAGAAAATTAATGAAATAATTGTGCAAGACTGGAGCAATTTTTTTTTAAAGCACAACAAATAATAATGATAACAAAAATAAAATAATAATAATAATAATAATAATAATAATAATAATAATAATAATAATAATAATAATAATAATAATAATAATAATAAAAAATAATAATAATAATAAAAATAATAATAATAATAACAACAATAATAATAATAATAGTATTTCTTCTTCTTCTTCTTCTTCTTCTTCTTCTTCTTCTTCTTCTTCTTCTTCTTCTTAGTATTATTATTATTGTTGTATTTTTTTTTGTAATCATTTTATGATTTGTGCTTTTAAGTTAAAGTGGCTCGAGTCTTTCATGATTATTTTATTAATTGTCTTTGCCTTTCAGTATTATTCAGTATTCATTATTATTATATAAATAATACATATAATAATAAATATGATAATTAAAATAATCTCAGGTTCTCAGTCGGTCCTATCAAAAGTAGTAATATCAGCTTGATGGAGAAGGTTTTGGCGGGAACAACATGTTGGCTATTTCTCGGCGGTGAATTATTTTTCGATGTGCTCTTCTTATCTCCATAAAGTCTTTGGAGGTGTTGGAGACCAATTGATAAATGACGGATTTATCGCCAATAAATGTTCGTTTTGATAAGAACTGATAGAGATTTGGGAATCAAATCAGCGATGAAAGAAATATTAGAAATTGTAACCCCGCCGTGGCTTTTTAATTGATCTCCATGGGGTTAATTGAAGAGAGAGTGATACTCAAGATATGCGAACGAGGCTAGTGTGATAAACCCTCGATGTAATGGTGGGCAAATGCTGCAAGCGATATCAACTCTGATATAACATGACAATCATCAGTGTCCGAACCAATTACTGTCCGAACTTCTCCACATGTCAGCACATTTAGCTGAAGACTATTGCAGAAACGGTCAATTATATTACATTTAAACGAAAACATATGTTCAAATAACAGACCGATATCGATTTCTGTGTATATGTATGTTCTTTTATTCTAAATTTCATTGTGCTACAATACGTGTAATGTTTTAAATCATTTTAATAATTCACCAATTAAAACGGTTGGTATTTACAGAAGAAAATAATTATTACAAGAATGTCTCCTAATTACTTTGTAATGAAATGGGTATGTATATTAAGTGTATTCATACTTATCAAATAATATAGATCTATATTGCTACCTATAACCGCGTGCATATCGCTAAGACATTATGAACAAATATACAACAAACAATGTTTCTTAAGCATTTTTAGTTTTAGTCTTTTGAAATAATTTATGTATAGCTTTTTGTAAACAACGCTTATTCAATACCCATGCTTACTTCGCGACATAATATTATATTGACTAAATACAAACATTTTCAGAAACACTGTGCTGTTGTTGTTTGTTATTTAATTGGTTTTCGCAATTCAGAGTTAATTAAGAGTAATAGATGACTACAAAAATTGAGTAAGAGTTTCTACTTCTCTGTAATCGCGTATCTCCATCTGGGACATTATGCAGGTGACAAAGGCCGCCTAATACCGTGCAAAGTCAACCGCTTTAACAATACAACGCTATCCGGTTTCAGTTGCAATTAAAACAATAGATTACTAACGGTGTGTTTTAGCTCATTACAATAACGACTAGTTGAGATATCGTCCTATTTGGGGAAAGATGAAAGGCGCAGTTATCGGGGTTGACAGTGTAAAGAACGCGGCCCTCTTGACCCCTGTTTGTGCGTTCTTGTCAACAGAAAACTCAGATGATGGGAAACACTGTTGCAAGAGTCACCATTTACGTAAGTTCTTCTAAGGCCATCTTTGTCGTTTTCCTATGAATATCTATCTGTGTTATGTAAAATTGTATCAGAATATATTTTGTCGCACAACTTGATTTCTTGAAAAGATTTTAATAATGTGCATATGTTTAACTTGTCCTACGTATTGCTAATCATAATTATCGGATGACATTACCACATATTGCATCATTACATATATGTTAAATATAGGCTTATGTGACAGTGTTATCCGAAAAGGCATTTTAGTTCTGAAAATACAGAGTAGTTCAAAAACACTATTTCATGAAAATTAAAAAGTTATATAACCACGTACATGGGGTACACTTAGTCAATACTGCGCTCTGAAAGGGTGTTTGTGTAACAACGTTTGCAATAAGTAATTTAGTGTTTCCTTTAGTTTGGTGATAGAAAAATAAAATAATAATTATAGTAATAAAGTTTGCTTAACACAAACGTAATTCATAATTTACAAAATATGTTTTCATAAATACGACAAGTTATATTTTATTTAATAGTAAAGCAAGTAATTGTAGGACAATAACAAAACCGTAAGAGCTTAAATGTACGTGTGTATTTCAATATGAAGAAAGTCAATTGTTAGGTTAGCCCAATGCCATGGTAAACTGGTTAATTAAAAAATATATTGTCAACCATAAAAAAAACTCATGGGAAAAATTCCCATTCAAAATGTATTTCAAAACTAGCGTGTTTTGTTTTGCGTAAGAAGATATGTAGAAATAATGCAAGATTTGCGATGCAATTTCAGTTATGTAAATCAAGATTATTGTGAAAAGCATATCAAACAAGCTGGTACAAATCCTGTAGATATTGTTCATTAAATCAACAAATGTTATGTAACTGTTTAATGCATGGATACAATTAAACACGTGTCCTTTGTTACGATAAATAATAATATAGCTACATTTGTACAGTAATTTGGTATTAAATATGTAAACAAATGCCCGAATCTGTCTTTTTAAACAGTTAAATAGTCACTGCATTTTGTGCGTATGGAAGGACAACTGCGTGTCTTAGTATTATGACAATTACATTACCGGTACATATAGACATACTTTCTCGTTTTTTTCAACCATCAGAATTGTTGTTTTTGGTTATACTTGTTTTAATGCGTGTGTTCTTTATGACGTGTACCATATTTCTAGTTCGAATAAACTTAAATGCTTCATTATAGTTGATTTTGCGAGAGACTCGCCACAAGCATAATCACTGTGCATGTTCATCATAAAAGAAGTATTTATCTTTATAAACTATTATTAAATATAATATAGAATTATCCAGTTTAGAATTGTTAAATAATGTATTATTGACACACACAAATTAATGTTCTGGAAAGACGACAATGTATTAAGTGAAATCTTCTAAACAAATAAATAGTTCACATTTCTTATTTTTATTTTCACATGATTACATACTTTACAGATAAAAATATAATGACATCATATGTCCAACACGTAAAGTTACTTAAATATATCAATTGACATTCTGCGGGCACTTGAGCTTAACAGCTAAACTACATTAAGCTACCCGAGGCTGCATTACGCCAGATTGACATTCCTACTTTATGGATAATCTCGCACGCTTTATAATCTCATTGTAAGGCGTTAAAGTGACTTTTTACACTTATTAACCAAATTACTACATAAAGGCAAAAAATCTCATTCATGCGATTGAATAACAAATCCAGCCATTTTAATTTCGCGAAATGTCTATAGGAAAATGGTGTGCCATTTCCAGAATAAGAACAGTCGACATTCGAAATATTGTAATACTTACAAAACAACAGACATACACGTAGAATTGAACTATTATAAGTTATTTAAAACAAAGCACTATATGTTATAAACAAATATCCTTTTAAATTGACAAATCAACACTTTAGTTGCTATATATTTAAGGTATCTCCATTACTATCCCTTTCCCACACAGAAGCAAAGTGAAAATGGAAATGTGAAAACAGCATAAAACCAGAACAGCCTGCAAGTAACTCGCAGCATGTTTATGTTTTATGCTGTTTGCTGCTCATCAGTATCTAAGGGTTTGAATTGAAACCTTTAAAACTTGAATTAAGTAAGAAAGGTATTTTATTAAATTACACTTTTTAAGGGACTACAAATGCGTGAAAATACGTATCTAAGTGATCAAGGGCTATTTTAGCTTCTTTTTATACAAAATACTCATTAGTTTTTTACACTGTGACACTATCATAATTGATATAAAAATCTGTACAATTGTTCCAAGATATTTGTTACACAAAACTCTGCTGATAAAACATAATTGGCCACACATGTGGTTACTTTGATTCAAAATGTGTTGTTGCTTGATAACTTATCAAAATAGTTTTTACCAAAAAAGGTTAGCAGTACAATTGCGCTGGCCTATCGAACATTACATACATTTAATACTGCAAGCGAAATAAATATACATTTTTTGTGTAATTGTTAAGATTGGGTTGTCAAGCAAACGAAAAATACAGTGAAAAGTTTAGGTACTATGAGAAACAAATATATAACAAACATAACAGATTGCCCAAACTTAATATCTTGACTCAATAAAATGGTTAATCAATGCTTCGCTACAATATTTTCTTTTGTTGTTTTCTATCACTGTTGTATATTTGCTTTCTTGTTAGAGTAGATATAAAGTATATAAAGATACGGTGCAAACAAAAATACAAAAGCATTATGCACACAGACGTACCTGATTAAAAATATCTCAACTAATTGCATTACGGGCGCAAATGTCAATGATATTTCTGACATTGTGTTTGGCAGAGGGTACGACATAAAAATGCTTAAAGAAAAATGGTATTTCGTAATTTGCGTTATTTGTAAACTGCCGGTGCAACCTTTGGAATTTGCATCATGGCTAAACCAGAATTCATGGATTATTCCCTCATGATATAATGTTTCTGTAGCTTGTTTGAAGTCTAAAAAGAGGGTATAAATTCCGGCTATCATGATCATGTGTTGCATACAACAGTGTGTGTAATAACACTGACGGTTTACCAAACACTTACGAGCGTTCAAACTGCAACGCGGCTGTACCAGGATCGGAAGTTTTATGCGAATTTTATTAATAAAGCACACTAATGTCAAACATGAAGAGGGTTCCTGTATGCCATTAAATTGAACATTCTATACTGGCAGCCGTCGCTCGAAAACGATATATTAGTATCAGGAATTTAGGCATATCGAAGAAAAGATGACAAGAACACTGCACAATGATTGTACCATTAAAGGCCTCTTTTCCACAGGGATTGTAAATTTTGAATAAATATGATAAAACCATACACTAAACACAAATGCATGATGTGACCATGAAATTAACCTTTGTCATTTATCTCATCATCTATGTTCTATTTGGCTGACACCCTGCATGTAAATGTTGCGATACTACACTTTGTCTTTACTTCGTTTGTTAGTATCAGTAACTAACGCACAATCAGAAATACTCACACACTTTCTTATATAATGGCATTTGTTTAACTAGCAAACCACAAAGCTTATTGCACTTATGAGTCTCAACTTTGAAGATACATTGGCTGTACAGACTGTTTCATGCCGTAATAGTTCACAGTGTTATAATTTTGTCCGAGTTGGTGATGGTTGTTCATCGCATCACATTGCATTGTCATCGGTGGGGACTGAGTCATTGGCTGGCCAGGGGCTCGGAAAGCCAAAATGTCATTGACGGAATGTGACGAGGCCCATGCACGCATCATGCACGGTGTTACGCAGCTGGACATCTGGGGCTTATTGTTCATGTTCATCTGCGGGTGGCTAAGCTGCTGATGGAAGTTCGTCGGCATCGACGGCATAGACTGCATGGAGACGGACGGCGGACATGATGACATTGTCGGCGGCGGACAGGAGTATGGGTACACCTGGAACTGAGAGTTATATAGAGGTCCGGGCGGGGGAGCAATCAGTGTCTTATCCAGAGTTGGACTTTGACTTGTGGGCGAGGAGCTGCTGCCGATTTTATTCCTGAGTATTCGACTTATTGAGCTGACTGAAGGCACATTATATTTGTCACATACTCCGTCTGCCAGCAGCTTGTCCCTAATTTCCCAGGCGAATATACCTGGGTCTCTTTCTTTGTATATTTTGATATGTTTCACCACGTTTGGCGTCGTCACTCTCGGTTTGCTGCCACCAATGGCGCCCGGAAGGATAGATCCTGTCTCATTGTAGCGGGCCAGTATTTTGCTGACACACCCATGTGAAACCCGCAACTGTCTGGAGATGTCGCATGGACGGACGCCCATCTGTGCCAGCTCGATAATGCGCAGGCGTATCGCATTCGGAAGAGGTCGGCCGTTAACGAAAACGCCGCCCAGTTGATTTACCTCCCCAAAGGTAGATTGCTCTGAAAAAAGAGTAAGAAATGGTTGATAACAAGTATTTAACATGTATGTACGCAATTTTCCTTTCTTAAGTAATAATTCAATACTGTGAAATCATTTATTTTCGCCAGCCCGAAATTTCGTCATTTTTATAAAAATGACGTTTTCGTCAGCACTTAAATTTGCCAATTACTGACTTTGAAAAAAAAAGCTTCAGTTAATATCTGATTTGTTTTTTCCGAAATATATCGCGGTTGCGAAAAATCGTAGTGGGGAAAGAGGGAGGACACTTGAGAGTCACTTGCAGGAGGTGGGGCCTGTTTGTCACATGTCAATATACTAGTCTTTTTTTATCAGGTGATCAGTAATTTGCCCCCATTAGTGTATCATCATTATGATTAGCGGATTAGTGGGACCGAATAACCGTTAACGAGTGTTTGAAACCCGGGTTTGAAACAGTGAAGCCAGTCGCCAATTGGTCTTATTCATTTATTATCATGGCAAAACTTATAACAATCTTACCTTTATCGGCGCAAATTAGAGAAGATGTGAAGATTATTGGTTAAAATTAGTGTTAGCAAACTATTTGGTCAGTTTTCAATAAAGTTTCAAGAGTTTTGCATCGTAAATATTTGATCACTTTAAGTACAATAATTTTCGGAAGTGTAAAATGAACAGTGCATTATGGGACAGCGGTTTCATAGGGCAAAGTTCGGATTTAATTGTAACTACCAATGGACGAGTGAGTTTAAATTAGATTGAATGCAATGGGATACAAAGCAATGCTTTATTTCGTCATACTCAGTCATTCGAAACACGTGTTTTCCAGGGATTTCCTGAAAATCGCGCAAAAATAAAAGTGAATTTCTGAAAACAATTTCCCTACGTTTGGATGGAATTAATCGTCATACTTGCTAATTTCTCTTTACCTGTTACGTTTTCAATTGCTACAAGTAACAATTATTTGAAACATGTATCGTAAAACTTGTAAAAGATATCAATGATAAAAAAGATCGATAGCCAATAAAACGAAGCACAAGCTATTTTTACACCTGTATTGTAGTTAAACGCAAACAACCAAACACAAATCGAAATGTTCTGTATTTATTTGTAATCAAGGCGGAGAATGTATATACGGTAAGTATATACATCATCATCTTTAAAATTTGTTTATTGTCTTTGATTCGGATCTAAACCGGTGCGTTTTCCTTTCTTAAGTAATAATTCAGTACTAGTATATCATGTATGTCTTGGTTGAACATAACAATTAAACACTCCTATTGATGGCAATTGTATAGTCTTCATCCTACGACAATTGCCAGTGATACATTAGAAAACTCTGAAATCAACAATGAGCTTTAAAACCCATTTTATGTAATGTAAACTTAAATGTCAATATTACGGTACATTTGATGCATTTGTTAATTTTGAGCGTATTTTACATCATGTGTGCACTACATGATCAGTTCACGATTTGGTTTGTGCTTCATTGTATTTAATAACAAAAACTAACAATTAAACACACAAGTTTAGTATAATGTGTTTTAAACGTTATTATATGTAACGCGCAAATGTATATGTTCCCGTTGAGCAAAGGCATAAAGTCTTGATAAATGCAATGTTTACAATAACGCATGTATTAATGCAAAATTTGAATATGTCGTTTTTTTTTTAAATGTTACAGGGTCGTATATTAAAGGACTTGTCTTCGTTTTCTTTTAAATATAGAGTTAGATTCGCTTTAACCAGACTAACGCCAAATATATATATATAAACTGATACAAAAGTCGAATAAGAACTGATATATAATGATTTCAATTTGGCAATGTCAAAAAAGGTTACTTTTTTTTAATTTTGCAAAAAAAAAAATTCGTGCGATGAAACATAATATTGTCAAGACGTTCCTTTTAAAATAAAATACGATCGACTGTGCAGTGTGCAGATATCGGGTTGTCCGCATGCAATTCATGTGTTGGTATGGACTACAACCTCAATCATTCAAGTAAATAAGTGCTGTGCTAAGGTACTGGAATTAAGTTGGAATAAAACAACTCAAAAAATTATCAGGGGATAAATTATAGTTTACCATCCGATAGTACTTATTTAATGCAAATAACCGCATATTGATCTGATAGAATGAGAATGCAAACAACACAACAGTACGCATACACAGAATTCCAACTGATGCCTGATCCCTGACACGGTCATATGGGGATTTACGGCATTCCGTTTCTTATTATTAGCATAAATAAAATTACAAATCATAAATCACACGCTGTTTTCTTAAACTTAGCCGGAAATGGTTCACGAATCACACGTTGACAATAAAAACTAACATCTTATTATTAAACTTTTAATTAAAAAGTAATGAAAAGAGTTTAATTTCAATTCCATTGCAATGTAAATACTCAATGGTTAAACATAAGCCAGAGCAATATTATTGAAACTTAAATGTACAGTTTCCTTCAATGGATCAATCGCATGTTATGTTTATGAAATAAGTAATTTGTTTTTGGAATAAACTGTTTTAATTGATATTGATAGATATTTATCATTCCCATAAACTGGCAATGTTCTAATGTATCCATTTATTGCTATTTCTGGAACATTTTATCAAACCACATACACTAGTATTACACCGTTTATTTTCACCACTTGCAGTGGTGATCTTTGTTTTTTAAGAAACATTCCAAGTTAATATATTGTCACTAAGTAGTTCCTATAATGGAACCATTCTGGAACATCTGTTGATTTGGTCAGAAATTCGCAGAAAGAAAACATTCCTCGTCTACAGCAAACAATTACATCTACTGAAAGCACCCGGAACACATCACTGCAGTGGTAACATTCACTTGCCAAAATATCTTCCCGTTATCTGGCTCTGCCTGAGAGTGTGTTACCCAACCAAAATGAGAAAGAACTAAACAACATTTACTTGTTTTTAAATCAAATTTTGTTGAAATGTTTCAGAAAACAGAAAATAACTGGAAAATGCATGCCGTGTGTATGAATATTTTTTTACAACAGGCAAAGAATGAAACCGGACATTAAGTATGTAAACTTTGTATGCATTAAAATGATTGGATTTGAGAATGATATGAAATCATAATGGCTACTTTTCTTTTCTTACGTTATACGATCCCCTATGAATCAAATGGCGCTTAAGCATTAAGGCCTTGAATCTGCGTCTGTTTAAAGCACTGGTATAATGATATTCAATCGCATTTTAAATGCATGACAAATATGGTCCCTGAAAAACCAGCGTCTGTCATAAATGACACATTTGCATTTTACATGTTATTCTTAAAACTTCAATTATACACTCGTTATAATAATATTATATGTTCGTTACTTCGTTTTGGATGCAACCAAATTATCTCTGAAAAAATCTTAATCATGACACCGACAATGTAATTTCCATTTGATTTGCATTCCCGATTCCCTCCATTTTACACGCAGTGCAGAGATCACCTGAATTTTATTCATGCCCCACGCCCGAAATCACGTGCAAACCCGATAAACCCACACATCAAAGCGGGCTTTGCAAGTTATCAATTATAAATCGACCCCTTGTGTAAATGCGGGCGTTAATGGTCCCTCAGGCCTTGATAACACTTAACACTAATGAAATCAACGATTTTACCAATGGTTGCTTTTATTTTGTGTTGATTTTTATTGCACGACCCAGGGGACTGTGCAATGTTTAAGAATTCAAAGGGTGTGATAAAAATTAAACAATATCAGTAAATAATGGGTTAAAAAGGCATACAGAAATTGCAAAACATATCACCCTTGTTATTTCAACCCTAACATATAAAACGTATCGGAATATGTAATAACATGATAATAACATCATGTAAATATGTTCTTATACAAACCTTTGACGACAGTGTTAATTTGTAATCATGTACACATATTAACTATTACCAATATGCTAAAATAGTTATTCATCAACTCCTTAACTCTTTCAGTGCTGGAACCAAATTTTGAAGGCCTTTGCAAACAGTTTGGATCCAGATGAGACCCCACAGAACGCGGCGTCTCATCAGGATCCAAACTGTTTGCTATTCTGATAGTATTCTTTGAAAAAAATCGAAGAAAATGCTAATTTTAGAAATTCTGCAGACGACATTTTAGCAGACGACAAATTTCCCAGCATGCAAAGGATTAATGTTAAACTGGAAAACTAAAACATATTTTACTTGCACGGCAGGAAGGTTCTTGGTATAGATTTGAATCAACGAAGGCTGTCTTTTTCACGATTGTGAGCAATCGAAAACCCGACTTACATCTTTTTCTTTTCTGATAATTTCACATTTAAAAAATCATTTTTAAAGAAAGCTTTCGGATAATTGCTGTGAACTTAATTCATTTTATTTATTCAATTATCATAGTAAAAGGACCACACTTTTATCAGTAATAATGGCATTAAACAAAAATAAATGAAAAATTATAAAGATAAACAGAATTGTATGTTATATACTTTGCGAGGCATGACAATAGTTTTACTCCAATTGAAACTTACACAGTCAAGCCAGAGCTAAAAATTGCTCCTGAAAGACCCATTCAAATATTCACTTTCCGCTTGAATGGTATTTTTAGTTTCAAGGAAGTCCCTCCTTACCGAAAATCAAGTTTAGGCGGAAAGTGTCGTCCCTGATTAGCCTGTGCGGACTGCACAGGCTAATCTGGGACGACACTTTACGCACATGTATTATGCCCAGTTTTATCAGAACAAGACACATATGTTTCTGCTTGAATGACTTGCAGTTTGTTTCAACGCTCCGAAATAGGTTATTTGTATGAAAGCTAGTAAATGCAAAACCTTGATATTACACTATCATCTACCTTTCAATAAAAGTGCACTATGTGTACAATAAATAACTCATAAATAACTTAAACATATACCATTAAACAAATGGTTTACAAGTATACATTGGGCACTCTTATGTAAAATAAGTTAATTTAATGAATTTTTTTTTTAATTATTTGCAAATATTAGACCGTTGATTCCAATGCATATTTAATGTTAACTCATCTTTAACGAATGTATGAGTGATGGTATGTTATAAAAGTGTTTAAATACCAACTCGGTGTTTCAGCATAGCTTTGAGCAATGAAATACAAAAGTAAGACTATTGAACAACTAGTACTTAAATTGTTCTCCTCTTAAATAATTTTGAATGAGAATGCCTGTTCTCTTGCTTTACCAGTGCAAACAAAATACGCAACATATATTTGTATAATTAAGTGCTGTTAATTAATTTAAGGATTTAAAAAAATGTTATCCAAAATGTTGCAGAGCGTAACAGTATATTTTGATTTATTTTACATGAAATTTAAACTAACCGTGAAGAAAATTGAAAGCTCGCGATTCTCCATAATAATGTTTGTAACTACATGTATAAGTGTTCTTGGATTCTGTATAACTAAGGGTTATTTATGCATGCATTGTTCTGTTTTTTCAAATACATGTTACTAAACAACGACAATTACCGATTTCTAAATGAAATTAGATTTATGCTCTTTTTTGTAAAAATACAGTTAAATTGCGTAAAAATGAAAAGCAAGGACACAAAAACAGCCTATGGCAAATCTATGTTGATACAATTTGCAGCACGTCTATATATACTTCTATTGTAGCTCTGTCGATGAAAATTTATTCGGATTTGATCAATTTGAAATTAAGAGACGCGTTCGTCCTAAAATAAAATATCAATTATTTGTGTTTCAAAACAATATACAATCCATCGCATTGCAAAAGTTTAATGCGGTATTGGTCAACAAGTTGTACCATTAAAACGCGCACACATTTTAATCCGTGATATGCAATACACTTAAAAAATATAATTAAATGTGGTTAAACAATTGTGATACGTACCACAATAGACTTTGATCGTATAAGCAATAAATTGTTTGTCTATCCTCATTTACAACGCTTAAACACAGTTTTATTATGCATGTTCGTATGATATATGAAATGTACCTAAAATATATACTATCAATTTTATTTTATGACGTAAACGACTTCTGGGAACAAACAATACGCGTTCTTCAACAACATAAAAGAGAGAATGTGCTTTTACATAGTTGTCAAACCGTCTAGATTTTAGTGAAGTTACTAAGCTTTACTTATTAATAATGTAAATAAAATGGTATCTCAATTTGTGCGTTACAATTTCTTTAGTATTTGATCATTTGAAGTTATTTCAGCAGTGATACATTTTTTTAAACAAAAAAGATGTTCGATGATCTACTCGAAGTACATTTGATGTTGACAAACCAAATTGAAATCAGACGAAAAGTGCGAATGTGAGTGTTTGCATTTAATAACAGTGTAAGAAACTGGTCTCATATTGAACATTTAATTGACTTGTTTTCATATTCTTTTTCATATTATTTAAATACTATTTGCTGAAGTATGTATATAATTTATGTGTACCTAATTTTATATAATGCAATAATATATAACTATACAATTTGAAGCACTTATAATAATACTTATGAATACCCGTACAACGCCGTTTCAATACAAAACTCGACGAATTAAACTTATTAGCACAATTTACATCCAGTATATTTATATTGCTCTTTTAAGAACAATTTATTTAATATTATAATTCCGGAATGTAGTTTAGACGATAAGGCAGTTGTTTTTGCAGTGTAACACGTAGTTCTGTCCTTCTATCTGGCTGGACATGCCGCTGCAAAAATATTCAAAAATGGGCCAAATAAATCAATTTTCTTTTTGTGAATATTTCAATCCAAATGACAAGCATTGTTTTTAAAGTAATTTGAAATAAGTAACCCATACATATATTTATAGTATGAATAGCCATTAATGAAAAAAACTATAAAAGTGACACCACTCCACCCTAGCGAAGTCTGAGAAACTTTCTATTATCACAGTTAAGCAAACCATTTTGCTTCCGCCTTAACATTTTGTGGGTAAATTTTGTTTTAATAAATGCATGCGGCGAAATAACACCGATGATTTTCTAGTAAGCGATATGAACTTTCCTTTCTGCTTTTACTGGTATTATATACCTACGTATATCAGTGAGTTTCTGGCCTGTAAGTAATCGGGTACCGACATGAGCTATCCATTTTCATTTTTCACACATTTGTAAGACGTTCGCTGAAATGTTTATTTTTCATGGGTACAATATAACCAATGTGCCAGATGGCAAAAATGAAAACGCGCCGAGAGCAAATATATCGTTTTTACATTGTACAAATGAAAAATGTATCAACAAAAATGAAAGTGATAGCTTTTAGAGTTTGGTAAAGCACTGAAATGTGTTTGTAGTTACTGATATAACGATATGGTTTTAAAGTATAGAATTACAGATTTGTCAAAGCGCACCACCATGACCTTACGAAACCTTGAATAAATTGGTGTGGGAGAAAACATGTACTGTTTTAAATCTATAATTATATCATTATTTCTGTAATTGTTAAAATGTTAATGTTCAACTCGTGTTAAAACTTGCCTATATATTGCTATAATATAATAATTTCTAAAATTATTAAATTATTCAGTTGAAAAAAATCAGAACGAAAATGAGAGTTTTATAACAAAATTATAAATTAACCTCTAAAAGTCTTTCTTTTCGCACGTTAATAATGTGCAACAGGTCGGTAAGACTTAAATTAATCATATTTAAATGAACCACGAAAGTAGTGATTTTTACATACCAAGTAACGAAGCGACAAACCTGCAGCAGTGGTATGAGTCTATTTAACAGATAAAACCTTTTAATTCGACAGCATTTTAAGGTTACTTTGTGATGGATATTTCAATTAAGCATACCGTTTAAATACCATAACTTTATAAGTTTTATTTCAAAATAATAACCAAATTGCTTAAAATTACATAGCTTAAAACTAGATTGCTTTAAATATTATCAATACACACGCATACTTCGATTTCCTTAATCTTACTCAAATACGAAAAAAACTGTTTTTAAAATAATAATGTATATAACCACTAACACACTAGCATAAGTTATTTAAAACTGAATTCCACATCTATAAAACGCGCGACATGATCAATTATTATAAGGATGTTTAAAAAACTAAAACGTTAGAAGTAAGAGTTATTTATACAAGTTTACACTATATACGCCAACTAAACTACATGTATATGTCAAACAAGAATTAAATGTCCGCTTTTAACAACATGCGTGTTGAAATTGAAAAGACTGAAGCCGTATATTGTATAAAAGAAAGTATCGCCCCGAGAAAGGATCGCTCCAAAGATCGCTTGATATCGTGTTATCAACCGTAACAATAACATAACATTAGAATGACTAAAACTTTGCCTCTTTTACGAAGTGATGTTGTTAAAATATTTGACAATATACCAGAGAATGTGAAGTTTCTATCGTTATAACTGTTAGTGTATTATCTTGAATGGTGCGCTAATAATTGATGAGAACAGTGGAAATGGTCAAAGTTCCTTCACGTGTTAACATGTAGTCAAATCTGATTCTGAATATGAATGGTACGTTGAAGTGACCAAGTTTAAAACTTACCCATCAGCGAGTTGCCGTTCAGTCCGTAGCAGGCAAGCTTGCCACGTTCAAAGTCCGGACACTCCAGGTTTGAACAGTTCTTGAAGACACAAAAAAGAAAATAATTTGTTAAAAGGAATGCGCAAACAACGTCGATGGTTTGTTCAATGTCTGTTTTCGGAACACTTTAAGTCCGAACCGAAAATCAGAAATCTATTTTTGAACACAAATACGCCTGTCAAAGTTCGATATCTCGTTGCATTAAAGTGTTCAAACCATATTTATTTTAGTAAACTAAGGTTTAAATAGTGAAGATAATCATAAGTTCAATTGAAGAATTCAAAATCCGACACTATTGACACAAACACGGGTAACGGAAAAAACACCGAAAATACGCAGTCTGAAATGAAGCAAAACACAAATCTCGTCAAAAGACATGCAACGTTTACATCGCAGTTAAGATAATTGTGTTTAGGCGCTCTACGAAACCGCCCTGCCTACCGATAAGCAAGCGGGCTTTCATTGGCCGAACTGGAGTAGGTCTTGGTGCTTACTTCAGTCCTGGCCTATCAGAGTGTTAAACCTGCCTAGATTTTGAGCAGAGTTTATTGAAGGTTGCTTATTTGATTTGCTAGGCCGCCGCCCAGATCCTATTTTACCTAGCTCTGATGAAATTCTGTTAAAATATTTTGACATGGACTTGTGATATTTCAAATTGACGGGAAAACATTTGCCCACGAATCTGGTCACAGTTCAAGAGCACAATTGGCTACCGTTTACGTTCGAAAAGGACTCACACTAATACTGTATTGAATCATGTAACCAGTATAAGGTATTGAAAATTAATTATGGATATCATTTTGAATTATTGCTGACTGATTTATGCGTCTGATATAAATATAATTTATTTTTAATATTAATATTTTTCCATAGCTTAACATGACAAAATGAAGTAAGTTGCCAAAATCAACATTGTAAACATTTTCAATGTAGTGAATCATTAAAATTAGTATGATTATATTTATAAGATGGGAAAATAATATCATTGTTGCACAAACAGTTGGTTTATTTGTTTCAGTGATAAATGTGCAGGGCATTACTTCATCGTAAAAATTTGAAAGGAACGACGTCATATTTTCAAAAAGCAAACATGAAAATAAGAAGGCAACAAAATCTTCCGTTAAAATAGTTGTAAACCTAGGTTACGTTCTACATCCAAAGTGGTGTTCATATTTCTTCAATTAATTATCGAAATCAAGGCATAGAACACTATGATCAAGGATGCCAATGTTTATCTCTACCATGATTTAGAGAATTGTGATTAAAATAAGCTGTAATGTTTAACCCTGAACATGGGTGTACTATTTCACAATTTTTTCGTACACTTGGTATAGCCAATAAACCTGTTTTATGACAGTTTTTCGTCACTCAACGTTTAGTATTCGGTTAAGAAACCCTTAATAATGAATTTTAAAGAAACTTAATAATACAACCACCAATTCCATCTAATGCCTTTGTGGTAAAGCATAAATTTTATAATTAGGTCATTAATCATTTAAAAATATTCCGTTTAATATATTTTTATATGGTGTTTCGTTTTAGATGTTTTATATCCAACAACAGCTGCGTCTGTATTTACCAAACAATTGGTTACCTTAAGTCTAAGAATAGAGAGTATTTTTTAAATTGGAATATTCAATAATTGCTCTATCAACCTCGTGATTCATGTAGAACATTGTGTTAAGTAAATGTACATTTTAACCATTGGTACCATGCATTTATTTAAATGTTCGAGATATTTTTTTACGTTCTATGTCAATTCTTAATTCCTGAGTCTACAAATGGGTTGGTGAATAAGAGCCCAGGTTCGGAGCATTCTTTTCGGCACATTCTGCAGCCAATACCACACCTTCTGTTACAGTAATTGACCATTATATGTAGAACATTTAAATTTAAATGTTGTGTATTTTTGTTAAGTGAATAATTTATTTTCTCGCGTTGTCAGTGAGTAAACGACGTTAACATCTAAATTATCCATTATATATGTATGTCTTTTAGTCCTGTACATTTATCCTTTAGTTTTCTTTCGTGATCTGGACTTGGTGCAAACGCATAATTGAGTTCACTTATGTTTGAACTAAACTATGAAAGTAAATTAACAGGCAATAATTATACTATTTCAACTTGCCTTATTATACAGTTCACATGAACATGTCAATGTTAGACACTTGGATTAGGATGACCTCAGAACATTCGGCTGATACGGCTGAGATATTACAGAAGTGCAAATGGATAGTACGCAGGAGTTTAATCTTCGGTCAACATTAAGTAACAATCTGACAATACAATTGCTTGACTTAAGTTCATTTTAACCATTGCGACATTTATAAATCACATAGCCGACCGGGACTCCAACAATCCAATATCTTAATCAAATCATCACTTTGTTGATTTTCATTCGACGGCATCTGAGCGCTGCGACGCGCAACCAATCGAGTAACAAGCCAGCGTTCAAGCGTTCAGAGACGTCCCGGGCGCTCGCTGCAGCAACATAGCGCGCGATGTTACGCCGCGTTTAAAAGATTCCGCGTTGAAAATATCCATGTTTTTCTATCTATAAGAACCATTTTCACGATGTTTATATTAAACTTTGATTTTAATAGTGGTGACGAATTCCGCATTAAATATCGGCGTTTTGTAATCTTAACCTTCGCACAAAGTTTCAACAAACATATTTTGAAGACAATAACTTATGGGTGGGTGGTCAATGTCCCACATAAATGGTGTCCTGTATAAGGGTGCTGATTCCACGGATGATTTGTACCTCTAACAAATATCGGAAATTCGTTACCTAATTGCAAATATGTGTATTACGAAATAAATATAACAATTGCCATATCGGTAGTTGTTGATTTTACACAACGAGTTTCTTAGACAGGGTGTCGTTTTCACGACATATTTTAACAAATATAAAACAGTCATAATAAAAACCCAAGCAGTGGGCATATTCTGTATAGAAGCAAGCAATTTGTGCTAAGTAAGCTAAAGTATAGACCAATTAGTATGTGAAGTTTGATCTGTACTACAAACATAAAATATGTTGCCATCTGATGCAGTTTACATAGAATGTATAATCATTTAGCTATGAACTACAAACATTAAGTTGATTTTGAATTTAATAATAGTAAAAATTATATTATATTATATAAGATTATATTATATTGTTTATACTAAATTATTTTGTTTATATTACATCATTTTATATTTTATTATGTGTCCCTGAGTTCGTTTCTGAGTATGCTATTCACCTATGTGATTGAGTATCATTCTATGCCATTGGCATTCATATTATGTTTGTTATTAGCCTCTGAGTTCCATCCTATGTATATGATGTGTCTATGAGATTTATTCTATGTGTATTATTGGTCTATGGGTTCCATGTATGTTATTGGTCAGGGAGTTTCATGCTTTGCGAATTATTGGTCTAGGGTTTCCATACTTTGTATATTATTGGTGTATGAATAATATTCTATGGTTTTGATCTTAGAGTTCCATTCGATGTTATTGGTATAGGAGTTGTATTCTTTGTATATTATATGTCTATGATTCATTATAGGTGTATTATAAGTCTATGAGTACCATTCTATGTTAATGGTATATGAGTTCCATTATACTTGTATTATTAATCTATTTGTTTAATTCTATGTTTATTATTGGTCTATGAGGTTTATTGAATGCGTATTATATGTCTATGAGTTCCATACTATGCATTTCATACTCTGTGAGTTATTTGTATGTGTTAAATTGTTCTTTTCGTACCCTTCTTTGTTATTGGTATAAGAGTCCCATATTATGCCTATTATTTTTCCATTGTATTTATATCTTTAAGTTCCATTCAATGTATGCCAGTGGTTTATGAGTACAGTCCTATATATTTTATGTTTCTATTAGTGACATTCCATATGTACAATTTGTCAATGATAACAATTATATTTATATTTTATTCACTATATAAACCATTCTCTGATTTCCTTTATGTGTATGTTTGTTAGTCTATGAGCACCTTAATGGCGTTATATGTATATACAAGGTAATTGATATATGATTACCATGCTATATATATATCGTATTATCTATAATATACAACTTCCTGATGTGCTATCTATGTTTATTATTGTTATATGAGCACCATTTTTATTATTGGTCTATGACTACCAGTATTTAATTATATTGGTCTACGAGTACCATATCATGTATATCTTTGGTCTTTGAGATCTATTGCATGCATATCGATGGTCTATGAGTTCCATTATATGTATATTATTGGCTTGTGGTCATTTCACGTATATATTTGGTCTACGAGTACCATTTTTTACCTTATTAATCCCTGCATAACTAGACAAATGCTAATTACGCATTTTAGTTTTAAAAACTGTGTTTAAAAAAGAGGCCAACATTTTGTGATGTTGCTTGGTTCTGCTATCGATAGTCAAATGCGTAGAATATTGCGTAACATACGATTGTGGAATCTAACTGTAAAAGGTAAGTTAGAGGTTAATTCTAGAATCATTTAGTCAATTTGATATTGATTTATCATAACTTTATAATATATTATTAATAATAACTAGCGTAAGTAGGTACAGTAATAACTGTAGTTGTATAAGTGGTAGCAGTAATATTTTATATAATTATACAAAATGTTGTTTTATTCGTTTGTAGAAGAAGGTAGTGAAACATTTTTCATTGGTGTTTGGAAACTGTTAAAGTATTTTCCCTCAATATAGAGACGATATTTTCAACTGTTGCCCTCAGCCTAATGTGACCGTCCCAAAATGCTAATGAAATGTACCGCTTTATGTAATGTTCCTTTTATTACATGCTATTTATCCATGAGTTCCATTCTATGTACATTCTTGATCAACTCAACTCAATTTATTCAATAATGAGGCCTCCGGCCCTTAATATATAGGCAACAATAGAAAAATCATTTACATCACTCGATCAACATTTTGCTTAGAAATTATTTGGTAAACATATACAAAGTACAAAGTAAACAAAGTACAAACATTGCGAATAGTTCTTTCACAACTGATAGCTGGCCCATAATATATAGGTAACAATAGAAAATGTGATAAATATAGTATGTTCATAAATGTAATGAAAACAACAAATGGTATATTTGATGGAAAGTGGCATAACCACGCCTACAACCGGTTTGATGATCATTTGAATTATAATAACCACGCCTACAACCGGTTTGATGATCATTTGAATTATAATAACCACGCCTACAACCGGTTTGATGATCATTTGAATTATAATTCTATTCTTGGTCTAGAAGTAACATCCTCCGTATGGTCTCAGAATAGAAGTACCCTTGTTTATGTGAAGCTGGTCTATGAGCTCCATATTTTGTAGGTATGGTTTCAGAATAAAAGTACCCTTTTATGTGTGAAGCTGGTCTATGAGCTCCATATTTTGTAGGTTCTTGGTATTTGAGTTTAATTTTCTCTATCTTCTTCATTTTTGAGCACAAATCTTTGCATTGTCCTGGTTTTTGAGTTCCATTCTCTGTATGTTCTTGGTCTAAGAGACCATTCTCAAGATGGTCTTGGTCTGCAAGGTCCATTCCACGCGTATCCGTCTTCTCTTGTCACTGAGATTTCAATTATCTGTATTGCCTTTTTAAAAAAGTGTTTAGTCCATGATTTCAATTCTATGTTTGACAATAGTATACGTGTATGTTTATTGTTTTGTTTGTATGATTTGAGAATTCATTTCTATGTAAAGCTTTGGCTTAGTATTCACATCTTTGTATTGACATAGAACAGAGTTTTATTGTCTGTGTGTATTTGCTCTACGTGTTCCATTCTGTTTATTATATTGTTCTACGTGTTCCATTTTATTTATAATATTGATCTACGTGTTCCATTCTGTTTATTATATTGGTCTACGTGTTCCATTCTGTTTACTAGTATTATATTGCTCTACGTGTTCCGTTTTGTTTATTATATTGGTCTACTTGTTTCATTATGTTTATTTTATTGGACTACGTGTTTCATTCTTTGTATTTTCTTTGTCCCTGAGTGTCATTCTTTGTATTGTCTTGACGAATTACTTTTTTCTCTATATGCTCTTTGTTTACGAGTTAAATTCTCGGTACTGCTTTGGTATTTGAGTTAAATTCGCAGTACTACTTTGGTCTATGAGTTAAATTCGCAGTACTACTTTAGTCTATGAGTTAAATTCGCAGTACTTCTTTGGTCTATGAGTTAAATTCGCAGTACTTCTTTGGTCTATGGGTTAAATTCACAGTACTACTTTGGTCTATGCGTTAAATTTTCAATATTACTTTGGTTTATTAGTTAATTAAATTCTCAGTATTACTTTGGTTTATGAGTTAAATGCTTAGTATTACTTTGGTTTATGAGTTCCAGTCTCTATCTATTGTTAGTAAATATATTCCTTTACATTTTCGCTTTCTTCTACGATAGAAAGATCCACAACATGCGTTATTGGCAGTAATCTTTAAATATAACTATTCATTTAGTAAGACATGTGTGTGTTTTAATATAGCCAATCACATGAGTCAATCTGTTTTCCAAGGTCGAATGATCCCATCCTCTTAATATAATCTGTTGGAGGGGTTCGTGCTTTGAATAAATAACACATGCGCCCGAACGATACTATTTCTTTAAATATATATGCATTTTTAATGTATTATAACTACGTATATTATACGATACATCATGTTTTGTTGTAATTCAAACGCTTTTAGTTTTTGTTAAGCTTTAATTCCTCAAAATTGCACTTTGCTGAACAAGGAAATCTTTCTCAAAAGTGATTAAATAAAAGTGTAATTTTGTTTTAGGTTTGTACTTCACATAATTACATTCGCATTAATAGCTAGTTTTCATGACTTCTTATACCCGTGTACAAATGTATACGCTGCCAAAACGTGCATGAAATCGTCGGAATAGTTTCTGTGGAAAAGATTTCTCTGAACCCTGACGTATGGTAAACACATACAAAATACATCCATAAAGCATTTCTATATATTCTCGGCGCTTTCATAAATACACTCGGCGTCAAAAGCTAGAGGAAGAACTGCACGCGGTTGTTATTTTAATCAGGGAGAAGTTATTAAGACAGTTATGACGGATCCTACCAGATAGTCATAATCTCGGGGGGAGGGAAACTTAGAAACAGGATCAGCGTTGTGCCTGCTAAACCTATTCAATATTTATTCCCCTGTTAAAAGTCCATGCAAAATGTATACACAAACTAACAACTCTTTGAAGATTGTGGTCGTGAGGTAATTAAAATGTTCTGATTAGTTTATCATATGTCTCACCATCTAAATTCAGAGACTTGTGAGAAAAATACGACCTCGTGTGCCCTTGCCCCGGCGGTTCCCAAGCGTAGCACGGCTGACATTTAAATATTGAACGCGATAGGTAACTTGAGGAGTAGAAAAAAAGATAGAAATTAATTTTCCCTGGAAGACAAGCAATTGCCGAGGTGATTGTCTGCATATATTAGTGGCGGAAATATCTGCCAACTAATTGATTGGAGTTGACCAACGGCAACTAAACGACATACTAATTTGCATGATTTGTGCTTAATAAACAACTCGATGTCCCGTCTGTGTTAATAAAATCGACACATGCCACAAGTGGTTTACAAGAAAAATGCATGTTCCCAGATATACAAATTTTTATTGTGGTTTTGTTTTTCAGCCGCGCGCACGTGTTGTTTTCGACAGAATTATTGTTGTAATTATCCACATTATAAAACCCGAAAACGAGCCCATTTATTCATACAATGTGGATTTCCCTTCAGTGTTTGGATCGCGCACAGACACATACAAGTTTGTATGCAGCGCTCATCGCCAGGTGGAAAACATGACATGAGCCAAACACAAAAACAGTACCCCTGGCAGAGACCTGTACCGATCATGGCTCGGTATTTTCCGCCATCTGTTTCCGCCATTCCGTCAGTCTCGTCAAATCTCCCCCGATGAACCGTGACGAAGCGGAAAGCGTTTTTCATCACCAGTCTCTCTTTTACAATGGCAGTGAAGACAGCGGCTAGCAAAATGTTGTGTTATATGATACGCTGCAAATATTAGAAGGAAAACCATGGGTTTAGTTGCATATGTCTATAAGTGCCTTATCAATAAGGAATAATCAAAAGAATAGTGGTAATATAAGTACTTTGCCTCACTACTTGAACAACAACAATTGGAATCGAAAGACGTAAAAACATGAAAGATGACAAAGACAGAAGCATTGCTTACTTTTTATCATCAAGGTATGCGTTACATCACTTTAATGCGAATGATCATATTTTGCCAACAAGCTATGTAAGAATCTCCTATCACAAATGAAAGGCGCCTTTGAACAACGGCTTAGACAGAAGCCTGAGAGCGTCCGGATCCCATTAAATCAACATTATGTCTATGAGAATAATGTTCAGAAAAAATGCGAGTGATCTCTTTGAAGAGAGTCTTCGATCTTCATGCCAAATTGTCTGATACTAATGCGTGCCTAGCTCCATTTGTTATTGCCTATCTGACTGGATTTTGACAAATACAAATTGGATCGGTTGCAAATTTGGCGCTTCGGTGCTAGCTATTCGATACGCCGTGATTTGCCGAGTACAGTCCATCTATCTCGCGTCCGGACTATCTGACTTCGCCTGATAATGGTATACCCGACACATACGGTGGTGGACTGTATGGGTTCAGATTTAACTGCCGCTATATTTCATATTTAATCAGTCTTGGAATTTTATTATTTTGAACTGGGCTAAGACTCATTTTTCTTATAGTGTAATCATCATTATTTATGTACATGGTTAAAAACAGGTAGCAAATTAAAATATTATTTCGCAGGTAACGTGTTTTTCATTTGCTGTTTTCTAAATTCTTAAATTTATATTGAGCCTAAATAAGAAATTTTCTTTTAATAAATGCGATGTGATAACATAAAACAAAATGTTTTCTTCGATAGAATCCATTGCTATATGAAAATAAACCTCAGCTGTTGTAAATGTATTTAAAGCCAATTTAAAACTTTTGACTTGAAACAAATACAATTGAAATATCTAAATCGTGTATTTATTTCTTGTTTCAAATTTAGGTCGTCATTAAAGAACCTTTACTTTATTTATAGTTTATTTCTCGTAAACATTTTCCTTTTGAAGAGCGAGCTTACGTTCTTTTGTTTTTGCGTTTTGTTTTATATGTTCTCTGAGAGCTGCATTGAGTGCATGTTTAAAATATTAGCAGACACAATGATGGATCTTCTTCACTGCACGGGTCACTGAAAACGCTGGATGTACTCGACCGGAAGTGGTCGCCATTTTCACGGGCAATAGAAACTCATGTGACCGGTAAATTGCTGTCCGCAAATGTCCAGGCAGCCAGGTATGCATAGCTTCGGACTCCAGCTATTAGACTCTGTGCCATTTAGTATACATGTAAATACGTGCTTTCTTGACAAAGATTTTGAGCAAAATTAAAATTAAATATTAAATAATAATTTCTGAAATATAAACAAGGTTTCGACTATGGTGGATTTCTTCTGTTTTTATGTCATGGCATTATTTACATGTATAATAGATAAAAAAAATCGTTGAAAAATGGAATCCTTAGTCATATTATACTTATTGTAGTTATGTTGTTGTTATTTGAGAAAGCGGAATAGGAAACACGGCTCCTTACTCGTTGACTTTTAATTCATAAAATATGCACTGGTATTTAATTACCTTCAGATAGTACACACGTTTTTGAAACAACCACCAAGATTGTGTACAATATTGAAATGCCGTGGGTGTTGACATTCATGGTGTTTATCATGTTAAACTTGCAAAATCGTATTCAATAAATAAATTGCTATAATGTATTTTATTTGTATTTGATTATGCTTTCTTTTTATATATGTGTTCCAGTTTAACCAAAATTAAGTATTATTTGCACACAACTGGTTTTTAGATGGTCGCTTTAGCGACCGTCTAATGTGCTTGATGTAAAATTCAGGTCGATACGGCCTGGGTATGATTAGCCCAATTCCCGCTTACACTACGCGCGAAGAAAGAGTTGTATAATTTATGCAAGAGGTTTGAGTTCTCCAATTATGTTTATTCACAAATGGAAACATTATATTAATATCGTGTTAAATGCAATATTTTCGAATGGTGTTTTATAGAAAAGAATAAAAAAAACAATGATCGTATTGCACGTGTCGCGGAGGAGATTGTTTATGAATGATTAAAATAGTCCACTTTCTGCTGCGTCTGCGTGACGTAGTATTTTCGCTCATCTCATTCATAAATCTGAGGCTGGCGATAAACAAAGGGGAGTCCGGGTGAGAATTACGCACTAGTATAAGGTTACGCTTGTTTATATTCACAGGTCTCAATTAATAACACGTTGACCACAACAATTATTACCGGTATACGATAGACAACATAAAAATGATTCATTATCGCTGAAACTGTTAAAAACATTTTAATATAACAAGAATATTCTCTAAAAAATGTAGTCTTGCTGTTTTGAAATAAGGTTTGGAATTTTGGTTTCTAAATAACTTAATTAAAAACAAAAGTTTAATTATAGTGTTTTTTACTTTTAGTCGCATATTTACCGCATTATAATGTGTGTTATAATAGGCAAACCATACATTAGTAAAATTCAATCTGCCTTCGCACATAGAAGGAATGGGTCAATTAGGTGCTGCGTTTCCTTTGCTTACTTCAGTTAGAGGTAAATTCTTTACGTAAAAGCAATCACAAGGCCCCACCTTCAGAGGAATTGCGGAGCGTTCTTACATAATTAAAGTCGTAGTCGCATGGTATTTGCGTTTAGCGTCCTATTTGGTCACGTGGTTCTTTTTCGCGGGTGTTTTGGCATTCATGATATGAGGCTATTAATAGATGCGCCTGTCGATAAACAAAGGAAAGTTTACGGGCGATAACAACGCAATAGGTTACGCTCTCACATACAACTCAATGACGTAGTACAGGTCGTAAATTGAGAGATTTGGGGAAAAGTTGACGCTTATTTATATTCTTAATTTATAAAACGTTGAACATAAGTTCAACAATAACTTCAGCGATACGATAGACTAAAAAAAATCATAATCGCTTAACCCGAATATAACAAATAATTTATAATAATAATACGAATGACCTGTTTCATAACCTCGTTGAAGCTACTACATCGGGTATTTCTGGAAAGCGTTCTTGGTTCTCAACACATAGCGGCGATCTTTTGTATTTACGGGTGCTAGCAACGCAATAGTAGAAGCTAAGTAGAAGGGTTAGCTTGTTTATATTCACAGTTCTCAATACATTGACAGTTGGATATGAGTTCATCAATTACTCAGGCATACTATAGGCAACCTCGAAAATGCTTTATAATCGCTAAAACCGAAAACAACTAAATATATTATATTAAATATATTTATAACAATACATGTCTTTTAAAAATGTAGTCGGCGTATACGCCGACTTTGAAATAAAGTTAGCAATTTACTTTTCTAAATAATTGAATACAATTAAACAAAAGTTAAACTATTGTGTTGTGTTTTTCACTTGTAAGCTGCATATTCACCGCATGAAATGTGTGTTAGCATTGTCAAACCACACATTAGTGTGAGTAAATAAAAAATATACTACGGGAGAGCACTTCATATGTGTCCTCATATGCCTTGTTATGAGTATCTTTCTTCATTATCGAAATATATCGTATGTTTATATTTGATTTAAACGCAGTTTTCTTTCGTCACATTTAAATCACACGTCAATAGCGCCGTCATGCGAAAATGGGTTTTATGCGTTTCGGCAAGCGTTTGTTAAACCCAACATGTGCTCTTGCGCAGTCAGGCCATAGGCGACGCTGTTCGCTTTAAAATCACTCAATATGTTATGTTTCTCCTTACCAGAAGGAGGGATAGCTGAGTGGGCTATTTATATGATGGGCGCATATGGAATAAGACCCATTTTCGCATGACGAGGGTCATTACAAATCTCATTGCGAATTGAAAATCCCACATTTAAAAACAATGCTTTTTGATACAAAATTGAATTCAAAATAGCAATCTTGTTAATAATGGCAGCCTATCGACGCATTAAGGAATGATTTCCAGACGTGCTGACCAAGTACGGCAAACATTGTGGTATGATAATTAAACGATTTTCTCTTATCGTGACACTATACTATTTCGCTAATGATTGTTTCTCATCTTGGAGGCGAAATTGAAATTTTGCGAGATGGATTGTAACGCGTAATTGTAACAGGGCCACAATTTGTGTCGTTTGAGCATACAGAGAGTAGTCCGGAATTCCTTACACTGAACAGTGCTACATCCTTTGAATTGAGCACATACGCAGTGATGTAGCAAAAATTCAGAGGTTGTATCTCGAATCAGCTTATTAAATATTCGAAAATATTCATGCGTGTCTGTTGGCGTTATGTTAAAGTCACTAAGATGAAAACTGAAACAGCTTCGCCTAAAAGCGCATTAGTGCTCTATACCTATGTTTATGTTAGCGTTGTTGACACCGTGTGAACTGCTCGGGTAACAAGTAAAGCATAAACAGCAATGTTTATATACTTTTATTCCTCCATATACAAGATACGAAGATTATTGTATATTTTGAATTTGTATATGGTGTCAAAAATCAAAAGTTTTGTACACGGAACTTTCATTATGAATTTATATTCTTGGTGAGATAGTCATTTGATATTAGAAAAAATATTCCTTTAATATGATGGTGACTGCAAATTTTCTTTATATTAAGTTCTCATTACCATTTTCATCATACTTTCTTTGCTTTCAGAACTTCCAAAAAAGCATGCTGTTTTTATTTTGTCTTAGTTATTTCTATGAAATAATAAGGATGATAAAAAGTGCACACAAAATCGACCCGTGCGCTATGACACACACTTTTTAAAGTTGAATGGCGTGTGTTCATTTCAAACTTGCGATTGATTTTGAAAAATGAATTGCGTGTTAAATTATGCAATAGCGAACATCTTCAGTGCCTTCAGCGCTTTGATTATCTACAGTCATTGACGTACATCAATTAAAAATATATTGCAGTGCTTCGCTCAATATTTGTATTAACATATGGGCCGTACTTTGTGAATAGGGGTTAAAAATGCGTAAAGTGACGTCTCAGATTAGCCTGTGCAGTCCGCAAAGGGTAATCAGGGAAGACACTTTCCGCTTTTAAGATATTTTTCGTTTCAAGAAAGTCTCTTCTTAGCAAAAATCTAGTTTATCATGCACAGGCTTATTTGAGACGGCACTTTACGCACATGCATTAAACCCCCTTTTTGCAGAGCACGGTCCAAATATTATTTAATTACGTACGTGCTTGTCTTGTTTCAAGCGCCACATTATCACAATATTGAGAGATGCGCAAATTTGATCTTATTATTCATATTCATATACAGTCAACAATATTTATAAGTAGATGAATGCAAATTAGTCGTCTATTTATCAGGTGCCTCGAACTATAGTTTTACTGTCAGTATGTAGAATGACAATTGAAAACCCACATATTTACTTGGAAGGAGATTAAAAATTGTTTAGCGTTAATGTATATCAATAATTGTTGCATTCATATGACGGTTGTTTGAAATCCTATGCCATCCTATGGGGGTATTTTATATTTATAAACTTACTTCACATCTTAATTTATAGTTGAACTGCGAATGTGTTTTATTAGTCCTCAACACGGATCGTCGGAGGGGGACAATGGGTTTCCCGTCTGTCCGTTCAGTTTGTATATTCTCTGCGCGTCGGTCCCCCTGTGTGTATAACTGGACCCTGACCTTTCTCCAAAATGTTAAAGAACCCCCTCAAAATGATTCTTTGGTGAAACTTGGTATCTTACTAAAGTGAAGTGCGGCGACCTTTAACTGGTGAAAAACAAACGGTACCAATTCCTGCATTTCTTGTTGGTCGCAACATAATTCAATCCCATAGCCTATGGGATACTTTAGCATTTGAAAGGGAATATATATTTATTCTGTTCACTTATTCTATTGTTATTGCGAGTTTCTCAATATTTTATATTTTCAAACATATTGAACAGCCCTTGTAACATTTGCTGTGTGTTATTTTCGAATTTTTATTCTTGACACTCGTTTAGTTCTTATAATGTATTGACCAATGCGTTTACTTTCAGCATTTGTTATATATTGTTTTCGGAAGATTGGTTCTTTATTAAAAAAAATAATTATTTGTATACTTTACTTTAATGAGAAATATTTAGAAAGTTTTACTCCCTCGGTGTTTTAACGACATGACGCACGATGTATGCTGTTACTTTTCCCAATTAATTTACTATCATGCACACATTCATTTGGGTATGTTTAATCACAACATTACATCCTTCAACGGGGGTAAGTATAACATTATACCGAAAAAACAAAACAACAGACATTCCCATCATCAATTAAAGTACCCATGTAAATTCAAATTTTTTAAAAGTGCATTTAAGTTCATGTGGTTGTATACAATGAATCTACTGATCTTCTGCAAGTTAACAATCGCGCCTTACAGAATGCGGAATCTTTATTAAATGATTACATGGGAGAATGGGCTGAAACAGACGAGGCCTGTAAGCGACAGACTCGCTTCATAGACGTCGACGGTCTCTGTATATATTTTAAATCGGTGGGGGGGGGGGTATGATTTTCATTAAAATATTCAAGCTAAATCAAGTAAAACTTTTAAATAGTGCCATGTTCTACACCACACATACAAATGTATGATATATGTCCCGTTAATTGTATGGTGGCATGCATTAAATGTGTATTTTGAGTTACAGTGTGCACGTGTATTTCTCGAGACGGCTCGACGATTCGTAATAGGGAATGATTAAAAATCTTTTTTATCAATTATTTATGTTTTAGTGTGATGATTTGTTTGAATAGATGATGGGCGATATCATTAACATCGTTATTTTCAAACGTCACATTGAGCACTGCTTTTGCACGGGAAGCAACAACTGGCAGAGCGTCTGCGACACTATTCGTACTATATGAGTCTCGTTGTGGGAAAACGGGGCTTGGTGCATGTGCGTGAAGTGTCGTCCCCTATCAGCCCTTGCAGTCCGCACAGGCTTATCAGGGACGACAATTTTCGCTCGAACTAAATTTTCGCTGCAAAGAGACTTCCTCTTAATGAAAAATACCGTAACAGCGGAAAGTTTCGTCCCTGATTTGCCTGTGCGAACTTTTAAAGCTAGTCTGGGAGGACACTTTACGCACATGCATTAAGCCCCGTTTTCTCAGAGCGAGGCTCATATGTATTACGGTAATCATGACCTTAAGATTTATTTCGTTTGAATAAAATACGCTTCAAACCGAACAATTATTATATAATTAGTTTTGTTCTTGGCTCTGACTCTTTGCGGTTATTTCAGCAGGAAAGCATTTCAGCGACAGAGATTGAAACTTTCGTTTTGCGTGAAAAGTTAGACAGAGACCGTCAGACGTGCGCATTGCCGATGCAGGCTTTCTGTCTTCGTTATATAATCATTTTTCAAACAGCCATGTGTGGTCCGATAATTAGAAAGGCGATTGCGAAAAACAAATACTCATAAAATAGACGAGAATGTTCGTCTGCATTACCAAACAAGTGGTATTTTTCAAAACCTGCATGTATGGTAGATTTTTCAGCCCGTTTCCCAATTACGCAGTTGATATGATAATCTCTAACGACCAATGTTATCGCTTGCTGCAACAGTCACTTCAATATAAACAAAGGCGTCTTTATAAGCCCAGCGGTAATGCGTAGTCGATAGCCGATAGTTAAATCGTTGAAACGTGCATTTGCATACAAAACCAGCGTTACGACCGCCGTATACTTTTACGCACGTTTAACGTGAGCATAGACATCTAGTATCGATATGGCGTTGTGCATTGTCACGCTGGTATTCGTAATATAATTTGAAAATATATAATGTAATTGATACTAGATGCAAGTATATAAAAGCCACCATGGCGATTTCTGTGAAGATAGTCGGCGTTTCACAATAGGAAAAAAAAACTGTCGTCCTGAAAACGGTGAGATGTCCAATACAAAATGACTGCACGTGTAGATACTTTTTTGCTTATTACAAAAACCTTTTTTATTGCAGACGATGGAACGCATGTAGTAATTGTATCGATACCTTCTGTCCGTCTGTCAGTCCGTCTCGCTCCTCGTGCAAACGAATCCTCACATTATTGATAAAAATCTTTAATGTAAATTAAATTTTAAAGATAGTGAAGAGAAAACGCACCACAATTATTTCTTCAATAGCATAAAAAGTTATTGTTCCTCGTTAATGTTATTGTGCACTATTTAAATCCAGTACATTGGAAGATATCGAGCGGAAACGACGTGGATCTCTATAGAACATTTTGGTGCTGAGTGTCAGAAAACTGTAATTGGAGGTATTGCCGTTAGAGGTTTACATGCAAAGATTTATCCCTAATTACAAAGTGTATTTTTATTGTGCATATCACAACTTAAAACTTGTTATAATGAAACTGCATAGAATGACAAAAAAAAAACACACTTTTTTAGGAAGTGCTGAGTTCAATAAGCACAACTCTTTCTTTCATGTGAACGGGGTTACCGTTTTGCATATCGGCATTTATTTAGTTTTAATCGAAAACATGAATGTCGTACCGACACCAGATATAAGATATAAGTATCAAACGGAATCCGATCATATTTTTAATTCGGAATTACGATTTTCGTTTTGAAAACAAACACGCATTCAATTCTAAACGAGAACTTGTCGCAGTTGAGACGAATACCTCCCCGCAACTACAAAATGTTTCATAACAAATATAACACATAATAATGTTGTAGAAATTCTATGTTGAACATATGTCATAACCTTTGTAATTGTTAGCATATTGCGATAAATAAACGCACGTGCACAACTTCATATCACAAGAAACAACGCCTGCAAGTGTCAACGTTATTCATTGATGACTGGAGGAGAAAAAAATCGCCTACGGTCAGACAGAGAGTCAGAAAAGGATATACGAATTCAGTATACCCCCTTGTCTCATAACGGAGGTGGGGGAATACTTTTTTATGTCGTGATAAAATCAAAACAATACTACAACTGTTAAACGAGTTCATATCGCTCAAAAACGTGTAGCAATAAAAAACAAATTCAAATAGAAATCGGGATTTCCGTGATTAAAACAAAAATAAATTCCCATTGAAATAACGATTGTTGATCTCAAAACAGAAGCCTTTTCCCTTAGAAAAAAAACTGTTCTAGTATTCTAAAAACGAGAACGTGTTTATTTCGAACAAAATGCAAGATTTGTTGTTTTGGCGTGTTTGAAAGGCGAAAACACGACAATGCGACAAATCGACCAATACCTTTTTGTCATTTCGGCGGGTAAATTTTACCTCATGACGTGCTGTCGCCATTCAAACCCCCAAAACGTCCGAACGGTTTGCCGAAATCAAAAACAATACATATGAAAACATAATGATTATACATCGTAACGTTCAACTTCCTTAACCACCAAATCCCCGTTGATTGTATAGCGGTTCTTATCGAACAAATCCATATCCATGATAACAACTATCTCTGCGCTATATATCGAGATTTAAACATGAGCATTATCATTGAATGGCATGCTATCAGTTTAAAATTCAAGACATCTACACATTTATTTCAGTAAATAACTATCTTATCGTAGAGTGAACTTTCCATGCCACAATCGACCAGGCCTTGAGAAAAATTGTAAGAAAACAATACCGCACCATAGGTTACAGGTCCTCTTGATTAAATCTCTAGCCCCGCGTATCGTTTTCCAGGTATTTTTATCTCCCCCTCATATCTATAGTACAAACATCTTCCACCAGTCATTAAAGTTAACTGGCTTATCTGAAATCAAATTACACTGGCGGTGACCCGCATAGACATCGTCAATGTTCTGACAGGATTCCAGCGTTCTGATTGGACATTGTGGTACTTCCGGTGTGTTGCCATGAGCACATGTGTAACCGGTTAGGCGCGCATATCCGAGCCAGGTGGTTGATCCCATTGACGATACAATTGCTAATCACTTCGGTGGTTCTTTATGCGAATTTGGCAGATAATTAACAAAGGGTCGAATAATTTGCTTTCAATGTTTCTGTTAATTAAACTTAAACGACTTAAATGTTGAATCGGATCTCAGGACGGAACAAGTGTCATTTCTGACAACGCATTAGGTCTTTAATGGCAAACGTTTATTCTTTTATCGATGAACGCGAATTTATGTGATCAGCCAATAAAGTATTATTTATAAAGTAACATAAACAAGTAATATCGCCGTATAGGCCTAGTGTGTCTTATATGCTATATGTGCCGCAGCGGTGTTTTTTTTACTTATTAAATAACCATTACAAGAGAAGTGTTGATGCAAAGCATCAAAGGGCGTCGGGAATTTCAGTGTAAAAGGCACTTAATGAAGTTATATGGAACGATTTTTTTCTACTGTAAATATTAATATATTGGCCGATTATTTTAAACAAAATAGAAAAAGATACTGGTATAACCATTATCTATGATTTTGTGTTATAAGCCCCAAATAACCATTATCTATGATGTTGTGTTATAACCCCCAAATAACCATTATCTATGATTTTGTGTTGTAATCCCCAACTATTACATAGTTCATTTTATTTAAATTGGTTTTCTTTTTTTTCCTGGCATTCGTGTGCAGTTTTCATTAATGGAACAGAACCGTGTAGGTTTTAAAAATTCTGCTTCATCTTGTACGCGTAATTTCATATTTTTCTCAACTTCAAGGGGAGATGATTCTGAACTTATTCTTACGTTGCTCATTTACGATAGGGGTTGAGTACTCATTGATATGAAAACACTGTAAAAGTTTTAATGTGTTTACGAACCACCCCCCACGCTCTCATACATATATTTCATGGGCATAATAAAAACAAAAAATGGTTACAATAAAACAGCATATTTATTTAAACTAAAATGTCTACATCAAAACAAAAAGTTGACATAGAACACAAATAAAATAATTTGATTCTACTAGGGCTCGAACCTTGGGCCTCTCACATGTGAAGCGAGCGTGTAGCCACTACACAACGGAACCGCTTGAAAAATCACCTTCTTACTAAGATATTAATAAGTGACTGTAGTGTAACGGTTATCAATAAAGCAATAAACCGTGTAGTCGCTGTCGTCTTGTAAAATTTAAGAAAATACGCGTTATCCAAATCTCGAACAGCAAATGTCTGCGCTATTGTTAGAAAAACCACAAAATAAATATATTTTGATTATGTTTTGTTTTTATACAAAACCAGAAAGTTTCACCGGTTCGCGTATTTGCCCAGTCCCTGTGATCTTTTATTATTGCCCAGTATCTGTGATCGGGTATTAATTAAAAGAATTAGCTTTTCATTATTGGCAATAAATGTTGTAGTAAATGTAATAGGCACACATGCAGTACTTATTTACACTAATTTACACAAAAAATCACCACTATGCAAGATATTCTGACAACAAATATATATACATTGTTCCGTAAAATAACTTCTCCTCCCATAAGCGAAAAAAACCGTATTACATACGAGTCGCCGCACTTCAGTGCGACGCCAATAATCAGGATAAAAAGCAAAGCGCTTAAAGCACTGAAGTTGTTCGCTATTGCATAATTTAAGACGCAACCCATTTTTCAAAATTAATCGCAAATTTGAAATGAACGCACGCCATTAAAATTTATGAAGAGTGTGTCATAATGCACTCTTTATCATCCTATTTATTTCAATATAACAAAAACATTTCCCTTTTTGGACGTTCTGAAAGCGTAGAAAGTATGAAAATGATAATGCGAATTGAATTAAAAAAAATGCAATCACCATCATATTGCATGAATATTGTTGGAATATCGAATAGCTATCTCACTAAGAATATAATTTCATGATGAAAATGCCATGTACATAACTTTTGATTTTAACACCATATACAAATTCAAAATATACAATAAGATAATTGATGAAAATAAATAAAAAATGAATATGCGAGCAATACTTTTTACTCACGAATTAGGTAGTCATAAAGACAGCCCTGTTGACCCGTACTTTGTTGTTTATGCACAACTTGTTACCCTAGCAGTTCACACGGTGACAACAACTGTGACCTAAACATAAGTATAGAGCAATAATGCGCTTTTCCGGCATAGCTGTTTTACCCAGCTTTTCACCTTATATGACTTTTACATAACGCCAGCAGACACGCATGCATATTTTCGAATATTTCAAAGGCTGATACGAGATAAAACCTCTGAACTTTGGCTACATCACTGTGCCTGTGCTCAGCGCAAAGGATGTAGCATTGTTCAGTGTAAGAAATTCCGGATACTCTCTGTATGTATAAACGACACAAATTGTGGCCCAGTTACAATTACGCGTTAAAATCCATCTCGCAGAATTTCAGGTTCAGCACTCGTTCACTTAATCGTCCGGGGAATATATAATTGACTATCGATAAACACAGTTTTGTTTTCAAGATGAGAAAACAAACATTACCAAAGTAGTATAGTGTCACGATAAGAAACGTCTGGAAATCGTTCCTGAACGCCTGGATAGGCTGCCCATATTTACAATTTTGCTATTTTAACTTCAATTTTGTATCGAAAAGCATATTGCTAAAATGTGCCATTTACAATTAGCAATGAGATTTTTAATGACCCTCGTCATGCGAAAATGGGTCGTATTCCATATGCGCCCATCATACATATAGCCCACTCAGCCTGCGCATCTCTCAGTCTGGTCAGGAGATACATAATGAGACAATAAAACATTGAGCGATTTTATAGCGAACAGCATAGCCGCTAACCAGACTGCGCAAATGCACATGTGGGGTTTAAGATACGCTGGCCGAAACGCATAAGACCCATTTTCGCATGACGCGGCTATGAAAGTGAGATTTAAATGTCTCGAAAGGAAACTCGTTTTAAATCAAGTATTAACATACGACATATTTCGATAGTGAAGAAATATACTCACATTATTTTTTATCTACTTACACTAATGTGTGGTTTGACAATAATAGCACACATTTCATGCGATGAATGTGCGACTTACAAGTGAAAAAAAGTTAAACTTTTGTTTTCAATTTATTTAGAAACGTAAATTGCAAACTTTAATTCAAAGTCAGCATTTACGCCGACTACCTTTTTAAAAGATAATTCTTGTTATATTTAGTTGTTTTTTAATATTCGGTTTTAGCGTTTACAAAGCATTTTTGAGGTTGTCTATAGTTTACCTGTTGTAATTGGTGAACTCATGTTCAACGTTTTATAAATTGAGAACTGTGAATAAAAACAAGCGAAACCTTCTACTATTGCGTTGTTAGCACCCGTAAATACAAAAGATAGCCGCTATCTGCTGAGAACAAAAGAACGTTTCCCAGAAATATTAAATTTAACCCCGCTGTAGAGGCATGAACGAGGTTACGAAACAGATAATTCTTGTTATATTTAATTGCTTTTATATTCGGTTTTAGCGATTATGAAGCATTTTTGTTGTTGTCTATCGTATCCCTGAATTTTTGTTGAACACATGTTCAACGTTTTGTAAATTGAGAATATAAACAAGCGTATCCTTATAATATTTCGTTGTTTTCCCGAATCCCGACTCTATTAATAGCCTCATACAACTGTATTATGAATGACCTGCACTATGTCGTTAAGACACAGCAAAGAGTGTACTATTTAATAATAATTTATAAACAATCTCTTCCGCGACACGTACAATACAAACATTATTTATTTATTTTTTCTATATAAGCTCCGTTAAAAAATATTCCATTTAACATGATATTCACATTATGTTTCCATTTGTGAATGAATAAAGATGAAGAACTCAAACCTCTTGCATAAATTATTCAACTCTTTCTCGCGCGGATACGGCAGATGCGGCACATGTGGCGGGTAATAGGCTTTCCGTAGATAACAGAAAACTGACTTGAAATTTTCGTCAACAACATTAGCTGTTCGCTATGCGAACAACTAAAAATCACGTGCTAAGGAAAGCATCACTTTGTTCATCACACAAATTACGAAGTATTCATTCCACGAAAATTACATATAGGGGGTGGGGGCAAACATATCCATGCTCGTAAAGCCGCACGCTTCTTTAAGGCGGAACATTATATATTAGTATCGGTATTTATTAGGCAACAGTACGGTAATAAAGGGGAAACGACAAAAATTACAGCACAGGTTTTGTAACATTTAAATAACGAATTCATTTTGACCAGGCCAGTATTTCGTATGCTTCAACTAGTATGAAATGATCAAATTAAAGAGAATACCGGTTACACAAAAATGCATAAAAATGAAACTGAATTTAAAGAACATGTTTATTCAAAATAAAAAAAACAGTTGTCACATAGAATGCCACATTTGGACGCATATTTTTTAAATTAATAACTTGATATAGTGGACCGTTCAACTAGCGATATATAAGATTAAGATTTAATCAGTTGATCAAGGGAACGCACCAATCTACAGAATAATTCAAGGCGAAAGAAAGAAACTAAGTTATTTCCCTTTCTTATGCTGAATAATGTTAGGGAGACTTCGGATCTGTTCTCTTCGTCTGGCGCTAACACCTTAGATACTACTAGTATGTTCTATGCATTCGTTCGGACGCTTGCACTTGAATTTCTTTGCAATCTCGCTGTCCGGGAATACCACTTTAACGAGTTCAGTGAAATGGTCTGCGACCGCGGAGGGAAGATTGTGCTCTGCTACGAAAGCACCAAACAAAGCCTCCGCTTTTTCAACCGGATCGATGATATTGTCGCTGGCCTGATCATTGTGTCGATCTTTGTTGCTTCCTTTACTGTCGCAGCGTTCCCTATTTGTGACGTTCTTTGGACATGTCTAGTGACGTCATTTCGTCCACCACTGGCAACTGAGAAGTCCACGTTACACACACAACAGTACATGTATTCCTCGCCCTTGCTGCTCTTTGTAACAAACTCGAATTCTGTCGTCCACTTTTCCTGATACTTACAGGTTCTCTTTGCCTTCTTAGCAGAAGCGCCAGCATGCGACTCTGCGGATCGCTTGAACATTTCAACAATTGTTGTTTACAGTAACACCCTTTACAAAAGCAAATGTGGTATGTGGTTTCTTGACAAATAATTTTTATTTACTGTTAAGAATCGCGTGTTTACTCCTTATATATGCATAGATTAAGCTGACCTGACATTGGCATGCGCTGTATTGGATTAGTGTCAAACTGTCATGAATAGCGCCATGTGGCTTTTCTTACAATTACACAATAGTCAAGACACTATGGGGCTATAGGTACCTCTTAATTAATAGCTTTTTTTTGCGATACTCGTTTAATGCGATATATTGCTTTTTAGTTACCATTTATATACACGCAGTTGGTTACTTGTGAATTGGCATGCGCTTTATTGGTGTAGTGTCAAACTGTAGTGTAGGACAAAAGCCTCACGGACATTAGCCCCTAGGACAAAAGCCCCTTAGGACATTTGCCCTTCGGACAAAAGCCCCTTAGGACGTTAGGCCCTACCTTTTTTAAAGAGTTCTTGCAAGCTGTCGGAAACTGCGTCCGATGGAAGCAGTAATTAAGTGCTTCGTGTGTTGTGTGCGTGTAGTCTTACAGAAAACTAGATAATGCGACTATTATAATGTTCGTTGTGTCATAAGTGTAAACTTTCCTGTGCGTTTTGTTCCTACTTAAATCTAATGATTCATAGAGTAGTGTTTTACTTGCCCTTTTGTTGACTCGTACACGTATCTGTTTGCAATCCTGTCACCTTGTTATTATGAAACAATAAATATTAAAAAATACTTCATAAAAATTTACGTGTTAACATAACATATTAATAAGTAATTACTTATGAAATAAAACAAACGAAATAAAAATACAACTTTTTAAAACACCTGGGGGCTAATGTCCGTGAGTGCACTTTTTTGATGGGGCTATTGTCCTAGGGGCTTATGTCCAAAAGGGTTTTTGTCCGTACCCCGTCAAACTGTCACGACTAACATGCATATCACCACATTGTTTTTATTACAACTAAACAAGACACGATAGGTATCACTAATCGGACTGTTTGTTGCGAAGCTGGTATATTGCCTCTTTACATTATCGCTCTAATTAAATTGTAAAATTTCATGTAGATTCATTAAGTTTTAAGTAATGATCGAAAATGAGGTATGACCTTCGATGTGAAATCGTTTTATTTGAAGTAACGGTTTCACTCGATTGCGGTCATTTTAACTTGAAGGTGTAACCAAAAAATATTCAGGGTTACACACGCTTTTAATTTAAGCTATAAAAAAATATTCATTATCGGTATTTTTTATTAAGCTATACATAATGTATCAAAACCAGAAAAAATATTGTAGTGTCCTTAATTTTTTACATCGTACAACGTTAAATTAAGACTGCACCTAAAAACTCCAGAGCTGTGAAAACCGATAACTGATAAAATTTCACCAAATCAAGTGCGAAAACATGAGTATAATGGCCTTCAATGAAAATACAAATTGTAATGTTTTATTAAGATTATATCGTATGCTGCGCTCCGCATAATAAGCTGTTCAAACTTCAGACAGCATTACGTTACATGTAAAAAAAATAGTTGTTCAGAACTACCGGTTTTGTTTTTTGTTTAGAAGAGAACCCCTTTAAACGAAAAATTCCATAAAAGCGGAAAGTGTCGGCCCTGATCAGAATGTGACGACTGTTAAGGCTTATCTGGGACGACACTTTACGCACATGCATAACGTCCAGGTTTCCCAGATCATAGATGCAAAAATCACCTGCACTCGTTTGACACGTTAGTTAGTTATGCAAGTTATGACACCTGTACCCGTTTTACACGTTAGTTAGTTATGCAAGTTATGACACCTGTACCCGTTTGACACCTTATGGTTAGACATGGTTTCATAATAAGTTCGACGGGTATAGAACATAGTCAACTCTCTAAAATTATTGCGATGAAATACAATTTGCAAATACTCGTCTATTAGTCTATGCTTTTTCCTGGTATCCCGGCCACTAACATGACTAATGTAGACACATTTAGAACACTTGAATTATGATGATTATTCGCCGTATCGCAATTGGTCAGACGTTTGCGCCGCCACTCTTTCTCGCAGACGACATCTGACAAGTTTTGACATACCGAGGACAAAATCACGAGACTGGCATTGACTATAATTTGACCGTACCTGAAATCAGACCAATTGCTGGTCCATAAAAAGCAGGTCGGTGTACGGCCGGTCAATAAGAACCAACAACTGTGCAGGCCGGTACAATACCGGTTATTCATACTTCTGTCTAACGAGGCTAAGGAAGTGGACACGCATTTCTGTCTGTGAAAGACAAACTACGTCAGATGCCACGTACCAGACGTAACACACAAGGCTATGGAACCTTTGGGTCGAAGCAGTGACCACAGTTTTAACACTAGTCAGCTTCTGGTCAAATGTGTTAAGCGATACACACGGCCGTTAATATAACTAGAGCTTTGTCACAGACGTGACGAATACCCCCACATGCCGCATTGACACATAATATTTTGCATGTCGTCTTCACAAAAAACAGCGGACACCATGCTCAATTTTTAAAACGAACTTAGTGACCCTTGACCTAGTTTTTGACCCAGAAAGGCCCATGTTTTAACTTGGCCTTAAGATCATCTCCATAAAACTTCTGACCAAGTTTGGTGAAGATCGGATGTAAACTACTTGAATTAGAGAGCGGACACCATGCTGAATGTTAAAAAACGCACTAAGTGACCCCGTGACCTAGTTTAAGGCCCGAAATGGCCCATGTTCAAACTTGTCCTAGAGATCATTTAGATAAAACTTGTGACCAAGTTTGGTGAGGATTGGATGAAAACTACTTGAATTCGAGAGCGGACAACATGGTGAGGTTTAAAACGCACTAAGATACCCCGTGACCTAGTTTTTGACCCGGCATGAACCATATTCAATCTTGACCTAGACATCATCTAGATACAACTTCTGACCAAGTTTGGTGAAGATTGGATGAAAACTACTTGAATTAGAGAGCGGACAACATTGTGATGTTTAAAGCGCACTAAGTGACCCCGTGACCTTGTTTTTGACCCGGCATGACCCATATTCAAACTTGCCCTAGACATTATCAAGATACAACTTCTGACCAATTTTGGTGAAGATTGGATACAAACTACTTGAATTAGAAAGCAGACAACATGGTGAGGTTTAAAACACACTAAGTGACCCCGTGACCTAGTTTTTGACCCGGCATGGCCCATGTTCGAACTTGACCTACACATCATCTAGTTACAACTTCTGACCAAGTGTGGTGAAGATCGGATTTAAACTACTTGAAATAGAGAGCGGACACCATGCTCAATGTGTAAAACGTACTAAGTGACCCTGTGACCTAGTTTTTGATCTGGCATGGCCCATGTTCGAACCTGGCCTTCAGATCATCTAGATAAAACTTCTGACCAAGTTTGGTGAAGATCGGATGAAAACTACTTGAATAAGAGAGAGGACACCATGCTGAATGTTAAAAAACGCACTAAGTGACCACGTGACCTAGTTTTTGACCCGGCAAGGCCCATGTTCGAACTTGGCCTTAAGATCATCTAGATACAACTTCTGACCAAGTTTGGTGAAGATAGGATGAAAACTACTTGAATTAGAGAGCGGACACTTAATACGACAGACAGACAGACCGACAGACAGACAAGATCACTCCTATATACCCCCCTAAACTTCGTTTGTGGGGGTATAAAAATATACAGAACAATCGACTGTACGATTTCGTAGCAGTATGTGTGTATAATGTGCGAAATTTCAATTTCTATAACAATTGCGATTTTGTAAATAATTGTTATTTTATCATTAGTATTTGTTTACATTTACATAAACATATCCTCTTTTATTTTAGTGTAATTACATATATATTTGTAAACTGATTACATATTTTTTTGTGAATGTTGTGTTTCTATAAAGAGTTATGGTATTCAATACATGGCAATAATAAATATGAGTCATTTTTATAAAAGGGGCAAGACGTTGAGCAAATCGTTAAGGGGTGGAACATGAACAGGACAATGCGTTAAGCACTATAAACTAAAGTAAAACATGCTTAAAGTTTTAGTGCACACGTTTTTCCATATTGAATTTCACAGCAATATTATGCAAACAATTAAATGAAAATAAGATAATATGTTTGAAATTATAATTTAATTAAAAAGTCAATGAAAAAAAAATCAAACAACATCACTTGACAGTCATAGTGTCCGCATGCACAACAATACAATCCCTCCTCATCTGTACAAATTGTATAAATACTTCAATTGTGTGTTCACTGTCCTATATAGACAAACTGTTTAGAAAGAAACTAAACAATAACATATTTTGTCAATGCCCTACGATGGTCTTCAACCATGGCTAAGTTAAAGAGCCTTGCCCTGGAGAAAATGGGGCTTAATGCATATGCATAAATTTCCAATTTAATGGATTTAAAAAAAAAGTAAATTTCTTCTAAATGAAAATCTTGTATATGCGGTTATTGCTGGTCGGAGGCGACAAGACAAAGGTGATCACAAATGCTTATCATGAGCGCTTTGAACGAAGGTGAATATTTGAGTTTAAAGAGATTTTACTTATCACTTTGGAGTAGCAAATAGTTTTATAGCTTGTAACAACCAAATAAAATTGGTTGTCCCATAAATTTGAACAACCTTTAATGTAAAGCCCTGTGTCATTAGTACAATAAAACCAAAGTAGCGGCATTTTGGGAAAATGTGGTTTAATGCATGTGTGTAGTGTTGTCCAGACTAGCCTGTGCAGTGTTCAAAGCTAAACAGAGACCACACTTTTATGGTAGTTTTTGTTTACAGGAAGTCTCTTCTTAGTAAAAACCCAGGGGCGGAGAGTATCGTGACTGATTAGCCTCTGCGAACAGCACAGGCTAATCTGAAACAACCCTTTACGAAAATGCATTAAGCCCTATTTCCAGAGAGCACAGTACACATCCATTCATCATATGTGTAGATGATTCTATTTCAATCTGCCCGGTAATCAGAACGTTCTCAGGAGGTATGAGTCACTAACTGTGACACAGCGCACAAAGAACTGCTGCTGTTGCTGCTGCTGTTGTTGTTGCTGCTTCTGCTTCTCTTTTCCACGTGCTTTCAGGTGTCTGATGGCAAGTCCAGTGCATGTGTAGCCCGATATTTCAAAGTCAAGAATGGCTGGATCTAGATCTCGACGTGTTACCATTGTGGAGCCCTGGTTGTTTAACTGAAATTGAAAACAAACATGTATACCATGCAACTGAGTCGTCTTCTGAGAAAACAGGGCATAATGCATGTGCAGTCCACACAGGCTAATCAGGGACGACACTTTACGCTTTTATGACATTTTTCATTTAAATGAAGTTTCTTTTTAGTAAAAATCCAATTAAGGCGGAAAGTGTCGACTCTGATTAGCCTGTGAGGACTGCACAGGCTAGGGCAGGGGCGACACTTTTTGTCTAGACTGGATTTTGTTTAGAAAAGACCTCTTTTTCTTTTTATGCCAACATTTTCATAACAGCAGAAAAGGTTGTAACTGATACGCCTGTGTGGACTACACAGACGAATCTTTACGTCCACAGCCTAAACGCACTGCCACAAGGACAGCGTATCATTCATTACTGAATGATCAACAAAAACTAAACATGGTGACACAAGTATTTTTTGTCATGATACTTTGACTTTCAGAAAAGTACATTTTTAAAAGCTTTTTCCAGACTTACTCTAAAGTCTGCCATGCATTCCGTCTTGCCTGGTACATTTTTCAGTGTCCAAATGATTGAACTTTCTCTCTTACTAAACTCTGATGCCTGGTTGTCCGCAGAAAGCTTGCTGGATATACTGAAATCATTGTATGTTTCACATAAAATTAAAATGCTGATTATAACATGGGTTAGACATATTCATTAAGTATATCTATGATTAATATTTCAAAGTGCTTGCTCGCAAAGTGCTCACAGATATATACATTTTGCTTTGATTGCTTAATATATTTGTTGACTACATGTATATACATACACAACCAACTTATTGCAGAGTATAAAATGTACAAAATGTAACAGAGAGCATCTGTGATCAAACTCTCCTATTTCAAACTATTTTAAATGTTCCAAAGACATTGAAATAGGGGTGAACAATTGTCTGCTTGACTTTTTTTAAGCCAAGTTGTAAAAAATCTGTAATGATTCATTTGTAGTTTTATTAGGTTTGATAACGCTCTGACAGTAAAATTTATTCATGTCAAAATTCTGTACAATGTATTAACTTCCTTTGATGATCTAAGTTTCATATCTAAGCTCATCCCAGTAAAGAAGGAGAAATTTATGTCAAAACTGAAACCACAACTATTCTAATATGCAGTGATTATTTAAAACAAATTGGCCCTGTTAGATATGCTCTTTTAGACTTCATTCTGTTGATTGGTGAGGATATACAACGTACTCATTACCTTGCAATGCTGGACAGCACAGGTACCCTTACAGACACCTTGGAGGCAACAATATTTGGAGGATAGTTGCTGGTTAGTCGCAGTACAACATTCACGTCCCTGTAAAATGCTTAGATTAGTGAGCGGGTTCATAACATATGTTTAACGTTCACTGGTATTAAAATGCAATATTATAAAACAGTTTATAAATTATCTTAAAGCTATTGAATGAAAGTCACAAGATTTGTAGTTGCAGAAGGTATAACCCTTCAGTTCTCTGATAGGAAAATTGTTTTCCCTATGCAGCCATTTGGGTAAGTAAAATCTCATAAAAGAAATATCTCTTTGAAAATTTAAGCTATATTTTTGAAAGGGAAGTTCATTTATAAATGATAATTATAACTTTTAATTTTCATTTATAAATGAACTTCCCTAACAAAAATATAGCTTAGATCATACGTATATAATAATATATCATTAGGTCCTAATTATAACCCTTCTTAAAAATATTCAATAGGGCTGACTCTCTGCCCCTCTCAGCTACAAACAGTCGCAGGGTGTAGGACTGACTTACCGGCTCCCAGCCTCTCTTGGCTACAAACAGCTGCAGGGCGTAGGACTGACTTACCGGCTCTTAGCCTCTCTTGGCTACAAACAGCTGCAGGGCATAGGACTGACTTACCGGCTCCCAGCCTCCCTCTCAGCTACAGACAGCTGCAGGGTGTAGGACTGACTTACCGGCTCCCAGCCTCCCTCTCAGCTACAGACAGCTGCAGGGCGTAGGACTGACTTACCGGCTCCCAGCCTCCCTCTCAGCTACACACAGCTGCAGGGCGTAGGACTGACTTACCGGCTCCCAGCCTCCCTCTCAGCTACAGACAGCTGCAGAGTGTAGGACTGACTTACCGGCTCCCAGCCTCCCTCTCAGCTACAGACAGCTGCAGGGCGTAGGACTGACTTACCGGCTCCCAGCCTCCCTTTCAGCTACAGACAGCTGCAGGGCATAGGACTGACTTACCGGCTCCCAGCCTCCCTCTCGGCTACAAACAGCCGCAGGGTGTAGGACTGACTCACCTGCTGCCATCTCCTTCTCAGATACAAAAAGCTGCAGGGTGTAGGACTGACTTACTGGCTCCCAGCCTCTCTCTCAGCTACAAACAGTCACAGGGTGTAGGGCTGACTCACCTGCTGCCAGCCTCTCTTGGCTCCAAACAGCTGCAGGGCGTCAGACTGACTTACCGGCTGCCAGCCTCCCTCTCAGCAACAAACAGTCGCAGGGTGAAAGGCTGAGTCAAACAGAGTTCTCCACTGGAGCTGTACGTCATTGCTGTGAACTGAAAGTATAAGCAAAGTAAATGGTCACAGTTGAATCTTACAAACAAGAGTGCCAAGATGGCCCTAGTTGGCTCACCTGAGAGGAGTTGGTTCATTCAATCTTTACCAAATGTCAAACTTGACCTAGATATTGTCCAGACAAACATCCTGGTCAAGTTTCATCATTATTTCATCTGCGAGTCATGATCAATGTACATATGAAGTTTCATGATCCTAGGCGTAAGCATTCTTGAGTTATCATCCGGAAACCATTTTTCTAAGTTGAGTCACTGTGACCTTGACAGCCATTGTGTGAATAAATTTTTTGGCACTGTGACCCTGACCTTTGACCTAGTGACCTGATAATCAATAGGGGTCATCTGCAAGTTATGATCAATTTACCTATGAAGTTTCATGAACCTAGGCATAAGCATTCTTGAGTTATCATCCAGAAACTATTTGACTATTTCAGGTCACCGTGACCTTGACCTTTGACCTAGTGACCTGAAAATCAATAGGGGTCATCTGCGAGTCATGATCATTGTGCCTATGAAGTTTCATGATCCTAGGCATAAGCGTTCTTGAGTTATCATCCAGAAACCATTTTACTATTTCAGGTCACCGTGACCTTGACCTTTGACCTAGTGACCTGAAAATCAATAGGGGTCATCTTCAAGTCATGATCAATGTACCTATGAAGTTTCATGATCCTAGGCATAAGCGTTCTTGAGTTATCATCTGGAAACCATTTTACTATTTTGGGTCACCATGACCTTGACCTTTGACCTAGTGACCTGAAAATCAATAGGGGTCATCTATGAGTCATGATCAATATACCTATGAAGTTTCATGGTCCTAGGCATAAGCATTCTTGAGTTATCATCCGGAAACCATTTTACTATTTTGGGTCATCGTGACCTTGACCTTTGACCTAGTGACCTGAAAATCAATAGGGGTCATCTACGAGTTATGATAAATGTACCTATGAAGTTTCATGATCCTAGGCCTAAGCGTTCTTGAGTTATTATCCGGAAACCATTTTACTATTTCGGGTCATTGTGACCTTGACCTTTGACCTAGTGACCTGAAAATCAATACGGCTTATCTGCGAGTCATGATCAATGTATCTATGAAGTTTCATGATCCTAGCCATAAGCGTTCTTGAGTTATCATCCTGAAACCATTTTACTGCTTTGGGTAACCGTGACCTTCACCTTTGACCTAGTGACCTGAAAATCAATAGGGATCATCTGCGAGTCATGATCAATGTATCTATGAAGTTTCATGATCCTAGGCATATAAGAGTTCTTGAGTAATCATCCGGAAACCATTTTACTATTTTGGGTCATCGTGACGTTGACCTTTGACCTAGTGACCTGAAAATCACTAGGGGTTATCTGCGAGTCATGATCAATGTACCTATGAAGTTTCATGATCCTTGGCATAAGAGCTCTTGAGTAATCATCCGGATAACCATCTGGTGGATGGATGGACCGACATGAGCAAAACAATATACCCCCTCTTCTTCGAAAGGGGGGGGGGGGGCATAATGAGAAAACTGCCCCCCTCCCAGTAGCCATGTTATTCAACTGACTGGAACCATTTTTTACCTCAACTTTCGTATCAAGTAAACAAATGTTCTGAGCAAATTTCATGAAAATTGGGCCAAAAATGTGACTTCTACTGTGTTCACATGTTTTCACTAAATACATATAGAGAAAAATGCCCCGCCCACTGGCGGCAATGTTTTTTCACCGATCCCGACCATTTTCAAACTCGTCCGAGATATCAATAAAACCAATGTTTTGACCAACTTTCATGATGATTGGGCAAAAATTGTGATTTCTAGAGTGTTTACAAGGTTTCTCTATAGCCAAATAGGGAAAACCGCCACTATATACATATTGAGAAAAATGCCCCGCCCACTTGCGGCCATGTTTTTTCACCGATCTCGACCATTTTCGAACTCGTCCGAGACATCAATTGAACCAATGTTTTGACCAACTTTCATGATGATTGGGCAAAAATTGTGATTTCTAGAGTGTTTACAAGGTTTCTCTATAGCCAAATAAGGAAAACTGCCCCGCCCACTGGCGGCCATGTTTTTCAATGGATCGGAACCACTTTTGAACTCAACCAAGATATCATTAAGACAAACATTTTGACAAAGTTACATGAAGATTGGGCATGAAATGTGACTTCTACAGTGTTTACAAGGTTTTTCTTTTTTTTGACCTAGTGACCTAGTTTTTGACCCGGCACTACCCAGTTTCGAACTCGGCCAAGATTTCATTGGGACTAAGCTTCTGACCAAGTTTCATGAAGATGGGGCAAGAAATGTGGCCTCTAGAGTGTTTACGAGCAAATGTTTACGGACGGACAGACATACGAAGGACAAAGACCGATCAAAAAAGCGCACCTGAGCAATCAGGTGAGCTAAAAACCAGTTGGGTGAGGTAAGTGTGTGCGCCGCATAATATACCAACTCGCGATCCAGTGGGGTTAACACCTTTCGGGGAAAGGTGGTGGTGCCCTTTTGAAAGTAGAGTTTTATGACAAAAGGGGAAATTTTTTGTCATGATCATATGTTTTAAATTTATAAAACTTACCTCACCGACTGGATGGTAGGTTGGACGCACACACTAACCTCTCCCTCTGGAATGTGAGTTGGTATCTTATGCGACGCACACACTTACCTCACCCAGTGGATCGTGAGTTGGTATCTTATGCGACGCACACACTTACCTCACCCACTGGATCGTGAGTTGGTATCTTATGCGGGGCACACACTTACCTCACCCACTGGATCGTGAGTTGGTATCTTATGTGGCACACCCACTTACCTCACCCACTGGATCGTGAGTTGGTATCTTATGTGGCACACCGACTTACCTCACCCACTGGATCATGAGTTGGTATCTTATGCGGGGCACACACTTACCTTTACCTCACCCAATGGATCGTGAGTTGGTATCTTAGGCGGGGCACACACTTACCTCACCCACTGGATCGTGAGTTGGTATCTTATCTGGCGCACCCACTTACCTCACCCACTGGATCGTGAGTTGGTATCTTATGTGGCGCACCCACTTACCTCACCCACTGGATCGTGAGTTGGTATCTTAGGCGGCGCACCCACTTACCTCACCCACTGGATCGTGAGTTGGTATCATATGTGGGACACACACTTACCTCACCCACTGGTCGTGAGTTGGTATCTTATGCTGCGCACCCACTTACCTCACCCACTGGATCATGAGTTGGTATCTTATGTGGCGCACCCACTAACCTCACCCACTGGATCATGAGTTGCTATCTTATGTGGCGCACTCACTTACCTCACCCACTGGAATGTGAGTTGCTATCTTATGTTGCGCACTCACTTACCTCACCCACTGGATCGTGAGTTAGTATCTAATGTGGTGCACCCACCTACCTCACCCACTGGAATGTGAGTTGGTATCTTATGCTGCGCACCCACTTACCTTTCCCACTGGATCGTGAGTTGGTATCTTCTGCGGCGCATAACCTTACCTCACCCACTGGTGGAGTAAAGAGGAGATATCTATGTGCTTCAAACTCCTCATGGTTGACACACTCATGGAAGGAGCAGCCATCTAGCTGAACATTACTGCCGTATCCTGAATAGAGTTTGAGAAATATAGTGACACATTCTGGGAAAACTGGGCTTAATGCATGTGCCTTACTTGCCGTTCCAGAGTAGACTGTGACACTTCCCGCTTTTATATAATTTTTTGTTAAAAAGACGTCTTTTGTCAACAAAATCCAGTTTGGGCAAAAATTGTTGTTCCTGATTAGCCTGTGTATTTAATTCAGAAACATAAGGCAATTACTCTTTTCTTGCTTAAACATTGCTTCAATTAAATATTTATGGTTGTAAAGTTTCTTTCCAAAATTCAGTCAGACACACCTTTATAGTTATAGCTAAGACAGAAATGTTTTGAACTCAAACTTTGACCTTGACCTTTTAGGTAAGGGTAAATGTTACTGGCAACACGTCGTCTTACGATGGTGAACATTTGTTCCAGGTTAAATGAAAATCCATCATTATTAAGCAAAGCAAAGGCACATAAGGGAAGATACACCGACAGACAATTTGACTTCTTTTTGGTGACTTCTTTGAAGGGTTCATAACAACAATGTCACCTTAACCTTTGCCGTTCACAAACATGATTTACTAATGCCTTCTACACATCATTAGTGACCATAACACTGTAGCCAAGTTTTATGATTCCATCAAAAAGTATAGGATCTTTGCCACAGACACGAAAATGGAGGCTAAAAATTGAGCTGGAAGCACAACTTTGACATTTAACTGGTATGAATGACTCATGACTACTACAAATTGTCTCAATAACCTGTATATTGTCACCAAGTTTCATGGACATCGTAAAGGAGTCTCTTTACTCAAGTGTATGCTCCAATGTGTGACCTCAAAATGGTACCTTGGCCTTGATCACATAGACTCAATTACAGCGATGCCAAGTGGTACGAAAACCTCTGATGGGTATTGGAGTTATGGATAAGACACAAAAGAAGAGGCTCAAACTTTTGACCTTGAACTTTTCCAGCGTGACAGAATCATTTGTACATCGCCTTGTTGATCTCACTGTTTAAGCCACTTTTCAAGATAATCATTCAACGTGTGTAGAAGATAAATCTTTGACCTTGAAATACAAAAACGACCTTTAGCTTGCATGGCTGACTCATACACTCTGCATTCTGCACATTTTCAAAATGACTTAACATTTTTAGCAAAGTCAGAGGGGGTAATCACGTGATAGTCAAGATGGCGACGTCCATACCAAGACAGTTATATTTCGCCGTTTTATACCCTTTATTACTTCTGTTTATTTTTTGAATGACCCTCACTTTCCAGCCATATCAGTAAAAAGGTGATTAGCGTATATTTCGTATTTAAATTCGCTTTATATCTCAACTTTACTCGGTGCAAATTTTTTTACCGGGGCCCTAATTAGGTCATCCCGCTAAGAAATTTTGCACCGAGTAAAGTTGAGATATAGAGCGAATATTACTCAGAAATAAAAGTCAGTAACTATCTTTTTAATATGGCTGTAAAGTGGGCGGAAAAAAAATAAAAATACAAGTAATAAAGGGTATAACACGACGAAAAAAACCTGCCACGGCATGGACGTCGCTATCTTGTTTGTCACGTGATTACCCCCTCTGAAAGTTACATGAAAAATCTCTCAGGTATAGAAGATATGGACCAGATACGAAAATACGGGCAGTATTTTCAATAAGTTGATTTTCATCCTGTTTTTTTTCTCAAACAAAAGGTAATAACTCTGCTATGTTTGGCCCAAGGTTCCTTCAGTGTATATTTTATCTTAACTGTAATCTTAATGTCATACACCACCTTTCAATGATTTGTGAAGATCAGACGAAAAACTAAGTTTTCATTCCGAATAATGTCCATTTTTTAACAAGAGTGCCAAACTGTCACAAGATACGCCCGTTTTAAGGCTTTGGACAACTTGATAACTTTACCATGACCCATATTTTAACTTGACCTTCATAATCATCTAGACACCACTTCTGACCAAAGTTGGTGAAGATTTGATGAAAACTACTAAAATTAGAAAGCGGACATCATGCTTAATGCTTGAAATGCACTAAGTGACCTCGTGACCTAGTTTTTAACCTGGCATGACCCATATTTGAACTTGACCTACATGTAGATATTGTCTAGACACAACTTCTGACCAAATTTGGTGAAGATCGGATGAAAACTATTTGAATTAGAGAGCGGAAACTGCTGTGGACACCGCCCACCTGCCCGCCCGCTGCCAAGGTGAAACTATAATACGTCCCGTTTTTTTAAAACGGGCGTATAAAAATTGATTTTAGGTTGATGACAATGATAAACAGTTGCCTTTCTATAGTACCCATGCACAGTGAAAAACTCATGTACCTGTGGAAATCATGATTAGATTGAAGGAAAAATGAAACTTACCAATAAACATGTTGTTAAAAATAACTCGTTTCAAAAATCGCGAAAAAAATAAACCCGATGAAAATATCGCAAAATAAAACTGGATAAAAATATTGCATAAAAATATTGCATGTGTTAATCGGTTGCATGTCTCCAATCAGACCTGACTGATATATAATCTATATACTACCTCTGACCAAGTTTGGTGAATTCAACTTGAACTAGAGCTTTGTCACTGAATGTGACTTATACCCCCATACCACTTTGACGCAGGATAAAAAGTTGTTTAAAAGTTTCGGATGAATACAATTTGAATTAGAGTCCGGACAAAGTGGCGCCGTTGAAAATGCACTTATTGACCCTATGACCTAGTTCTTGACCCGACATGACCCATATTCGAACTTGACCTAGATATCAACTAGATGCAACTACTGACCAAGTTTGGTAAAGATCGGATGAATACAATTTGAATAAGAGTCCGGACAAAGTGGCGCTGTTGAAAATGGACTAATTGACCCTATGACCTAGTTTTTTACCTGGCATGACCCATATTCGAACTTGGCCTAGATATCAACTAGATGCAACTACTGACCAAGTTTGGTGAAGATAAGATTTATACAATTTGAATTAGAGTCCGGACAAAGTAAAATGCACTAATTGACCCTTTGACCTAGTTTTTGACCCAGCATGACCCATATTCGGACTTGACCTAGATATCAACTAGATGCAACTACTGACCAAGTTTGGTGAAGATCGGATGAATACAATTTGAATTAGAGTCCGGACAAAGTGGCGCCGTTGAAAATGCACTAATTGACCCTATGACCTAGTTTTTGACCCGGCATGACCCATATTCGAACTTGGCCTATATATCAACTAGATGCAACTGCTGACCAAGTTTGGTGAAGATCGGATGAATACAATTTGAAATAGAGTCCGGACAAAGTGGCCCCTTTGAAAATGCACTTATTGACCCTATGACCTAGTTTTTGACCCGGCATGACCCATATTCGAACTTGGCCTAGATATCAACTAGATGCAACTGCTGACCAAGTTTGGTGAAGATCGGATGAATACAATTTGAATTAGAGTCCGGACAAAGTGATGCCTTCCGCCCGCCGCCCGCCCGCCACCCGCCCGCCCGCCAAGGGGTTTCACATAATACGTCCCGTATTTTATACGGGCGTATAAAAATCAGGGAGCAAAATGTGTAGCATACTTTGGCCCATATTTGGTTTCATCTTAGATCAAATAGACATACACTGTTTACAAACTGTGAAATTTTAGTAAGGATTCGAAGAAAAATTAGGTATGTTGAAAAAGATATAATTACCATGTTTCACATGTAAAGGGGAAAACTATAACTCTAGTTGTACTGGTGGGATCTGGCTCGAAAACAATCCAGAGTGATCCAGTGTTACACATAAACTGTGCTAATTTCATTTAGATTGATTTACAAGTGAAGTTTCTATATCACACTAAACGTCTCCAATTGTGGGCGTCTGATGCTCAGGTGAGCTAAAAAGATAATTGAGGAAATAACAATTGGAACAAGAAATGTGTTTGTCAGAAACACTATGTCCTCTTCTGAGCCGCTTTGATTTTTTTTTTTCATTTGGCAGGTTCAGATAATTATCTTCCTTTAAAGCTTATTACTTCCCTTGGATTTGTTTTTTTGACCCTTGACCTTGAAGGATAACCTTGACCTTTCACCACTCAAAATGTGCAGCTCCATGAGAAACACGTGCATGCCAAATATGAAGTTGCTATCTTCGATATTGCAAAAGTTATGGCAAAATGTTAAAGTTTGGGCAAACAAACCAACCAACCAACAAACCAACCAACAGACAGGGCAAAAACAATTTGTCCCCCACTATAGTGGTGGGGGACATAAAAATAACTATTTATGAGGCCATGTTTGCCTCCCCTACTGTAAAACAAATTTTCTTAAAATAAAATTCATTTTAATTATTAAAAACTTACCTGCTATCCTTAGGTATAGGTTTTCAAGGGGGGCTTGCTCCTCCAGAAATCTTCAAGTGCCAGGAATATGAACCTCTCTAACTGAAAACTGATCAGGTTAAACATAGTACAATTTAACCTAACCGGAAATCAAGAACCGCAACTCATCTTCCTTTTCATACCTATATGAAACAAGGGCTGTTTGTAAAACATGCATGCCACCCATATAGGCTGTCAGTTGTAGTGGCAGTCATAGTGTGAATACGTTTTTTTGTCACTGTGACCTTTGACCTAGTGACCTGGAAATCAATAGGGGTCATCTACCAGCCATGATCAATGTACCTATGAAGTTTCATGACCCTAGGCCTAATTATTTTTGAGTTATCATCAGGAAACCATTTTACTGTTTCGAGTCACTGTGACCTTGACCTTTGACCTAGTGACCTTAAAATCAATAGGGGTCATTTGCCAGTCATGATCAATGTACTTATGAAGTTTCATGATCCTAGGCCTACGCATTCTTGAGTTATCATCCGGAAACCATTTTACTATTTCGAGTCATTGTGACCTTGACCTTTGACCTAGTGACCTGAAAATCAATAGGGGTCATCTGCCAGTTATGATCAATGTACCTATGAAGTTTCATGATCCTAGGCCTAAGCATTTTTAAGTTATCATCCGGATACCATCAGGTAGACGGACCGATGGACCGACATGTGCAAAACAATATACCCCCTCTTCTTCGAAGAGGGGCAAAAACGATGAGCGGGGTGGGAGGTGGGTCTTACCCATAGCAGGAAGGTACTTAAAAATAAAAATAAATTTTATTTAAAAAAAAAATTGTTTTAATATCATAAATACGTTACCTGCTATCACTAGCTGATTTTGTAGCTGCGGCGGGAAGGTACTTTTATATTTTCCCATCACAGCAAAACCCATATTCAGGTTTTCAGCCAGAGATTGTAGAATTATGTCCTCATATAATCTTCGTTAGTACAGTATTGTACTTTAAATGCCGAATAGCGCCAGCATTACGCCATGGAAGAAACTACTGTTTGAGCAACAACAAGAGGACCTTACATATATAAATTGTCTTGTTGACACTCAAGAGAACGAAGATAGAATGAGGAAAAGGTGGTCGGATACCTCCAAAAGGCAGCTTGAAGCACTTCAGAAAGTGGAACATTATTGATATACGCTCATGTAGCCGAAAGAGCTCTTAGTTTATGCAGTCTAATCTTAAAATGGGATAAATCCCTAGATGACATAGAAGAGTAAGCCTTCCTTATAGTAGAGGCTACCCAACGAGAAATAGATGCCCCAGACACATCCCACCCCTTTTAACCGAATGAAAAGTCTTTTGTGAGAACCTTGAATAGACTTTACTCTTTTAAGATAGAACTTTAACGCCCTGACAGGGCAAAGAAGTCTATCATCATCTTCATGTCCACAAGTATTAGAAAGACTTTGAACTTTGAAGTGTTTAGAAGCCATTGAGGGGACTTGATTTTTAGCAAGGAATCCTGGCTGACATAACAACGTTACAGATCCATCTGAGGAATCAAAACGAAGATGACCAACCTCGATAGAAAGAGCATGAATTTCACTTCTACTTTTGGCTGAAGCCATAGTAAGAAGGAAAACGGTTTTCCAAATTAGGAACTGTAGCGAAGCTTGATCAAGAGGCTCATAAGGAACCTTAGTAAGAGAACCAAGAACACAAGCCAAATCCCATTTAGGAGCAAGTGTTCGAGAAACAGGACGTTTGAGTTCCAAAGCTCGAATCAGTTCCGAAATCGCTGGATCAGCACAGACTTGTGATGACTTACTAAATGCCAATGTATGCAAAATCATAGATCTGTATCCTTTGATGGAGCTAAGAGAAAGTTCTTATCATCAAAAAGATAGATGAGAAAATCTGCTATGCGTCTAGAAGAGGGATTGAGGGGATCAATTTCCCTCGAATACACCAATTAGAGAAGAGTTTCCATCGAGCATCATAGACTGCTCTGGTGGACTTTATCCTTGCAGAAGCAACGAGGGTTTAAGCCCTGACAGAAAATCGTTTCTTCTGCGGAGATTGCCTGATAACGGCCAGACATGTAAGTGGAACATTGCTGGATCCGCATGAAGATTTGCCTCTCTGAGACAGAAGATCTATTCTGTGAGGAATATTCCTGGGATAATTGTACAGGAGACTGAGAAGATCCTTGAACCAAAATCCCATGGGCCACCAAGGGGCAATCAAAACTATGCAACACACACTCACCCTCATTTTGGCCAATATTTGGGGAATCAGAATGGGTGGGGGATAAGCGTAGGCGTCCAGTTGGTCCCAATCGAACGAAAGCGCATCTACTGCCTATGCTGCTGGATTGTAAACTGGACACACATAAAGAGGAAGTCTGTGGTCGTGTCTGGTCGCAAATAGGTCGACCAGGGGATAATCGAACTTGAGAAAGATCCGATTGGTCACTTCTTGATGACATGTCCATTCTGATGGAAGTAAATGGTGTTTGCGAGACAAACCATCCGCCAGCGGGTTGAGGCGACCTGGTATATATTTGGCCAGAAGATAATTGTTGAACGTCTTGCAAAGAACAAGTAATTCCCTGGTTTCCAGATACAGGGAGTGAGAATGTGTTCCCCCCTGTGCATGAATGTAATTCACAACTGATGTGTTGTCTAATGACACCATCACACAAGAATCTCGAAGATGTGACTGGAAATGAAATACAGCTAGAAAGACTGCTCGCATTTCTAGATTGTTGATATGTAGATGTGACTCCTGATGAGATCACAACCCTGAACTGTCAGACTGAGTGGTTCCAGATGAGCACCCCACCCTCTTGCTCATGTCCGTCATTAGATATAAAGACGGTTGCAGAGGAAGATGTACTCCTGCCAAGAGTCTCCTCGTCTAGCCACCACTGAAGATGAGGTGTTAACTCCGGAAGAATGGAATCTGCGACAACATATTGTCTGGAGACCATTTCCAACAAGCTGAGAGGTAATGCTGAAGAGGACAAAGAAACAGACGTCCTAACTGCACAAAGTCTGCTACTGAGCTTAGGATACCGTTGAGAAAGAGGAATTCTTGAGCTGTTATATAAGATTGGGACAAAACCCATTAGACTTTCACCAGAAGGTCTGATATGAGTTGACATGAAACTCTGATCCGATTGATATGGGTCAAAAAATTAATTCCCACGAAAGTGAAATATTGAGAAGGAATGACGTCCGATTTGTCTGCATTTAGGAGGAGCCCTAAGGATAGGAGTTCCTTCCATTAGAATTCTAGGTGGTGCAGAAGCAAGCTGGTGTAAAAGCCAGTCGTCGAAATTTTGAAGAAGAATAACACCATGATCTCGTTGCCAACCCAAATGTCATCGCTCAGAACTGGTAGACCTGGCATCAAAAGGCGAAGCGCAGGTACTTCCAGATGTTGGGATGTATAGGAACATGGAAGTACGCATCTTCCAAATTCAAGGACACCCCCCAGTGCAGGGATTTGATGGAGTCCCGTTTGAAGGATGGAGTCTCCATCTTGAAAGTTAGTTTTGAGTAGAAACATGTTGAAGACTTTTAAGTCTATTACTGGTCTCCAGGAACAATTTTTCTTTTGAACAAAAAAGACAACTGTAAAATCCTGGAGAATAAGGATCTAGAACCAATCAGAAGACGTGTATCAACGCGGAAACTCGCCTAATTAACCATGTTAGGATCAAATGTACGAACTAATTGCTCAGTGACTTAGATCGTCGAATAAGTAGACATCTCCACCGGTCTTTGACAATACTCTCCGCCAAGAGTCTGGAACATCAGTTTATAGATCTGATTTATAAGTGCCAAATATTGATCAGTATCAATCTCCGCATCTGAATTAGCCTCACTCTCAACAACACCAGCTGTGTGCAAAAAATCAGTGGAAACAGAGGTAGGGATAATAGGAAGATTATCCTGCACCAAATTGTGATTATCTGGTAAGGACGAATGACTATCCACAAAGTCGACACACTGATTATTTAAACCGGAAGTAGACGGTATATTATCAGAGTTGACAGGTACAAATTGTTCAAAGGAATCTTGAACCCATAATGTGTCAGGAATGGACGGGGTAGCAGCAGGGGGTACACAACTAGAAACTGTAGTAGATACCCTCTGTGCAGACAAAGCAGTCGTAGTGGTAAGATGAACACCAGATCTAAGGGGCTGCGAAATAGGACCAGTCACTGCAACATGTGTTGATGTCAAACCTTCAGCCGAACCATCTGCAAGACCAATAGTCTGCTTGTAGGTGGCTGAGATAGAAGTACAAATAACAGATAGATGTATTTCATAATCTTCTAATATTAGTAGTTCATATCCAGCACCAGAATGGATTAGCTGGGAAGAAAAATCAAGCATAGACCATGTCAGCGGAGATTATTAGAAAACCAACTGTCATCAGTAGAACATCAGTTTTGAAAAACACAAAATGTCATGGCGATTGTTAAATCCATAAAATATAGGATTCAATAGGATCATAGTCAGAGGTATACAACTAGGTAATGTAGAAGATACCCGTGTGCTACAATATATGACCGATGAAAACACAGGGTAATACCGGTGATTGGTAACTGGTGACCGAACCAGACCGGTCAATGACCGGTGACTATAATCAGGTGAACGAACCAGTTCATAATATGATTGGTGATGTTACCGGTAAAAGACCGAAATATGGTGGAATCCATATGGTCTGACATCAATGCCGAGAACCGCTCTGCAAAGAGCGTGTCAAAAGTTTAATTCGATGGCAATAAGACATTATTAATGATGAAAACGAAGAAGAGGAGTAAAAATAATCCGATGATGATGAACGACTAATTATTCTGACTGGTGACCAGTGACCTGTGACCGATGTCCGGTGATATGACAGGACATGTCATAATATGACTGCATCAGAATGAAAATATCTGGTGCAGAAGAATGACTATCCACGAAGTCATCTAACTGATAATGTAAACCAGAAACAACGGTTGATTATCAGTATTGATTGGCACGAAGTGCCAATGTACTTGTAGTTGAGAGATGAACACCTTATACCGAAGCTTTTAAGTAAAACGAACTAGTATTCGGATACAAATAAGGTTAGGTGACTTCAATATGTGTGGATGCCATAAAGTAACCAACACAAGTGGAATGGAGACATAATATTCCGTAAAGGAATAAAATGGGGAACGTCGATATGACCAGTAGGTATGTTAACGCCTACATGAGGAGTGGCGACGTCCCATATACCTGCAATGCCAACATGTTGTTCGGCTACGCTGGAAATAAGGTCTCCTAAATAGTGTTTCCCTGAGCGTTGACGTGATCGCTTACGAGTGTATTGATGCGGAGAACTACACAATGAAGAATTGTCATATGATGTTGAACGACTTATTCTTCTGACCGGTGACCGGTGCCACGATCGGTGACCAGACCGGTCAATAATCGGTGACCTGACTGGTCCATGGTGACTGGTGACAAGAGCCATGGACCGGTGACCGGACCGGTCCACGGTGACCGGTACCATGGTGACCAGTGACATGGACCGGTGACCGGTATCTGGTCATATCATGACCAGTGTTGTCACCGGATAATGACCGTATGGCGGCTACCAAATGGTCCGGCATTGGTAAGGCAAAGACCAGCAGACGGGTGTCGCCATATGGTCTGTGGTTGATCGACTTTTTAAGCAAGGTAGCATAGTACGATCTCCATCTTGCCCGATACCCTGTGGTTGATGCTGCAATATGTCATCTGTGGTCTACAAAGTCATCGGGCATTTATCATCTGGTGAAGGTTATCTGTCCGTTTCCTGCTCAGAAATGTTCTGCGACGGTTTGCTTTCTGCCACGTCGCATCGTCTCACGAGCTGCAAACAGAGCATTTATGTTCAAAAGTTCAAACAGTACACGATAGACCACGAAGCCTTTATATGACCACATGAACCTCTTATTTGTATATTCATTCTTATTTCAAATATTAGAAAAAGAAAGAATCTACGAAACAAAACAATGTTTAAAGAACAATTTAGATGAAATAAACAGTTAAACAATGTATATACACTGTACAATATAGTAAATAACTTGTTGACTAAAAGTCACAAAATGCACGTGCTCAAGTGCATGAGCACGTACAAAAACCCGGCAAAGTCTGAAAATCAATTAATTTTCAACAAATATTTACATGAAACAATTTCTGAATAGAGCAGAAACGATAAATCATGCAATTTATCATTTCCAAACCCAAACCACCACGCAGAAGTGATGAAAAGACCAAATTTCAATGAAGAGGAAAAATGGCGATCAGCATGGTGGTCTCTAGAAAAGGAAGATGAGTTGCGTTTCTTGATTTCAGGTTAGGTTACATTGTACTATGTTTAACCTGATCAGTTTTCAGTTAGAGAGGTGGCCTATTCCCGGCACTTGAAGATTTCTGGAGGAGCAAACCCACCTTGAAAAGGTATAGCTAGGGATAGCAGGTTACATATTTATGATATAAAAATCATTGATATTCATTGGCAAGAAATTTCTTGGTTAAATCTTTTTTCCAGGACAACCAATTCATGGATTTCTGATTTTGACAAAAACAAATATTTATTTGTTGAGAATTTATATTTGTGGATCAGTAAACCCATGAAAAAAAAAAAAATCCTGTCACACAAATAATAATGAATTTCCAGAATGTGGGATATGTTTCCAACCTTTTGCTTTGGGCTCTGCTATGACCAGATCCTCATTGAGAACCATTTTGAACTGCTGGGACTCTGCCAGAAAGTTCCGAACAATGATCGATCCATTCACCTGCATGTTGGACACTGCACCCTGCAATGTTCAATGAAAGCATTTGGTCTCAGATCAAAGCTACGAAAATCATTGCATATTGCATGGGATTTGTAGTTTTATGCATAAAGCTTTGAAACTGTTCTTGCAATCAAGTTACAATCAAGCCTCGCTCTGTAAAAGTGCATTGGAGCAAAGTGTCATCCCAGATTAGCCTGTGCATTATGCACAGGCTATTAAGAGACAACACTTCTGCTTGTATTGCTTTTTTTTTTTCATCGAAGTCTCTTCTGGGAAAAAAATCCAGTAAGTGGCTAGGGCTGAAAGAGTCCTCCCAGATAAGCCTGTGCGGACTGTGCAGGCTAATCTTGGATAACAATAACCAGAGCAGGTGAGCCACAAAAATTGTGATTTACCAATCATGGTAAGAATCTCTTAATTACAACTAACACACTTTTTTTAAAAGTCTCAAATGTCCCCCAACAATAATTGGAGGAAACAAATTATTACAAGGCTCTGTGGAAAACTGTTCATACAGTTGTACTGGTACTCACATCTGCCGCTATTGTTGCCACCACTTTCTCAACCACATCTACGTAGAATCCCTTCCCATCCTGCAATAAGACATTCAAAACATGGAAAATCTATCCTGTGCATGTGAAAATGTAAGTGGCAAAATTTTCTAATAATAGATTGTGTTGATTGTGAACAAGACAGGGCTCATGATAACAAAGTTCTCAACCTTGGATTATATAGAACAAAAGGGCTACGGTGACCTAGCTTTGACCCCACTTGACCCAGATTCAAACATAGCTTCGACTATTTTTTTGATTAATATTCTGACCATAATTTATCAACATTGAGTCATAAATGTGGCTTCTAGTGTGGTAAAAAGGTTTATCTAAGAGTTGATCTTGTGACCTCATTTTTATGCAGGTAATCAGATTTAAACATAGCAATATTGTCAAAATAGACATTCTGACAAAATTTCATGGAGACTGAGTCAGAAATGTGGCCTCTTTTCAGGGATTCACAACAAATAAAACAAAAAATCTACATAGACTGAAAATAGCTCAGCATGAGCCCTTACTGCTCTGGCTAGATAAAAATTAGGCCGATTTTCAGTTTGATTTTAGCTTGAGTGCATTGAAAGCCTAAGGCTTATTGAAAACCTTTCAAGTCTGATTGCTCAGTTGAACCAGAACTTGTTTTTTGGGGGGTGAAATATGTAAAATCAGAGATTTTAATACTGTAATGTGTGTCTTCAAATTCAATAAACTCACCAACTTCATCATTTTAATTGTACTAATCTCTCTTGTAAATTTCACTGGCTTCTTTTATAGGACTTACAACTAGTTGTTATTGAATAACATGTTGTTTTAAACATGAAATCTTCTGACATTGTGCCAAAATAAAAGAATGTGATTTGTCAGTACAAGAAAATGCAGCAAAATGAAAAAGCTCAAAATGTTGTTTAAACATGTTCAAGAAAATATTTGTCAGGGTTGCACATATATAACATATGAAATAAGCCATAGCTGAAGATAAAATAAATTGATTGCTGAGCTTTTCATTGAACAATGACATTCAGCAATTGAAAAGAATAGTTTAATGCAGGCCTAAAAACTTACAGAGCTTCTTGCAGTCTGGGTAATGGGTCTGTTTGCAGCAGAAACTTGGCTCGTCACTTGATCTATACCGAACTGCAAAATTCAAATGAGCCACGATCTTGAAAAACAGAGTTTGATGCATGTGCGTAAATTGTTGTCCCAGATAAAGCTGTTCAGACTGCACAGGTTAATCAGGGCCAACACTTGCGGATAAGATTTTCATTTCAAAGAGACTTCCTTTAAACTAAAAATTCCATAAAAGCAGAAAATGTCATCCCTGTTTGACCTGTACATACTTCACAGGCTAATCTTGTACAAAACTTAAAGTACATGCATTAAGCCTGGTTTACCCAGGGCAAGGCACAAATATATAGGCCGCGCCCTGTGAAAAGTTTTTTTATGCATGTGCACAAAGTGTTGTTCCAAATTAGCCTATGCAGTCCAAACAGGCTAATCAGGGATGACACTTTCTGCCTTAACTGAGTTTTCATCAAGAAAAATCTTCCTTTGAAAAAGCACAACAAGAGCTGTCTCCATAGGATGACATATGCCCCCGAAAAACGCTTTGATAGAAGCATTTTTCTAAACCTAAACCCAGATTTCGAAACTTAAACGCCGACCCTAAGTTCAAGGTCAATGTCAAAAGGGTCACAATTTGTGTGCGTATGGAAAGGGCTTGTCCATCTACACATGCATACCAAATATCAAGGTTACATCTGAAGCGACAGAAGTTATGAGCATTTATTGAAACCTAAACGCAAAGTGTGACGGACAGACAGACGGACAGTGCCATCACTATATGCCCACCTTCGGGGGCATAATAAAAGCAGAAAATGTCGTCCCTGATTAGTCTGTGTGAACTTCACATGCTTATCTGGGGTGACACTTTACGCATATGCATTAAACCCCCTTTTCGCAAGCACGGCCCATATAAATAATACAAAGTTATTCTTAAATGTCAGCGAGATTTTTTTTGGTTAAGTTTAGAATACCTGACCAACCTGAAGGAACTAATTGCAAAATTCAAAAATAGATCTTAAATGTTTTGTTAAGTCTATCCATGAAATCAACACAAATTAATGTCACACAAATAATGATTTTTAAGTCATTTATTAAAACAATGTTACAAACAATAATGATTTTTAAGTCATTTATTAAAACAATGTGAAATGTATAATAAATTAACAACTACAAGGTAATTTTCTGCACCAATACCAATACGTGTGTGTTCATTTGTTAATACAAATTAAATGAATATGTTTTAATGTTACAAATAAAATTCTCTTTAAATAAAGTGCCCAGTTTACATGAAATTTGTCATTTAACTAATATACAGATTTTTGTGCAAAAGTTATCATCTCAATAGTATAGTTCACAGACTAGTTTTTTGCATCAACCCTGCGTAGATGTACAAACTTACCGCTCTGGATGTTAAATCTTTAACTGTTGACTTCTCCTTATGAACAATAATGGCCGTAGACTGAATGTAGGGTTGAATCTTTGAAGAGACATCTAGTTGCATGTAACCCTCATTCTAAAGGATCAACATACACCATGGGGAACATACATGTAAACATCATTTGTCGCTACAATTCCCCCATGTTCTAAGAGGGAGTTAAATGGTCTGTAGTTAATAAGTTTTAAGATAATATTATTGGTTTTATTTAATAGCGGTGATGTCATAGTCAACATTTGATTTCATTGAATGAATACACAATAAGTCATGTTTTATATCATGCAGATGTCATTAATACTTGGAATGTACATATTTATTTCCCATAAGGAAAATAAAGGCTTTCAATATTGCTCTCTTAAAAATTTATTGCCAAAAAATCCAAAGCACGTTTCCAACAAGAATGTACATTCCAAGTAAGGACTTAGTCAAAGAAACCATATCACTTACTGTGACCAATGCTTGCTTGACAATCAAAATCAGCCTCACTATGGGAAAATGGGGCTTAATGCATTCGCATAGTGTCGTTCTAGACTAACCTGTGCAGTCCACACAGGCTAATCAAGGACGACACTTTTCACCTTCACTGTATTTTGGCTAAGATGAGATTTTCTTTAAACAAAGAATTATACAAGCTGAAAGTGTTGACCTTTATTAGCCTGTGTGCACTGCACAGGCTTATCTTGGCTTTTACCAGAGCTAGGCTTAAATGTATACTCTTTTAAAGTGCTTCAAATGCGGACAACTTTACCATTATTTCCTGTAGAAGTTCGTATACAAGCAGAATATTGGCTTGAAGAGATGCCTCACTTACAACACCGCAAAAATCCTTACAAATATGGTAGATCCTGAAATTGAGAAACTTTCTTTACATCATAAAACAAACCAGCAATAAGGGCTCCAAATACTTTTAAGAAATAATAGGTTGATTAGAGTCCTTCAAGATATTTGAGCCTGGTTCTGAGAAAACTGGGAGTAATGCATGTGCATAGTGTCATACTAGACGAGCCTGTGCAGTCTGCACAGACTAATCAGGGACATCAGGGACGCCATTACGCTTTTAGGGACTTTTTCCTTTAAAGGAAGTGACTCTTCTAAACTAAAGTCCAGTTTCAGCCAAAAATGTCCTCCCTGATTAGCCTGAGCAAACTTCATAGGGTAATCTGTGATGACATTTAACACACATGCATTAAATTCCGTTTTCCCAGAAAGAGGCCAATTTACATGGAGATACTGGTAAACATTACAAATCTTCATTTAATTTGAACATAAAGTATTTAATTTAACATTTCTACTTTCACATTTATATGCTTTTTATTTAATAATATTACACAACAAAATACTCAGGCCACAAACTCTTATCTACATTATGAAAATAACCTTTACGATCCAAAAACCATGATAATGTCAGCAATAATGAATTTGTACCCGTTTGCATGAAACCTTATCTGAAGCCCGTATTACCAACTTGTACTTATAAGCTGAGTTACACTCAGAATGCTTATGTTGGGAGAACATTTTATTTGGTGTAAAGACATCAGTGCAGCACTAAAGAAATTAATTTGGATGTAAAATGATGGTTCATAATTAACAACGAAATTGACAAACCTGCTCAGTATTTCAATCACCATGACAGGCAGCATTTCTGTCTTTGAGCATGCCACAAAATACAGATCATTGCGCCTTATGAAATAGAAATGTACCCCATTGCTCACCTGCAAAAAAATCAGGCCAATCTCTCACACACAGTCAAAAACATTTTAAACTTATCTGAAGGTTTGAAATCAATCAAAAGCTAAACTCATTAAAAAACAGTTTACAAAATGCAAAGAAAATCATAACAGTTTGTTGATAAAAAAATGCTTACAAAATGCGGCAACAATGTAGCCACTTGTTTCAACTTCTGGACAAAGTCCTGAATACATGTAGCGCTTGTATCATTTCTGTCTAGAACCAGGTTAAGGGTGATTGTATGTAATATATTATTATAGATAATTCATAATCAAGCTCTATACTATAAAATACTATGAAAACTGGCAAAAAAAACACACAAAGGCGTTTGTGCCATCAAATTGTAACACTACTTTTTTTTTTAATTATTTCTACAAAAAACATTTGTGTTTCCATTAAAAACGCGACTCTAGTGATAACGTCACAAGCAAACATGTAATTTGTTTTACTAACAATACTATGATTGAAAATAAATACAATTACAACAAAAATGGCCATAAAACATGTTTTGATGAATTTCAAAATCTTACTTTAACTAAAATACTCTAAATTTATCCTTATCCAAAACATTTTAACATTCTATTGGTCTCCTTCGAGAAATTTAGAACATAAATTGCAAAAAGAAGCAGACCACCCCACTATTGTAAACACAACAAATACATGTTTATTGCCCATTGTGATGAAGTTCACTCCTTTTGGAGTTACATCACCTGCAATAGTTCAATCATTGAAGCAGTGAATACTATTGCAGTGTGTGGTTGAAAATGCTGTAAATAAAAAATTGACATTGATATCACCGGAATCAAATAATTATTTGAAGGTAAATTGTTCTTTGTTGGATTGTTTGCATTTATTCAAAAATTCGGCTACTCATTTCTTCACAGTTAAACGCCAGTATTTGGTCCCTGGAGGATATATTATGTTAGTATTGTAGGAACCAATGTTTGGGCTGTCAATAAAATTTAGCAACCAATATGGGTGCTGTCAAACTATTGTTTTATCATTGTCCTAATTGTCAAAATAACGTTGGAATAAATGTCCATAAGAACAAGTGTCAGATCTCTCCCCATAATTTTAACCTAGTTCTTCTTGAATGCTCTGAGCTTTTATGAGTAAATAAGTACAGCTGAGAGTTCTTCCTGATAAAGCCTTTTTCATGTACATTTTTTTTTACGTCTCATGTATGTCTATCAAATCGAGTTCAATCATTCTAATACATTGTAACAAACACAATACCTGTTGTCATCTACATTAATTTGCTTCTCATTAAACAAAAACTTGATAAAAAAGGAAACCAAAGTTTTGTATTGATGATTGGAACTTTCTTAGACTTATGTAGGTTCCTGAGATAGTTCATGTATTAGTTAGGATTGGTTGATTAGACACATGATCTATCTTGCGGAGGATTCCGGAGATAGTCAATAGCATATTTTCACATTCGGAATACTTTGCATTGTCCATTGCAAAAACTAAAACATTTTCATAAACTGTTGATGTGATTGAAAGTATAGATTAATATCATAATAATGCAAGCACACCATATCATGTATGTTGTTTTAATTTGCGATATAGTGATATATTCGTGATCTGTTTGTGTTTATTTATGTCAGAAAATACCAATTCAAGTGCAGCCTGGATACCAGGCAGCAAGTTTACATGAATAAAGCCGTTATCAGTTGAAACTCCCAGCAATCTGGAGGGTCAATAGTAGGGCTGTAACGATACATTCGAAAATTCGAATTACTCGAATATAGCTGTGGATGAATTGTATTCGTTATTCGCCACCTCCCGAACCGAAATATTTGACGAATACAAACAACGTGATTCGAGTTTGAAAGTTTAATCATCTTACCTTACAAATGAAGGTTCATACAATTAACCCCTATATTAAAATGTTCTTCTCCTTATTCCAGCGTTTTTCATCATGTTTACCCCACCCACTATGTTACACAGTGAGATTATCAACAAAAATGGCGGGCACCGGTTAAATATTAACGACATTGAATTGAAAAATCTTTCGATGGTTGTTTAATGTTTATTTAGCTAAATACGAGTGATTTGATGCTCAAACATACACACAAAGGATTAGCAGATGGAATTTCTTTTTGTTTATCTTACGACAATGATTGTGCAACTTATCAACACACATGGAGACTTGCAAAGGGATGCTATTGGTATCATTGACATGCCTGCCAAATCACGTTGTTTGTCTGGCGCTACTTTGGTTTCCCCAAAAAAGACAATAAGACGAAGACAATTTGCAGTGTTCTGTTATTTCAAAGTGTTATATTTCATATTTTCAGTATGCAATGATACTCAATTAATCAAATTGACAAATACACATAGTTTCATACTATATAATGTCATGTCGAGTTGTCAGTATTACTTTTGTTCATTGAAATTCATATTCGCAAATAAATATTCGTATTCGCTACCCTGTATTCGTGATACGTATCGTATTTGTCACCTAGTGTATTTGTTACAGCCCTAGTCAATAGCTGGGAGTTGGATTATTGCAACTAAATTTAAACAATTGAATTGTTATAAAACGCACTAGCCTTCAGTGAGTAAACACAGTCATGCTCATTCAATGACCTTCACAATAGACTTCCAAACAAAATATTGTTTTATTCCATGACCTGATATTTTTGTGAAAAGGATACAACTTTGCGATACAATAATGCTATGAACAGGTGACACAATGAATATTTTGGACACAGCCATCATTTCTACTTTCACATTGTGCAGAACGAAACTTCCTTATCCGGGAACTTATGAATTGTGGGATATATGTACTTCAAAACCAAGTCTCGTCGAGTGAGACATAAACGTCACTTCACGTCATTTCGTTAATTGGACATATTACTGGAGAACAAACCTAATATTTTATGTGAAAGCTTGTGGTTACACATCGGCAACACTGACGAGGTGTAAAAGGTGACCTAATGTGCTCAATTGAAGCAATTTCATTATTGATTAAGCCGTTTTTCATTTATTTTCTTCTTTTCTTGTCGTGACTTCCTACTTATAAGAACTTGGAAGTAAAACCTATGACATGTTGTTCTTGTCGCATGTACATAACTAGAAAATGTAATGAACATAATATAGATATAAGATCTATGAATATCATGGATAAAATGTAAATTCATAATAATATTATCGACACAATAAGCAACATAGTAAATAAAATTTTCCGGCGGATATTGGTTTAAGCTAAACAAAAATAGTCAGCATTTGGAACTAGAATAAAAATTTTAAAGCTGACTAATGTCAGAAAATAAATAGTCAAATGTAATAGATATACCTGCATTTACATAATGAAATTATCCAGGGATATAGGCATTATGGAACTGACTTACAAGTCATGTAGCCCTTGATGACTCTTTTCTGTGCGCTTCTTGGCGAGCCCCGCTTCTTGAAATAAGAAATGCTTAATTTATTACTATTGTAGTCACAATATCACAAAATCAGTTATTCAATAAAATATTTCTTCTCTGGATTTGAGTATTTTTGTATGTTTAAAAGTATCTAGAGGGTCAACATGAATCCCTCGGAGGCTCATGAGGTGGTGAAAGAAGGCTATCTGTGGAAAAGAGGTACTATTGCATGAAATATTGTTATAGAAATGTGTAAGAAAGGATCCTGGTGGCTAAGAAAAAGTTGTCACCACTTAATTTTAACACGTTGAAGTTTTGCCTTTTTTTTCTCAATCATATTGGATATACATCAATCTATTTAAACATAATTGTCACTATTATAAAAGTATAGCTGTATTCATAGGATTTAGACTTATCAACACCAGTTCTTAATTATAGGAATTGTATACATTTTATAATGCATAAATTTTAAGAATGATGTTTTGTAAGGTATCAAAATGTTAGACAGTATAAAAATAACAATTTGCTTGCAGATTGCTAAATCCACCTTCCAATTGATTTCTTTATTTAAGCTTGCTCTGTGAAAAGGGAGTTTAATGCATACTGTGTGTTAGGGCTGTAACGAATACACTAGGTGACGAATACGATACGTATCACGAATACGAATATTTATTCGCGAATATGAATTTCAATGAACAAAAGTAATACTGACAACTTGACATGACATTATATAGTATGATACTATGAGTATTTGTCCATTTGATTTATTGAGTATGATTGCATACTGAAAATATGAAATATTACACTTTGAAATAACAAAACACTGACTAGAACTGCGTTAACTTTGAACACAGCTTTGAAAACATGACTAGTCTTTTTTTGGGAAACCAAAGTAGCGCCAGACAAACGACATGTATTTGGCAGACGTCAACGATATCAATAGCATTCCCTTTGCTAGGCTCAATGTTTGTTGATAAGTTGCACAATCACTGCTTATCCTTTGTGTGTATGTTTAAGCATCAAATCACTCGTATTTACCTAAATAAACATTAAACAACCATCGAAAGATTTTTCAATTCAATGTCCTAAATATTCAACCGGTGCCCGCCATTTTTGTTGATAATCTCACTGTGTAACAAAGTGGGTGGGGTAAACATGATGAAAAACGCCGGAATAAGGAGAAGAACATTTAAATATAGGGGTTTATCGTATGAACCTTCATTTGTAAGGTAAGATAAGATGATTAAACTTTCAAACTCAAAACCACGTTGTTTGTATTCGTCAAATATTCTGGAGGTGGCGAATAACGAATACGATTCGTCCACAGCCGTATTCCAGTAATTTGAATATTCGAATGTATCGTTACAGCCCTACTGTGTGTAAAGTGTCGTCCCAGATGACTGATGAGCCTGTACATGCTAATCAGGGACAACACTTTCCGCTTTTATGATATTTTTTTGTTTACAATCATCCCTTCTAAGCAAAAATCTAGTTTAAGCGAAAAGTGTCATCCCTGATTAGCCTGTGCAGACTGCACAGGCTAATTTGGGTTGACGCTTTACGCTCATGCATTAAACCCTCTTTCACAGAGCATGACTCGTTTGTTTATAATACAACAGCACTCTCAATGCATTATTTATTATAAAATGCATCATTACAAAGGATAGACAGTAAAATAATAGTCCAAAATAAATCCAGACAAAATGTGTGCCCTGGTTTTTATGCCTCCGGATCGAATCAATGATCGGGTATATATTGTTTTTGGCCTATCTGTCAAGTGTGTGTGTGTGTCCACATGTCCCAAAACATTACCTTGGCCATAACTTTTTCAATATTGAAGATAGCTTCTTGATATTTGGCATGCATGTGTATCTCATGGAGCTGCACATTTTGAGTGGTGAAAGGTCAAGGTCAAATATATGTCTTCAAAGTGGCGCAGTAGGGGGCGTTGTGTTTTACAAACACTGCTCTTGTTAACCTTATGTTACAACTACTGTTAAACCGAGCTTCCTCTACAAAAAATCCCTGACTGAAAAACCCATATACCATTTTAAAATCTTATTTTTTGAAAATATAATAAGGTATTAATCTTTCATTCTTTGATTATGTCCTTTTCAGGTTTCAATTTTAATGCCAGTATTACTTGAACTTGTCAACAATATTTAGAGTTTCAAATGTGTGCAAGTACGTCTTGAGAGTAGAAATAATGATTTGGGATGAAATTTCAGTAGAAATACAAATTTTGTGTCAACGTTTAAATGGTTTCACAGAAGATTTGAATCTGCAATTTCTTTGGCAGGTGAACACATAAAAAACTGGAGGAAGCGATACTTCATCCTTAGGAGAGACGGCTCATTCCTCGGATTCCGTGCCAAACCTGACCATGGGCCCTCGGACCCATTGAACGACTTCACTGTGCGAGGTCAGTATCTTACGTATGCTGCCATGGAGTATACTTTTTGTCAAAACAGCAAGGTTGTGTGCATCCGAACTTGTGGGTCCTGCAACTTTGTTTTTCATTGTTCAATTTTTAACTAACTTATCACACAGTCTCACCATTGTTATTGGACATATCATGTGTTACACCTGTCTCCTTACCTAATAATAAATGAGTATGACTATGTACACAAAATGAAGATAGCATGTCACATATAACAATTTTTATTCTACCTAAAACATCTATGTTATGCTTAAAGGTTAAAGACAAAGTTTTTCCTGACTATATTTCTTCATTTATCATGCAATTTACAAATAATTCACCACATAATTCTCTGTGCATCTTACTCACTCTAAGGTCAATGTCCATTTAGAGGCTTCATCATCCATCATGACATTTTAAAATGTTCGCAATATGCAGATGACTTGTTGCTTGTTCGAGCTTTCTTCTAGTGCAAACCTGAATGTCACACTTAAAGATCAAATGACCAATTTTAGCATATAACAGTTTGTCTGAACTGTAACTTCATAATTGATTGTTCAATGTAAAAAATAATTAAATACAAATTTTGACCATTTGGAGTAGGCGTGTCACGCACAAGTTCTGTGACCCTTGTGCAAAGGTCAAGGTCACACTAAATGTCGAACGTCAAACATTAGTATTGAACAGCTTGGCTAATAATTAAAGGCATTATTGACAAAAGGCTCAACATGTTCCTGACAGGCATCTAGTTTTAGACTGAGCTTGAATACCAAATCAAATGTTTAGGAACATTTACATGTTGTACATCCAAAATCTTGTATCTTATATGAAAAATAGATGAATTAAAGCTTCAGCAAATATGCCAGGTTAAAAAAAATCCACAAGACTGCATGACCCTGAAATTATATTAATACACAGTATTTAAACATCTTTGTTGCTATGATTAAGATATTTAAAGACTTGTGTAATACTGATGAAATGATGCAAGTATTTCTGTTCAAAATATTACCTTGCTGATTTGTTGATGAAAACATTTATCCTGTTGTGATACAATTTAAAAGATAAATGCATACATATTAAAAATGATAAATTCTTACAGTGTTTTTTTTAACCATTTTAGGAATGGGGGGGTCCTTTTGGATTGGGAAAATGTGTGGAGTTTTGACTAAAATTGGGAAATTAGTGTTGTTGATTGTTTGCTACTAAATACATCAAATTTGAGAAAAAAAATGTATTTAGTATTTTCTTCTATACCTAATGATAAAATTAATATGACATTTCTGCGGTGAAATAACAGCAGTGCAAATAAACAAATTGTTATTTTCACCGGTGAAAATTACAAATTTTCGGAACTTTTTTTCTATTTTTCAATTATCATATCAAGATTTACAGCAAGATTTATATATATTTTTTATGATCAAGAGTGAATTAAAACGATATTCCATAGAATCCAACAAATTTTCTTTTTGTTTTAAGCTTTTTTCACAGTTAATTTACATTGTAAAAGAGTTTAACCGGAGAATTTCCCTTGTATAATAATGTCATTTTGTGTATTGAAATGTATTTTGGCGAGCCACAGGAGAAAGGGTAACTTCAGCGAAATAGAAACAGCTGTTAATTATTTTCTTGAAAAAAGGCATAAAAGAAACAGAAAATGTGTTCATGTCAGTGTAAGATCATTTGTTATATCACTCGTGATCATAGAAAAATAATATTTGACTCATGGCTGCGCCACTTGTGAAAATATATTTTCTATGATCACTCGTGAAAAAACAGTCTTACACAAACATGAACAAATATCCTCTTTATATTAACTAAGGTTGAAAATGTATAGCTGGATGTGAGATGAACAAAATGTTCATATAAAATCAATCGTGAAATAACAATCTTACACTGACATGAACAAATGTCCTCTATAAATTTACTAAGGTTGAACTTATATAGCTGTATGGAAGATGAACAAAATGTTGATATACATTTTTATTTTTTTTGAAACTTTCAATTGGGAATTTTTAGGTCCCATTTGGGAAAAATATATACTTTTTCCCATTGGGAATGGGGCTGAATACCGGACCTGATTTTGAACGAAAAACCCCCACTGACTTATGTTGTTTTTTGGTTTATTTTAAGAATGCCAATTAATGAAACAAGAAAAGCCAAGGTCAAACACGTTTGTCATCCGCGGTCTTCAATGGACAACGATCGTGGAGCGCATGTTCTGTGTGGAGTCTGCTGCGGAGCGTGAAGAATGGATCCAGGCGATACGCTCCGTGTCTGAGAACCTAAAGGTGGTGGAGGAGGATGGCACAGGGGCAACTGGCAGCCTAGAAAAGTCAAAGAAGAAAGTGGTAATTACAAAATAAGCTGCTTTTTTTATTAGATCACCTATCACCTGAGCACAACGTGCTCATGGTGAGCTTTTGTGATCGCCTTTTGTCCGTCGTCCGTTGTCAACATTTTGCCTTGTGAACACTCTAGAGGCCACATTTATTGTCTGATCTTCATGAAACTTGGTCAGAACATTTGTCCTATTGATACCTCAACTGAGTTCGAAACTGGGTCATGCTGGGTCAAAAACTAGGTCACTAGGTAAAAATAAACACAATCTTGTGAACACTGTAGAAGTCACATTTGATGCCCAATTTTCATGTAACTTTGTCAAAATGTTTGTCTTAATGATAGTATTGATACATGTATGTTGGTTGAGTTCAAAAATGGTTCTGGTCCGTTGAAAAACATGGCCGCCAGGGGGCGGGGCAGTATTCCTTATATGGCTATAGAGAAACCTTGTGAACACTCTAGAAGTCACAATTTTTGCCAAATCATCATGATACTTAGTCAAAACAATGGTTTCTTTGATTTCTCGGACGAGTTCGAAAATGGTCCAGATCGGTGTAAAAACATGGCTGCCAGGGGGCGGGGCAGTTTTCCTTATATGGCTATAGTAAAACCTTGTTAACACTCTAGAGGCCACATTTATTGTCCATCTTCATGAAATTTGGTCAGAAAATTGGTCTGTATGATATCTTTGATGAGTTCGAAAATGGTTATGTTTGCTTGAAAAACATGGCTGCCAAGGGGAGGGGCATTTTTCCTAATATGGCTATAGTAAAACCTTGTGAACACTCTAGAGGCCACATTTATTGTTCAATCTTCATGAAATTTAATCAGAAGATTGGTCTCAATGATGTCTTGGATGAGTTCGAAAATGGTCAAGTTTGCTTGAAAAACATGGCTTCCAAGGGGCGTGGCATTTTTCCTTATATGGCTATATATGGCTATAGTAAAATCTTATTAACACTCTAGAGGCCACATTTATTGTCCGATCTTCATGAAACTTGGTCAGAAGATTCATCCCAATAATATCTTGGACAAGTTAAAAAATGATGCCAGTTCGTTGAAAAACATGGCCGCCAGGGGACAGGGCATTTTTCCTTATATGGCTATAGTAAAACCTTGTTAACACTCTAGAGGCCACATTTATTTTCTAATCTTAATGAAACTTGGTCAGAAGATTTGTCCTAATGATATCTTGGATGAGTTTGAAAATGGTTTCAGTTACGTAAAAAACATGGCCACCAGGGGGCGGGGCATTTTTCCTAATATGGCTATATATCATGCTTTTGTAAAACCTTGTTAACACTCTTGAGGCCACATTTATTGTCCGATCATCATGAAACTTGGTCAGATGATTTGTCCCAATGATATCTTGGATGAGTTCGAAAATGGTTCCGGTTGGTGGAAAAACATGGCCACCAAGGGGGCGTGGCATTTTTCCTTATATAGCTATAGTTAAACCTTGTTAACACTCTAGAAGCTGTATTTATTGTACGATCATCATGAAACTTTGTCAGAAGATTTGTTCCAATTATATTTTGGACAAGTTCGAAAATAGTTCCAGATGCTTGAAAAACATGGCCACCAGTGAGCGGGGCATTTTTCCTTATATGGACTTATCAATCTTCATGAAACTTTGTCAGTATATTTGTTTAAATGATATCTTGGATGTGTATGAAAATGGTTCTGGTCTGTTGAAAAACGTGGCTGCCAGGGTGTTCACTAGTCATGAAAGTTGGTAAGAACATTTTGTTCTGATGACATCTTGGGTTGCACAGAACAGGTCAGTTCCTTTGAATCTCAGGTGAACACTTTGGGCCTTTCAGGCCCTCTTGTCATTTTAGTTGGATGGAATCTGTGTTGAGCCAAGTTCAAAGTTACTGTGGAGCATTTTATTAACTGTTGACAGAATCTTTAGAACAACAGTTACTGAAAGCTTTGTCTTGACGAACAAGTTCAGTTGTTTTTTGTTGTTTTTCACTTTAAAAATTCATAAAAATGAACCAGTATCAGCGTCCATTCTCTTATGTAATGGAGCATAATTGACTTGTTTTGTCTTGATTAACTTATCCACATTCTGAAAAAAGTCTTGGCAGATAAGCCTTTGCAGTCTTCACAGAGTGTCCTGATACACAATTCTACTTTTATTGAAATTCTTTTAAAGGATGTCAACAAAAATCAAGTGTAGGCGGAAAGCATTGTCCCTAATCTGGGATTACACTTGATGCACATGCATTTAGCACAGTTTTCCCAGAAGACAACTCAAATTTGTAAAAGTTCATAATATTTTCTTTCCATTCCAGAGTCTAGATGACTTCCAATTTCTCAAGATGCTCGGAAAAGGCACTTTTGGGAAGGTTATTTTGTGTAAAGAAAAGGCTACAAATCACTTGTATGCAATCAAGATCCTCAAAAAGGCTGTGATAATTCAAAAGGTAATTTTTACCTTGCACCTGGGGTATGTTGTTTATGATTGCAATTCATTATAATGACCATTATGCTTTCTGATCATTATTCATGTAATAATAAATTTACAGAGGTGATATAAGTGCTTAACCATATTGCTAATTACCGGTATTTTAGTTATATGGCTGTTCTTTGTAGATCATGAATTGCAAGAGACTATAAGTAGTTGGTTTGTAGTTGATACAAAAACAGCTTTTGTCAGTCAGTTGGTATACATGTATATATAATTATATTAGGATTTGAGAGTAATTCAAATTAGGATTTGAGAGTAATTTCATGTATTTCTGGTAGTATAATAGATTTTGTGATATTTCAAATTCCATACTTACACTTCATCAAGAATCAATGTGCATCTGTAAAAGCTGTTTAAAAGAAAACATAAATTATCTTATTACTTACTACCTGAGCACTGATGAATTTAAATTGTGTTATTGGAAGTAATCCAATTATATTCCTTATTACTAAGATCAAAACTGAATCATCAATTATGAAAAATTCCTGTTTGGCCTAGTAAGCACAATTTCTTAATTTTTAGCGAGGCTGTTTTCGGAGAAAACCCGAGCTATTTTATAGCCAGCTCGTCCGCCGTAGGCGTCGTGCTAAAACCTTAACATTGGCTCTAAAATCAAAGTACTTCCACCTACAACTTTGAAACTTCATATGTAGATGCACATTGATGAGTTCTACACGCCACACCCATTTTTGGGTCACTAGGTCAAAGGTCAAGGTCGCTGTGACCTCTTATATCAAACTTTAACATAGATAGGCTCTAAAATCAAAGTGCTTCCACCTACAACTTTGAAACTTCATATGTAGATGCACCTTGATGAGATCTACACGCCACACTCATTTTTGGGTCACTAGGTCAAAGGTCAAGGTCACTGTGACCTCTAATATAATACTTGAACAAAAACCATAACATTGCCTCTAAAATCAAAGGGCTTCCACCTACAACTTTGAAACTTCATATGTAGATGCACCTTGATGAGTTCTACACGCTACACCCATTTATGGTCACTAGGTCAAAGGTCAAGGTCACTGTGACCTTTAAAAAATAAAATTCTAACAAGCTTTCGCAGCTGAGCGTTATGTTGTGCTCTTGTTAGCTCTACTGGCCAAAGGCGTAGTGTCGGTAGTGCGTGCGTGCATTAGACTTTTTCTTGTTTACGCGATAAAGTCCACAGTTTTCATCCGATTCTTTTTAAACTTGTTCAGTGTCTTTATTTTAATGAGGACTTGAACCCTATTGAAAATGGGTTACATCAGAGTAAAAAGTCCAGAATTATCTCCCCTTGAATTTGAGAAAATTGTGAAATAAGGCTTGTTTACGCAATTAAGTCCACAGTTTTCATCCAATTATTTTCTAACTTGCACAGTGTCTTTATCTGAATGATGAGTCAAACCCTATTGAAAATGAGCAATATCGGAGTTATAAGTCCAGAATTATATCCCCTTGAATTTGAGAAAAAATGAAGATTCAGCTTTTGTGTGTGATAATGTCCATAATTTTCATCCAATTCTTGGCAAACTTGCGCAGTGTCTTTGTATCAATGAGGACTCAAAGCCTTTTTATGTCCCCCTTCGAAGAAGAGGGGGTATTTTGTTTTGCACATGTCGGTCCGTCCATCCACCAGATGGTTTGTCCGTCCGTCCACCAGATGGTTTCCGAATGATAACTCAAGAACGCTTAGGCCGAGGATCATGAAACTTCATAGGTACATTGATCATGACTGGCAGATGACCCCTATTGATTTTCATGTCACTAGGTCAAAGGTCAAGGTCACAGTGACTCGAAATAGTAAAATGGTTTCCGGATAATAACTCAAGAATGCTTAAGCCTAGGATCATGAAACTTCATAGGTACATTGATAATGACTGGCAGATGACCCCTATTAATTTTCAGGTCACTAGGTCAAAGGACAAGGGCACAGTGACTCGAAACAGTAAAATGGTTTTTGGATGATAACTCAAGAACGCTTACGCCTAGGATCATGAAACTTCATAGGTACATTGATCAAGACTGGCAGATGACCCCATTTAATTTTCAGGTCACTAGGTCAAAGGTCAAGGTAACAGTGACTCGAAACAGTAAAATGGTATCCTGATGATAACTCAAGAATAATTAGGCCTAGGATCATGAAACTTCATAGGTAAATTGATCATGACTGGCACTAGGTCACTAGGTCAAAGATCAAGGTCACAGTGACAAAAACGTATTTACACAATGGCTGCCATTACAACTGACAGCCCATATTTCATTCATTATATGTGTGTGACCAAAAACTTTAACCTTGGTTAAAGTTCCTTGGTTAAAGTTTGATAACTTTTGAAATATCGAAGATAGCAACTTCATTTTTGGCATGCATGTGTATCTCACTGAGCTGCACATTTTGAGTGGTAAATAGTCAAGGTCAAGGTCAACCTTTCAGGTCAAAGGTCAAGTACCATTGTATTTTTCTTTCCTAAAACTTAAACCCATTTATGCCTAGTGGACTCTTACATCCAGCTAAATTGGATCAATTTATCATGACTGGCAGATGACCCCTATTGATTTTCAGATCACTAGTTCAAAGGTCAAGATCACAGTGACAAAAAACGTATTCACACAATGGCTTGCACTACAACTGACAGCCCATATGGGGGGCATGCAGGTTTTACAAACAGCCCTTGTTTAAAAAGAGCAATATCGAAGCAACAAGTCCAGAATGACTTCCCCTTGAATACGAGAAAATTTTGAAATCCGGCTTTTTTACGCAATTAATTCCACAGTTTTCATCCAATTATTTCCAAATTTGCAAAGTATCTTTATATCAATGAGGACTTGAACCCTATTGAATATGAGCAGTATTGGAGAAATAAGTACACAATAATCTCCCCTTGAATTGGAGAAAATTATCCTTGTTTGCACGATTAAGTACACAGTTTCCATCTTATTCTTTCCAAACTTGCACAGTGTTTATAGCAGTAGAGCGATTCAGGCGCTCATGGTCCTCTTGTTATTATATGCGAGTTAGAATTAGTTAGCCTTTTTGATAATAAAAACTGAGAAAGCTCCATTACTGAAGTCACTTTGGGAAAACAGACCTTAATGACCCTGCATAAAGTTTTGTCCTAGATTAGTCTGTGCAGTCTGCACAAGCTAATCAGAAACAAGAATTTCTGCCTTAAATCCATTTATCCTAGAACCGGTCTCAATTTATGATATTTTACATCTTGTTGTTATTTTAGGATGAGGTTGCCCACACATTAACAGAAAACAGAGTATTACAGACAACCAAACATCCTTTCTTAACGGTAAGAATCTTGCTGCATGTAAAATCCTGTAAAAAACACACTCCAGCTTTTTAATTTTTACTGAAAGATTTCTATGCACCCGACAGGGTAATAGCATATAACAATCGAATTGTCCCTCCGTCTGTCTGTCAGCCTATCCGTTAGGTATTTTGTTTCCTGGAGTTTTTTTCAACAATGCTTTTAGATGTTGAGCTGATTTTCGGTTTGTGAATTTACTAACATGACTTACATATGAAGTGCAAGTTTTGTTCCAGTCCTTTGTTTTTATACCCCCACAAACGAAGTTTAGGGGGGTATATAGGAGTGAACTTGTCGGTCGGTCTGTCTGTCTGTCTGTCGGTCCGTATTTGGTGTCCGCTCTCTAATTCAAGTAGTTTTCATCCGATCTTCACCAAACTTGGTCAGAAGTTGTATCTACATGATGTCTAGGCCAAGTTGGAACATGGGCCTTGCCGGGTCAAAAACTAGGTCACGGGGTCACTGAGTGCATTTTAAACATTCAGCATGTTGTCCGATATCTAATTAAAGTAGTTTTCATCCGATCTTCACCAAACTTGGTCAGAAGTTGTATCTAGATGATCTTAAGGCCAAGTTCGAACATGGGCCTTGCCGGGTCAATAACTAGGTCACGTGGTCACTTAGTGCGTTTTTCAACATTCAGCATGGTGTCCTCTCTCTAATTCAAGTAGTTTTCATCCGATCTTCACCAAACTTGGTCAGAAGTTGTATCTACATGATGTCTAGGCCAAGTTAGAACATGGGCCTTGCCGGGTCGAAAACTTGTCACGGGGTCACTTAGTGCATTTTAAACATTCAGCATGTTGTCCACTCTCTAATTATGCCCCTCTTCGAAGAAGAGGGGGTATATTGCTTTGCTCATGTCGGTCGGTCGGTCTGTCGGTCGTTCTGTCGGTCCGTCCACCAGGTGGTTGTCAGACGATAACTCAAGAACGCTTGGGCCTAGGATCATGAAACTTCATAGGTACATTGATCATGACTTGCAGATGACCCCTATTGATTTTGAGGTCACTAGGTCAAAGGTCAAGGTCATGGTGACCAGAAATAGTAAAATGTTTTTTTAATGATAACTCAAGAACGCATACGCCTAGGATCATGAAACTTCATGGGTAGATTGATCATGACTTGCAGATGACCCCTATAGATTTTGAGGTCACTAGGTCAAAGGTCAAGGTCACGGTGACCCGAAATAGTAAAATGGTTTCCGGATGATAACTCAAGAACGCATACGCCTAGGATCATGAAACTTCATGGGTAGATTGATCATGACTTGAAGATGACCCCTATTGATTTTGAGGTCACTAGGTCAAAGGTCAAGGTCACGGTGACCCGAAATAGTAAAATGGTTTTCGGATGATAACTCAAGAACGCATACACCTAGGATCATGAAACTTCATTGGTAGATTGATCATGACTTGCAGATGACCCCTATTGATTTTCACACAATGGCTGCCACTACAACGGACAGCCCATATGGGGGGCATGCATGTTTTACAAACAGCCCTTGTTCAAGTAGTTTTCATCCGATCTTCACCAAACTTGGTCAGAAGTTTTATCTAGATGATCTGAAGGCCAAGTTCGAACATGGGCCATGCCAGATCAAAAACTAGGTCACGGGGTCAATTAGTACATTTTACACATTGAGCATGGTGTCTGCTCTCTATTTCAAGTAGTTTAAATCCGATCTTCACCACACTTGGTCAGAAGTTGTAACTAGATGATGTGTAGGTCAAGTTCGAACATGGGCCGTGCCGGGTAAGAAACTAGGTCACGGGGTCACATAGTGTGTTTTAAACCTCACCATGTTGTCCGCTCTCTAATTTAAGTAGTTTTTATCCAATCTTCACCAAAATTGGTCAGAAGTTGTATCTTGATAATGTCTTGGGCAAGTTTGAATATGGGTCATGCCGGGTCAAAAACAAGGTCACGGGGTCACTTAGTGCATTTTTAAACATCATAATGTTGTCCGCTCTCTAATTCAAGTAGTTTTCATCCAATCTTCACCAAACTTGGTCGCAAGTTTTATCTAAATGATCTCTAGGACAAGTTTGAACATGGGCCATTCTGGGCCTAAAACTAGGTCATGGGGTCACTTAGTGCGTTTTTTAACATTCAGCATGGTGTCCGCTCTCTAATTCAAGTAGTTTTCATCCAATCTTCACCAAACTTGGTCGCAAGTTTTATCTAAATGATCTCTAGGACAAGTTTGAACATGGGCCATTCTGGGCCTAAAACTAGGTCATGGGGTCACTTAGTGCGTTTTTTAACATTCAGCATGGTGTCCGCTCTCTAATTCAAGTAGTTTACATCCGATCTTCACCAAACTTGGTCAGAAGTTTTATGTAGATGATCTTAAGGCCAAGTTAGAACATGGGCCTTTCTGGGTCAAAAACTAGGTCAAGTGGTCACTTAGTGCGTTTTAGAAATAGAGCATGGTGTCCGCTGTTTTTTGTGAAGAAGACATGCAAAATATTATGTGTTAATGGTATGTGGGGGTATTCATCACGTCTGTGACAAAGCTCTAGTTTGGCTAAGTTATGGGCCTTTGACTCATTTTCTCTATGATAACAGTTTTCTTGAGTTTTTTTTTACAAAATTCCTTCAAATATTTAGCTGATTTTTTATATGTGAGTATACCTACATTAATTACATAATTATGAAGTGAGAGTTTCGTTCCAGTCCATTGATTTTTGGCGAAGTTATGGGCCTTTGACTTAACAATTTTATCCAAATTAGCTTCTGTGTGGCTTCAAAGAGCAGAAGGGGGGCATTATGTTTCACAAACACAGGTCTTGTTTGTGTGTGGTCTTGTGTTGTTAGGTGGGGGGGGGAATCTGAAGTACCCTGAGGAAACCCCATCTGTCTGGTATGGTGACCACCAACCGAATTCACATGCTGCTGGGAATAGGGCTGGAACCCAGAATGCATAGGTTACAAACACTTGTACCAACCACTGCGCTAACTGGACAGCCCTGGAGATTTGTTTACTGGTTTACCTTTGCTTATATTTCCCACTAAATAGATTGTGGAGCAAACATTTCCATTTAGTTTCATTTTTGAAATTATTTAGCAAATATTTTGTTTACCCTTTTCAAAAGAAAGAATAACAACATGATGTGCTTAATGTTTTTCGTGTTATATGAAATTTTAGTTTACACTTAGTTACACATGTGTGGTAGGACATTATTTAGTGCAACAATTATTATAGAATAAAAACATAATAATAATACTACATGTATACTATAAACTAGGGCTTAGTCTTCCATTTTCCAAATAAGCTAAAAAAAGCAAATCGAAATTATGAGATATGCATTTGGCCACAACTCTTTCTTTGTTAAACCCCATAAAAGAGCTGAAATTAGAGAATATGTATGTGAAAATGTTTATGTTAATAAGCTAAAGAAATTTTAGAATGGGGAAGCTCTGAATCACCAAAACTAATGATAATAATTATAACATTAATTTTTAGGCTCCCATAATTGAAACTATTTAAGGTTACATGTGTAATTGACCTTACATTCAGAGTGTCATCCCTGATTATCCTCAGCAAACTGCGCAGCCTAATCTGGGGCATGTGAATTAAGCCTGGTTTTCCCAGAACGAGGCACATATGTCCAAAATACTTATTAAAGTATGTTCTTAAAACTGGATATTGATATTGATGGCTGAGGAAATGTTGATTGCTAGAACAATAATAGTAACTTGGATGGAGTTAGAATTGGGAGTTTAATAGCCTTGCCATATAATTTTATTATATGTACATATAAACAGATTGAAATCAGTTAATGATATTCTGAATTGCAATGTTGGGTGTAAAAGAAGAGATACATTAATTTGTCATTGTCATTTCTGCTTACATAGAACAGAGTGATTTCCATTCATTTCATTTCCTTGTTTAGAGTATAAGCACTTCTCCTATTTTAAGGGTTTTAAAATAACTCCCATCAATTCACATACATGTAAGTGACATATCATTGTTGATTTCATGTATGATAGCACTTATTTAGGCTGTTTAGTTTATACAGATTATTATGTTTTCACTTTAGATTTTTACCTTTAAGTTATTACTATTTTTTGACCATTAATCTTTGCATAAATTAACTTTAAACTCTTGTTTCTTTATTTCAGCAACTAAAGTATTCTTTCCAAACACCAGATCGGCTGTGCTTCGTGATGGAGTATGTCAATGGTGGGGAGCTGTTCTTTCATTTGTCTCGAGAGAGGGTGTTTACAGAAGAGAGGACCAAATTTTATGGAGCAGAAATTATATCTGCTTTAGGGTATCTACATGAAAATAACATCGTCTACAGAGACCTGAAGGTTTGTGAACTGTAAGATATGTAATACTTGATCGGTATCAAAATAATGTTGAAATCTTTTCAAAAAGAAAGTTTTATTTTACTGAACAATCTTTTTCTTAAAAAAGGAATTTAGGCTGTGATGATTTTTGGCAGACTTATGGCCCTTTGCTTGTTTGTCATGCCCCCGGATCGAATTATCGGGGGTATATTTTTTTGGGCCGGTCTGTCTGTCATTGTATGTGTTTTATATGTGTCTGTCACAAACTTTAAGCTTGGTTAAACTGTTGCAATAATTTGTGAATCTTTTTATTCGATGGGGTTTTTAAACTAGAATTTAGTATGATTTAACCCTCTCCCGCTCAGAAGCAAAGTGAAAATGGCGATTGACAACCATTGTAAAACCAAAACAGCTTGCCAGTAACTTGCAGGCTGTTCAGGCAATATGCTGCTCATCAGTACCTTAGTGTTAGAAATGAAGCCTTGAAAACTTGAATTCATTAAGAAACTTCTTAAATTTAATATGATTTCCTAAGGGACTACAAACACAGCAAAGTGTGTACCTGAGTCATAAAGGGTTAAGTAAAATATAGTTGTCCTTTGATTTAATGTTTTGGTCTAGGATTTAGTGTGATGTATGTAATCTACTGAAATGTCATGAAATGGCATGTTTTTGTGTTTCAGTTGGAGAACCTCTTGTTGGACAAGGATGGCCACATCAAGATTGCAGACTTTGGTCTGTGCAAGGAGGAGATGTACTATGGGGCCAGCACCAAGACCTTCTGTGGTACACCAGAGTACCTGGCACCTGAGGTAAGCACCCAGCACCAAGACCTTCTGTGGTACACCAGATTACCTGGCACCTGAGGTAAGCACCCAGCACCAAGACCTTCTGTGGTACACCAGAGTACCTAGCACCTGAGGTAAGCACCCAGCACCAAGACCTTCTGTGGTACACCAGAGTACCTGGCACCTGAGGTAAGCAGCAAGACATTCTGTGGTACACCAGAGTACCTGGCACCTGAGGTAAGCACCAAGACATGCTTTGGTACACCAGATTACCTGGCACCTAAGGTACGCACCAAGACATTCTGTGGTACACCAGATTTCCTGGCACCTGAGGTAAGCACCAAGACCTTCTGTGGTACACCAGAGTACCTGGCACCTGAGGTAAGAACCAAGACCTTCTGTGGTACACCAGATTACCTGGCACCTGAGGTAAGCACGAAGACATTCTGTGGTACACCAGAGTACCTGGCGCCCAAGGTAAGAGACAAGACACTCTGTTGTAAATCAGACAACCTGGCACCTGAGGTAAGCACCAAGACATTCTGTGGTACACCAGAGTACCTGGCGTCCAAGGTAAGAGCCAAGACACTCTGTTGTAAAGCAGAAAACTTGGCACCTGAGGTAAGCACATTCTGTGGTACACCAGAGTACCTTGCACCTGAGGTAAGCACCAATCCTTATGTGGTATACCAGACTACCTGGCACCTGTGGTAAGCACCAAGACCTTATGAGGTACACCAGAGTACCTGGTCATAAGGTAAGCACCAAGACCTGCTGTGGTACATCAGAGTACCTTGCACCTGAGGTAAGCCCCAAGACCTAATGAGGTACACCAGAGTACCTGGCACATAAGGTAAGCACCAAGACCTGCTGTGGTACACCAGATTACCTGGCACCTAAGGTACGCACCAAGACATTCTGTGGTACATCAGAGTACCTTGCTCCTGAGGTAAGCACCAATCCTTATGTGGTATACCAGACTACCTGGAACCTGTGGTACACCAGATTACCTGGCACCTAAGGTACGCACCAAGACCTTATATGGTATACCAGACTACCTGGCACCTGTGGTACACCAGATTACCTGGCACCTAAGGTACGCACAAAGACCTTATGTGGTACACCAGAGTACCTTGCACCTGAGGTAGAGCTGGACTGTGTTCGCTTCATTTAACACCCTTGTGTGACACACTCAGTTGGTTTGTCTGTGGGTTTGTCTGCATAAAATAATATGAGCCACATTTTGGGAATTTTGGGCGTAATGAATGTGAGTAAAATGTAAGTCGCAGGCTGTTCCTAATGATACTGTATGCTGCTCATCAGTATCTTATGGTTATATATTAATCCTTTAAAACTTGAATATATTAAGAAAGGTTTGAATTATATTTGATTTCTCAGGGACAACAAAAGCTTCTAAATATGTGTCTTAGCTGTTAAGGCATGTGGTTAAAGTGTCATCTCAGATAAGCATGTGCAGTCTGAACAGGTTTATCAGGGATGACACTTTATGCTATTTTTTCTGTGTTAGGAAGTCTCTTCATAGTGAACATTGAGTTCCAGCAGAAAGTGTTGTCCCTGTTCAGGGTTTTTTTGGCCCGATTTTATAGCCCAAATTCGGCTATATTCCCAATCGCAAAAAGTATACTTTTTTCCCAAAATTTGCTAAAAAATTACCAATTGCGAAAAAAAGCTAATGACATCGGCTTTTTCGATTTTTTAACAAAGCATAGTCTGATACAGTCTCGTACAGTTTTTAGACTAGCGCAATGTCGGGTAATTCCGACAGTCGTCTAATTTCGACACTTTTCACAATATTTATCAGACCTGTCTTAAATCATCATCATCCCGTATGATTTCGTTGTAAAATGTGACGTAGTTGGTGTTGTGACGTCACCAGATAACATCTCTCTATCAAACGTCTCGCTGATTGCATGTAAGTGAGTCATTTAAAATATGTACATGGTATTACTTAGAGAATTTTTATAGCGTTATGAGCTTCGCTAAGGGAGATTACCTAATTGTCAATTACGTCCCTTCAGGATTTCGCTGTATTTCTGGCATTTGTACAAGTTCTAGTATAAAATTTGTTTCACTTGACCTTGTATTTGTGTTTGAATAGTGCCAAGCGTTTGTTAAACTATGATTTGTGGGGTGTCGAAATTATCCTCCGATTTTATTCGATGGTGGGTAATTTCGACAATCCAAATGTTTTCAAGCATTCCCAGCGCATATGGAAAGATAGATTTGTTAAATAGAATTACTCTTTAAATGGTTGACGCAGCTTATTGAATATTATATTTAGCTCTCTCTATATCTTGTCAAGCAGATTACATAAAATTATAGCTTTTTAAAGATTGTGAAGGAAATTAATTAATGAAAATGTATTTATTTTTTTTACTTAATTATATCGTTAATTGGATCAACTGTGATCACCGCGGATGCTGCGCAACCACCGTAAACACCTGTCTGCGAGGGTCATTCACGCGTTTAAAATGTACACGTAGAAAAGAAAATCATATACATGTGTACTAAATGTAGATATTATATGTATGTGCACACGTATGCACTTAAATTTGTACAGTACATAACGTCGGAAACGTGAATAAAGCGTTTAGATGATCAATACTATTAACTCTTAATCGCAATACCAAATATTTCGCGAGATATTTTAACTTTAGTTGAAATTCACAACATGACATTCTTGAGCACTCTTATCGTCTATATTACCCTCACATAATTTGCTTTAAAAACGGAAATCGGGCGTATATGGGATTATCGAGTATAAATGGATAAAGATGGGAGAAGTTGCAGGTATTCGATAGATACAGTTGACACATATGTATAGGAGGCATTTTATTGTCGCCAATATATTTTAAATACTTATCACATCCTTTCGACCAGCATGTACATAAAATAGAATTTATTTATTCATTATCACTTTTAAATGAAAGGGATCAATTCAATACGTTTATGTTCAATTATATGTAGCGAACACGATGAACACCGCGGTAGATATTATGGGTCCGCGGTGATTCGCGGTGTTCGTCTATGGCAAACGGCCCCCGCGACATTTGATCTGAATACCCATCGCGGGGTTCATATTGGTAAGCTAACAGTGAGATGAACATTGCGGCGAGTGGCGTTTGTTTAAGTACACGGTGTTTGTACTGTATATTGAGTCAAGTGGGAGCACAATACGAACTCTAAATACAATTTATTTATAATTTTCTGATTTGCAAATTAACACTACTTTAGTATAATCCTATTTATTTAAGCTCCACTGCATGGAAAGCCTACGACTTATTGAAACACTCTCTCCTGATCGCTAGGCGGACACCACATCCACTAAACCACCACAACCTTATTAACAATCGATTGGTCATTGTCGGCTCGGGTACTACTTACATGTACCCCGGGGTACGCTTAAGTATACTTACTATACCACGGGTACGGTAAATATACTAAAACCTACCCGGGAATTTTTTATGCTAAAGCGGTCGTCGTCGGCTATTTTTTTAAGATTAATTATGTTTATATTAATGTCGATTTTCTGTTAAATTGCCTCTATATTATCGGAACCCATACTCAAAAAGCATGTTGATTCAGTTTATAAAAACAAATAATAGAAGTTTGTTTCGTAATAACGGTAATCGGTAGCGCGTTTTACGACATCTGATTTGGGGCGGGAATAAAACTCGGGTACAGTCTAATTTCGACCGGGTACGTTTTAGTATATTTACCGTACCCGGGGTACATGTAAGTATACTTCAATGTTCCCGGGGTAAATGTTAGCAGTACCCGAGCCGACAATGACCAATCGAGCCTAAGTAACACTAGACATTAAAGAGATGGTGAAATTCTATTAATTGAGAGATACACTGCAAATAACTGATTAAAACAGTTGTTGAAAATTAATACAAAGACAAGTGTCGAAATTAGCCGCTAATTGTCGAAATTAGCCGCTTACTGTCGAAATTACACTCTGCTGCATTTAGTAAAATCGCTCGAAGTTTTGAGTTATGCCGGCAACGATAATAACGTTCGTTAGCAAATATCAACAAGTCAAAACGGTGTTTTTCGTTAAGTTTGGGCACTTGGAGGGTAATTTTGACACATCTGGACTAAATCAAATTTTACTCTTAGGGTGTCGAAATTACCCGACTTTGCTCTATACCGTGATTTGGATAACGTCGGCATTATTTGTGAGCCCGATATTCTCTGTGTTGTTCAAGTGCTTATTATATTTGTGATGAAATTTAAGTGTTTTGTGATTCTGCTGAATGGTAAACAAATATGTAACACAATTCGAAATATTACTTGAAAAAGATTCCTTAGCAAAAATGTGGCCAAACAAAAATTGTTGATTTTTTTTAAGCAAGCATCATTTAATAAACAAACATCGTCAACAAGTACAAGTCCTTCCATTGAAACTCCTTCCATTGTCAATGATAGTAATTTAATAACAAGTGACTCTTTTACATCGTCATTGTTTATTACCGAAAGCAAAGTGCTGACTGATATTCAACATGTTGAAACTAAGGATATAAGTTTGTAACTGAAGACTTTGTGTGAGTTTATTATGTGGAAAACTGTTGATCATGATGGTGTTTGTGGAGTTTGTGATTAAAGATGTTGAACAGTTTCATGTAGTTTTAAATCCCAATTATTTTCCCAATTTCTTAAAAATGCCGATAAAATTCCCAATTTCAAAGCCATGGGCTATCTTCCCAAAATGCTGAGAAAAAACCCTGCTGTTTAGCCTGTGCTGTCTGGAATGACATTACGCACGTGCCTGAAGCTCTGTTTTCCCTGAACACAGCTAAAATTGAGTCATTTTAGTTAGTTTGTATATCTCTTACAGGTGCTGGAGGACAATGACTACGGTCGTGCGGTCGACTGGTGGGGTACGGGTGTAGTCATGTACGAGATGATGTGTGGGCGCCTGCCATTCTATAACAGGGATCATGACGTGCTGTTTGAGCTCATCTTGCTTGAGCAAGTGCGCTTCCCTAGAACGTTGTCAGAGGACGCAAAGAGTCTTCTTGGTGGAATGTTGATTAAAAACCCTAAAGAAAGGTAACAATTGTAATGGGCTTGTAAACACATGACTGGTATTATCTGGATCTCTACAACTTAGGAAAACACAATCTTATATCAGGGATTTCAATTAAAGCAGGGTCTTGCTTTTTAATGGGAGTATTTTGAAATTTTTTCACTTTTTACTCAAGCATACTATCTTCCCTATACCAATTGATTCAGATGCTTCTAGGAATCACTCTTTAAAATGTAATTTATATCCAAAAGACGGTGTTTCTGGCATAGAATTTTACTTATTTTTTTTTTATTTTAGCAACAAAAAAGCATATTACATGTGGTAAATAAAACATATTGGCGAAAACAAAATAACCTGAAACTTAATTTATTTAGAGTACAGAAAATCTTGTTTGACCCCCGAAAATTTAAAGCACAAGGTCATTTGATTCCTGGTTTACAAAATCTATTGAACTCCCTTTATGTATGTCTTTACAAACCAAACTGACCAATTGTATCCAACAATCATAGAACACTGTATTATGTGAATTGGGAATAAGACATCAAACTGGGAATGGACATCATTTTGGTGATTTTCTCAAACAAAACTATTCATTTCATGACCTACATATATTTTTGTAATATATTATCTATAATTTAAGCTTAATAAGAAATTTTCCATGACTTTTTCATTAACAGTGATTGAATTTGTATCATTGCGCGGCATGGACACAGTTTCATTTCATGAGGATTTTTTTTTTAATTAATAAAAAATCCAGTTTTGAAGTAAAATCAATTTAAATGATGCTATTATATATGCAAGTATATGTTTTAATTATAATATGTAAAACTAGATAAATGCAACATATAAAACTGCATATTATGCACTTTTGATAAAACACAATTTATTCCCAAATTGATGTCTTATTCCCAATTCACATAATACAGTGTTATAGTTTCATTTAAATTGTTGATATGGTTGTGATTTTTTAGGGGATTTCAAATATGTCAGCTGTGTTTGTAACCACATACAATGTATAATCATTTTTTTTCTTTAAAAAAAATCTTGCCTACGCTGGTGTATTCTATTGTGATGATAAACAGTGAATTACTTAATTAATAAAACTTGAAAAAGCAAGTGTTTATGGTAAGTTACTGATTGTTTATAATGTTTGACACACTTGTATAAAGTACCATCAAACTTAAAACATAAGAATAAGTGTTACCAGTAAACAACTTCTTGATATGAAAACCAAATGAACCTATTTAAGCTCAGAAATAAAGCAGTGCTTTCATTTCATATAAAATTTGATAATTTGAAATATCAGATTTTTTTCTGTTTAAACTTTCTTATTACCAAAACGTCCAAATAATCAAGTATTTGCTTATCACAGTTATACGTTAAATAGTTGTTAAAGTGTTTAGTTGGAGACTGAGCTGAAATTTGCTTATGCCACTCTCTGTGAAAACTGGGCTACATGCATGAGCAGAAAGTATTGTCCCAGATAAGCCTGTGCAAACTGGGATGCAGTTCCCACAGGCTAATCAGGGACAACACTTAATGTTTTTTTATGCCCCCGGATCGAATGATCGGGTTTATATTGTTCTTGGCCTGTCTGTCTTTCGGTCATTCATTCATTCATTGTGTGTGTCCCAAAACTTAAACCTTGGTCATAACTTTTGCAATATTGAAGATAGCAACTTGATATTTGGCATGCATGTGTATCTCATGGAGCTGCACACTTTGAAAGGTGAAAGGTCAAGGTCATCAGTCAAGGTCAAAGGTCAAATATATGGCTTCAAAGCGGTGCAATAGGGGGCATTGTGTTTCTGACAAACACATCTCTTGCTGCAACTTAAAGGCAAGTCTCTTCTCAATTAAAATTCAGTATAGGCTGAAAGTTTTATACTCGATTATCCTGTGGGAATTGCACAGGCTAATCTGCGACAACATTTTATGCGCATGCATTAAGCCCCAATTTCTTAGTGAACTGCTCATATATATATATAACAGATACATCAGTTAAATCTCTCAACCCCTCACATTATTGTATCATTCAGACTTGGGGGTAGTGAGAGGGACGTTCAAGACATCACAAGCCACCCGTTCTTCAAAGATATCAACTGGACTGACTTAGTCGAGAAAAAGGTTTGTGCTGCTTTAGATTGAGTAGAGATGGTATCTATTTCTGTGCATGTTTGCGTAGTTAGCTACTCTAGTTCTGGTATTGTGACGGATGCTACTTGGGTGACCTGGTCCTGACAATTTATGCATGCTTTCAAAGTATGAATGCATGTGCCTAGGTTTGCCTTAAATAGAAAACATACACTCAAAAAAAAAAAAAATAATAATAATTAATCTCTTATGACATTTTATTAATTTATTTATCATTGTAGACATTATATTTTAATGGTTAAATAATAATGGGAATAATATATTCTAACAATTATTAATAACTTATAAATTAACATGCAACAGGAAACATTCCAGAACCGCCCGCGCGCTCAAAAGTGCCCTTTTGACAAAATACTGCACGTCAAAAGTGCCCTTTTGACAAAAAAGCCCCCCTGCCCTTTTCAAATCCTAGCTGGAGCACTGATTATTATGTGAATTGAATTTGAGTAATTACAACAGGAGATGTTTCTGAAAAAATCTGCAATAAGTATTTTTCATATTTTCATACGGATATAATAGAGGTTGTTGGACAATCCTCATATAATAATGGCAGGTTCACATGCACTGGATGCTGACATGACGCTTCTTTTAATAACAAAATAAATAGAAATGGGCAGTTTATACTGTGCTCAAGGTTTGACATTGATTATAAACTTTCTGTCTACTTTAAAATGTCAAGCCGTATAATAATAATCAATGATGTTATGGAAGCATGAAGCATGCCTTCCCTTTCATCTTTTATCCGTTCTGACAGAAAATGGCTTGAACACACTTATCTATTTTGGATTTTGCGGCTATTTCCTTACCCATTGTTTAAGATTCGTATTTTTTTTGGCAGTCTTCTCCTGCTTTCCATTTGTACCTGTAACATATTTATGTCATAATCTGTCACAATCAGTATAGAAAACTAATACATAATTGATAAATACATGTAGATAACAAGTACGTCCTTGACACCATTATGGTTTTTTGTGTATGCAGCTGCAAGAATTTTCCACAAACAGAACAGACCATATACTATGGCTGCAGGAACAAATTCCTTATTATTTGAAGGTTGAACAGCTGATCCCAAACCTTCAATATTGCATTTGAAACATCAAAATGCAAGTAATTGGTAGGATCAGAGTTGCACATCATTCCCATAGGATCCATTTCTCATTCATAATCATTCTGGCTGTCTATTGCATTTCCTGGGTCTAATAACTGGAGTTCTCTTTGAAACCCTAAGTTGTGTTTAAGGTTGACATGACTTTAAAAGGCTTGGCCAAAAATTGTCATGTTTCTGTTTGTTCTGTTACACATGCTTTAAAAAGGTTGAATTTCAGAGACGAGGAAAGCAAATGGGTTTTGTTTTATTTTGTTCCATTATAAATATTGAGTCTCTGCAATTTGGGAAGAAATTAATATGTCTGAATGTATATGATAAGATTATGGTCTATTAAAATTTTACTAAGATCACTTAAGGGTATAATTGTATTATTTGATTGAACGCTAATATAATTAATATTGTTGGGATATTTTAATTTCTAATGTCATATTGAGCAGTTTAAGCATTATCATAATTCTTGTGTTTTTTGTGTGTGTCAATGAGGGATAGATTCAAGTTCATAATTATAGAAAAAAAAGTATTTTGTAAATATTTGACTGTTTATTTTAAACAGAATGGCCTTTTGATGATTGGTACATATGGGGCACTTGCATGGTGTAGTTATTTCATGTTATCTATTATACATATTATCTTCACTGTATTCTCTCATGGTATGCATGTCTGAGAAAAAAATGTGTTTAGTAATTTATTATTAATTTACTAAAGTCTCTAAATATACAATTAAAAACAAGATTTGTTTTGTATTCATGGATGTGCTAAATTATATATTAGTTTTGAATCTGCATTGGGAATATAATTTGATGTATTTTCTATGCAATGTGTAACACAATGGACAGAATCATGATACAAACTTAAAAGTCAGCTGTGCCCCTTTTAAATGAGTCCCTTCATTAACTTTCACTCAAACATCCTTGCTCAACATTTAACAGTTTTCTCCTTTCTCTAATTAACCTCAGGAACTTAAATAGTCTCCCATCAAGATCATGGTTCTGTTCATCGTGGAATGATATGTACCTTGGACAGTTATGTAACAGAGAGTATTCAAATTATATAAATCCAAGTGTTTTACATACCGGTACACTTAAGTTTGTAGTAAAGCTGTTTTATATTTTTGTAAAAACTGATAAATAAACTGACATGTTTTTGTAAGTATTTATTATGCTCCCCCCCAAAAAAAATGGAGGGAGCATATAGTCGCCACTTCGTCTGTCCGTCCGTCCGTCCCTGTGTCCATCCGTGCACAATTTTTGTCCGGGCTATTTCTCAGCAACTAATGACCGTAATTCAATGAAACTTTATGGGAAGCTTCACTACCAAGAGGAGATGTGCATAGTATCAGCGGGTTCTGGTCGGATGATTTTTCACAGAGTTATGGCCCTTTGAAATTTTTCATTAACTGTACATATAGTGCAATTCTTGTCCGGGCTATTTCTAAGCAACTTATGACCGGAATTCAATGAAACTTTATGGGAAGCTTCACTACCAAGAGAAGATGTGCATATTATCAGTGGGTCCTGGTCGGATGATGTTGCACAGAGAAATGGCCCTTTGAAATTTTCTATAAAAAAATTCTTGTCCCCCCAACTACTATGCCCTCAAGCCGTTTCCTTTTATCTGAATATATAGTGGAATATTGTGACAAAAAAAACTTTGGGGAGCATCACCCGTCTCCGACGGTTTCTTGTTCATTTGATTATTGTATCTTATGAAAGCACATACAAAATGTGCGAGCATGTTTGTAAATGTGTGCGCAATTATTTGTCGAAAACAATCACGGTAAGGGATTTCCAACACTAATAAATTCAAAACCAGTTTTAGTGAAAATGTCCAAGGTGCATAATCCAAGATAACATGATTTCATGAGAGTGATCTTCCCCTGTTTCATTTTTCTCCCAGATACCTCCTCCTTTCAAGCCCCAGGTAACCTCAGAAACCGACACGCGATACTTTGATGAGACATTTACCGCCGAGCCAGTGGCCCTTACCCCACCCACTGTCTCCCATCACCTTGAGAGTATCAATGAGGAAACCATGGATACTGCTGATGGCCTTCCATATTTCGAGCGTTTCTCGTATCACGGCAGTAAGGCCAGCCTTGCGTCCAGTGTCATGAGCTTTGAGACGGCGTGGACGTCTTGACACTCCCTGGGAACTTTGTTGCCCCAAGATAAATCAATCACTGTCTTATGTTTCCTGCGGCTCCACTTTTCACGGGTTGGGAACTATGTTACTGAGCGATTAACAATCAGATAATGGTGACGTTTTTGACCGATTGGAATTGCACAGGAAACGGGAACTTTGTTACAGTGATTATATGAGAAATAAATCAGGATACTCTTCATATGTACTATTGCATGGGAACTGAGTTAGTTGAGATTAACCATTATGTATAGTAAGTGTGTGGAACACTTGTTAGAATTGTGTGGTGTGGTTGATGGTTGATACTTAGTACAATTAAGCTTTACCGTTAGATATTGTGGTACGAAAGCATCAAGATATTTAACACTTACGTTCTTTGTGATTAATATTATTGTTGTAAATGTTGTGCTAAAATGCAGACTCTATTATTCTCATATTTAGCGATTTTTTGGCAATCATAGGGAAGCATTAAGAGGGGCATATTTCTGAACTGTCCTTCCTTCTGTAATAAGGTGGGTGTTTGCACATTATTCGGTTTCGGCTCAAAAGTTTACCAGTTTTCATATAATCATAGTTTTAGATAAATCATTTAAGGATATAATTAAGGCCAAGTTGAATAAACAGTCCAATTTTATTTAATAAGGCACTTTAGAGTTCTGGCCCTTCAATTATTGCCTTTTGGTAATATTTATGCTTTATTATGCCCCCCTTCGGAAAAGAGGGGGTATATTGCTTTGCACATGTCTGTCGGTCCGTCAAACAGGTGGTTTCCGGATGATAACTCAAGAATGCTTAGGCCTAGGATTATGAAACTTCATAGGTAGATAGATCATGACTCGCAGATGACCCCTATTGATTTTGAGGTCACTAGGTCAAAGGTCAAGGTCATGGTGACCCGAAATAGTAAAATGGTTCCGGATGATAACTCAAGAACGCATATGCCTAGGATCATGAAACTTCATAGGTAGATTGATCATGACTTGCAGATGACCCCTATTGATTTTGAGGTCACTAGGGCAAAGGTCAAGGTCACGGTGACCCGAAATAGTAAAATGGTTTCCGGATAATAACTCAAGAACGCATACGCCTAGGATCATGAAACTTCATAGGTAGATAGATCATGACTCGCAGATGACCCCTATTGATTTTGAGGTCAGTAGGTCAAAGGTCAAGGTCACGGTGACCGGAAATAGTAAAATGGTTTTCTGGATGATAACTCAAGAACACATATGCCTAGGATCATGAAACTTCATGGGTAGATTGATCATGACTCGCAGATGACCCCTATTGATTTTGAGGTCACTAGGTCAAAGGTCAAGGTTTCAAGAACGCTTTTGCCTAGGATCATAACACTTCATAGGTACATTGATCATGACTTGCAGATGACCCCTATTGATTTTCAGGTCACTAGGTCAAAGGTCAAGGTCAAAGTGACAAAAAACGTATTCACACAATGGCTGCCACTACAACGGACAGCCCATATGGGGGGCATGCATGTTTTACAAACAGCCCTTGTTTTTTTCCAGAGCGTATCTTAAAATCTTATATGTAAGTTGATCTCATTTAGAGAATGTTCGGTGCATTGGAAGCATAAATCTTTCTCCCTTATTTTGAGAGTTTTTGTACTTACATTTTGTGTGGAGCATATTTTAAGAACTAAAAAGAACTTTGGTTTTATTTGTTGTACTTAAACTTGGTAATAAGGATATTTTGGATACTGAAAGAGTTATCAACTTGAAACTTTAAAAGACAATAAATATCAAAATCAGGGTGCGCATCTTGCGAAGAAGTATAACTTTTGCTTTAACTTTTTTAGAGTGATTGCCTTTTGTTTTTGTATTTAAATTTTGTCTGGAGCAGCTCATGAAAACTATTAGAACTAAATGGATTATAAACTTTAAACTTCGTGGGTAGATAGATCATATTAAGCAATGTGCAGTGCTCAAGAACCATAATTTGTGATCCCCTTTTTTAGAGTAACTGGCCTTTGTTTATATTTTATATATATATTATTTTTTTTAGCATGTTAGTTCACTTAATGACTGTCCACTTAACACTCATTAACGTGTCCAGTGGCCATTGGCAGTGTTTGATAGACATACTTCATTATGAAACCCAGTGGTCTATTGTGTCTGACAGGTCAATTATTTGTTAATGAATGTGTGTGTATATACCTCAACCATACTTTCATTTGGTTTTGAAGCATGAATAAAGATACATTGTATATGTTCAGGTAAACATGAGATTTCTGTTTATGTCTGTAAGAAATGTTGAGATATTTTAAGGCCAGTTTATTTGGTGTCATTTTTAGCTTAGCTGTTTTCGGAGAAAACCCGAGGTATTGTCATAGCCAGCTCGTCGTGTCGTGTCGTGTCATCCGCGTCGTGCTAAAACCTTAAGGTTTTGAACATTGGCTATAAAATCAGTGTGCTTCCACCTACAACTTTGAAACTTCATATGTAGCTGCACCTTGATGAGTTCTACACGCCTCACCCATGTTTGGGTCACTAGGTCAAAGGTCAAGGTCACTGTGACCTCTTAAAAAAAATAAAATCTGACAAGCTTTTATTTAGTAAAAAATGCACCCGCAGCCGAGCGTTGGCACCCGTTATGCGGTGCTCTTGTTATTATCTTTAAGTTTCTTGAATCGTTAGGATTATCTTGATCTTCACAATACTAAACACATAGTCTGTAGATGTGTAACTGTGAACAATAGTATACATGTAGAAGCATTTTTGTACATAATCAAGTTATGATACCACTTTTCTTTTTGACTTTAAACATTTTGTTAAGAATGAGCTTGGTGCAGCGGGTTCAAATTTGTTTAGGTATATAAACAGTTTTTGGAACTTATGTTTATGGAAAGAGTCAAATGTTAATCGCACATGCTCTACCTCTATTTGACATCATAGAAAGGGATAGACTTTTGGCATAACACATCCTGTGATGGAATACTGAAAGATTTTATTGTTATTCGGATTTATGCATACTTCATACAGATTTTCTACTCTTCTGCTAGTCAGAGACTAAATTGTTAATTTGTTGTTTTATCCCATTTTCAGAATGATTTGTTTAAGTTGTTTGATAACCGTTGCCATATATATTAGTTTTGCCATTACATTTTGTTTTAATGGCCTTGACATCAATATTTGGAAGGCATATAATGATGGTCTTGTCATTCTGTGATTTCTAAACTAAAAAGTTACCTAGAAAATATTATTTGTCTAAACACTTAACACAATTTTATTCAAGACATAAATACTTGCACTTTGTTTCACAAGACATTTTTAAATCATTCTAGATCACACAATTTCTTGTTGATGTTGAACCAATTTTGACAAAGATTTTTATATCTCTTTATGGCATTATGAATTTCAAAAGGTGGCCTTTGTGTTAATTGATTTTTCACAACAGAAACTCATGGTTAAATTCTTGTTTTGACAAAGTGTCATGTTTGAATTCTTGTTTGGATATGCAAAGATCATAGTTTGAATCTAGTTGATGGGGGAATATACAAAATTCAAACATAAAAAATAGCTGCACGAAAAAGCATTGTTGAGGTCAAAATGTGAAGAAATCACACCGAATGCTAGCTTGTATACCATTGTATAAGGCTATTCATAAAGATGCGGTTTTGTACATTCACTTCCCTACCTCTGTATTAAGAATGGCAGTTGTCAGTTACTGGCATATGCTGCACAAGCATGTGCACTTAGCACTTGAAATCCAGATATCCCAAGTGTGAGTTGGTAAACTGACTGTCACGATATGACTGAAATAGTGTTGAATATGGCAAAAAATCCAACTAAACAAACAGAGAATTATCCATGATAACCCCAGCTAGTGAACTGACTTGCGAGTGTTTTATTTGTATTTTAATTTATATTGCGAATTTGGGTGAGACAAAAATAGATTCTAGGCGCATATTCAAGTAACTAACTGGGTTTCAATTGTGAACACTCTTATTAACACACTTAGTTATATTATGAACTGTGATTATTAGAGAAAATATACAGAAACATGATTTTATGACCTTTTTAGCCCACCTGATTGCTTAGGTGAGCTTTTGTGACCGGTCTTTGTCCGTCGTCTGTCCGTCCACATTTGTAAGTAAACACTCTAGAAGCCACATTTATTGTCGATCTTCATGAAACTTGGTCAGAAGCTTCGTCCCAATGAAATCTCGGTTGAGTTCGAAACTGGGTTGTGCCGGGTCAAAGACTAGGTCAAAAAAAGGAAAAAACACTGTAGAAGTCACATTTCACTAAAAGTGGGCGGGGCATTTTTCTCTATATGTATAAAGTGAAAACATGTGAACAATCTAGAAGTCACATTTTCGGCCCAATTTTCATGAAATTTGGTCAGAACATTTGTTTCCTTGATACGAGAGTTGAGTTAAAAAATGGTTCCAGTCAGTTGAATAACATGGCTGCCGGCGGCGGGAGGGGGGGGGGGGGGGCAGTTTTCTTATATTTATATACCCGGTAGTGAAAAAGCTTGTGAACACTCTAGAAGTCACATTTTTTGCCCAATCATCATGAAACTTTGTGAAATGATTGGTTTTATATATATCTCAGATGAGTTCGCAAATGGTCCGGATCGGTAAAAAAACATGGCCGCCAGGGGGGTGGGGGGCAGTTTTACTTATGTGACTAGAGAGAAACCTTGTGATCGAACACTATAGAAGTCTCATTTTTTGCCTAATGATCATGAAACTTAGTCAATACATTGGTTTTATTAATTTCTCGGACAAGTTGGAAAATGGCTCAGATCGGTGAAACACACTTTTAGCTCACCTGATTGCTCAGGTGAGGTTTAAGAATTGGTGTTTGTCCGCTGTCCGTTCGTCCACATTTGGTTTGTAAACACTCTAGCATTTACACTTCTCAAGCATTCTTTATGAAAGTTGCTGAAAGATCTCAGTCAAGTTTGATAATGAGCAAAATTACAAAATTAATGCCATAATTATTGCCCTTAGATTGCCAAAATTTTCATTATATTAAACAAAATCATTGAAAACACTCTAGAGGTCACAATTTTGTTTCAGATTTTATGAATCTTGGTCAAACTATTTATTTTTGTAAGCAAAGTTTGATGTTTGGTAAGGGGGGTCAACTCAAAATATAGGTCACCAGGTAAAATCTTACAGAAACAAAAACACTCCATACGCCAGAGTTTTGGTTAAATAATGATGAAACTTGACCAGGATGTTTGTCTGGACAATATCTAGGTCAAGTTTGACGTTTGGTAAAGATTAAATGAACCGACTCCTCTCAGGTGAGCGAACCAGGGCCATCTTGGCCCTCTTGTTTAAGATACAGATAAGATTTTAATTTGGATGTTTCTTGAAATGCTGCCTATGAATTTCTTAGCAGATGGTTTGCATGTTTTTTGTTTAAGATCAAGATTTTAACTTTTATGGGAAAACTGGGCTTAATGCAAGTGCATAAAGTATCATTCCATATTAGCCTGTGCAGTCTGCTTAGGCTCATCAGGAACAACATTTGCGGCTTTTAAAGAATCTTTTCTTCAAAGGAAATGTTTCTAAATAATAAATCCTTTGTAGGCAGAAAGTGTCATCTCTGATTAGCCTGCTAATCTTGGCCAACACTTACCACACATGCTTTAAGCCCCATTTTCCAACAATGAGGTTCGTATACTTGTAATATGTGTACATGGCTGAATCAGGTAGATTGTTAAGTATTATTGGTATTGCAGGTAGTTTTGTATATGTAATTTTAATAGTAATATGTATTTATGAATCATACACAGGTAAAAAGTGCTATGACAATGTTTTGTAATATAATGCTTTTTTCGTTACAGCGTGTACATTTTAATTTGAGATATTTTGTATCATATAATTGTTAAAATTTGAATGAATGCATGATTGTTGCCAGCCATACGCATAATCCTGTCAGTAACCAGACAGACTGAACCATTTCTTTTCTCTGCATATAAAGACTCTTATCAACCATGATTATAAATTCATGTATTTATGGCAGTGGGATGTTGTCCTAATGTGAAAGTATGCTTGGATATTAAAAAATAAATATTATCAAACTATTTTAACATGTGACATTGTTGTTATTAGAGAACAGAGTGTGGAGTGTAGGATAATAAGGTTGTGTTATGGATCAATTCGGCGATAAGTGTTAAGTGTAGACACAAGCACTATTACTTCCCAGTCTGTAAAATATTATTTAGAACAAAAACCATAAGCAAAGTCAAAAGCCAAAACATGTTTTCATTGCCCCCCCCCCCCAATTTTTTTTTTTAAAGCTTAAAATATAGCAACAAAAACAAAGCTTTTTTGCTTTATTCTCCAGAAAAGATTGCCAATAAATTGAAGGTCAAGATAACATCATCACCACATTCATCTGAAGTTCTCCTAAAAGTAAAAAATAAAATAATTACAGAAATGTTTTTTACATTTAAAAATGGGCCGCGCTCTGTGAAAAGGGGGTTTAATGCACATGCGAAATGTGTTGGCCCAGATTAGCCTGTGCAGTCCACACAGGTTAATCAGGTACGAAACTTTCCGCTTTTATGAGATTTTTCGTTTAAAGAAAGTTTCTTCTCAGAACAAATCAAGTGGATGCGGAAAGTGTCGTTCCTGATTAGCCTGTGCTCATCCATTAAACCCCCCTTTTCACAGAGCACTGCTCAAATGCAATTTAAACACCCAAAACTGCAAAATGAGTAAATCAATGTTATGTATGCAAGTGTCCTCAACCATTAATACAAAACTGATTGACCTTGAGAATTATTTATCTTCAGTTCCTCCTTAATATTGATTGAAACTTAGTTTCGCAAATGGCAACTATGCCTTCAGTTATTTGTTATTGCTGAAGAAGACTGCATTACTTCAAGTAAGAATCATAAAAAAAGTTCTGTAAGAACACGTTTTGGACTTCTCATAATCATACTAATTGTGTATATCTTTTTATGCCCCCGAAGGAGGGCATACATGTATAGTGATTGGACCCATCGTCAGTCTGTCTTTCCGTCACACTTTGCATTCAGGTTTCGCATTTAGGTTTAGAAAAATGCTCATAACTTCTATGTCGCTTCAGATAGCAACTTGATGTTTGGCATGCATGTGTATCTCATGGAGCTGAACATTTTGAGTGATGAAAGGTGAAGGTCATCCTTTAAGGTCAAAGGTCAAATATATGGCTACAAAGCGGCGCAGAAGGGGGCATTGTGTTTCTGACAAATGTCTATTTTTCTGTATAAGTATTTCCACAAACTAATCAATTAGAACAATTAACACAAACTTTAGTAACTGGATGCACACAACTGATGACTTATAAGACACTTGAGTCAAAATGGCTTTAGCACAAAAAACGACTTTGTGATTTTTACCCGCCTGACAGGCTTTAGATCTTGCAATGTTCATAGACTCGAAAACTTAATTTTTTTTTACCTTGGCATCAGGGATGCCAAATTTTGCAGACTCTTCTCAAGCAATGAAATCAAAGTGTCTTTATAAGTCTTAGACAAATGAACATCTGCCAATGCTTCCACCAACTTCAAATTGGCAAATACACGTAAATTGTGTTGGAATGGAATCATTAGCAAAATAAAAAAATTAATTCATCATCCATTCATCCGATCTAAACAAATTAGTTGAAAGTGTTATAAAATGATCATATCTTCACCAATATCAACATAAAGGCAAAACGCAGTGAAAGCTCTATTATTGAATTGGCCTATTAAGCTAGACTAGACTATTTATTGAATAGTTATATCACCGCAGTTACGAAGTATATTTGAGTCACTGTGTTGGGTGGTCCGTTTATATAAAATGTGAGTTTTTCCCAATTTGTTGAGCAACAGAAATTTTACTCAATGCTTATCATCCCCTAAAAAGAAGATATGCAAGACTTTCATGCCCAGTGATCTGCATGTTTCTGAGTTATGTGCCCTTGAACAGAACCATTTGAATGGCTGTTGCAAGTGTAGCATACAATTTTTGTCCACTACCAGTGAAACCGGAGGGAACTTATGGTTTGCGCTCTGTGTGTCCATCAGTCAGTCAGTCAGTCAGTCACACTTTTCTGGATCCTGTGATAACTTTAAAAGTTTTTCATATTTTTTCATGAGACTTGAAACATGGATAGATGGCAATATGGAGATTATGCATGTCATTTCATTTGATCCTACGTCAAAAATTCTGGTTGCTATGGCAACAAATATATTTAAAAAATAAATAAATTCTGACAATGATGGAGTTTCACCAGTAGGGGACCATATTGCTTGACAACAGTCTTGTTAAAATTGATGCATCAGACTTCAGTTCTCAATCGCTTGATTTTAAGCTTTTAATATGTCAACATCTTGAAATGTTAGTGTGACGGACACAATTTTCATATGCAAGGAGGCAATAGTGTACCTTTGTGGAGTTAAATACATGTACTTCTACATTTATAATAATATATTGACTGAATTAAAACTTGAAATATCCAAGTCCTTGGGTTATCCTCTAAATTTATAAAAGCAACTTTTTTGTATACTGGAATCCACTTATCCTGTCTTTAGTTGGGATACAATTTTTTGCAGTAGTGTAATGCATGCAGTGTCAGTCTTGTGACTGAACGGACCAGGGTCCATCATGACATTTAATGAGCCTTCTAAGGATCTTTTCAAAGACGATAAGTACTGTTTTGTACCAGGAAACAGGCATATGAGCATCTACTCAAGCCAATTGGCTTATGGTATAATAATGCTCTTTCTGGCTCAAAATTTTCTGTTGGCAAATTAACTGGAGATCATACAAAACATTCTTATTATGAAATTGTTATGGTGTTATTAGCTGTTCTGGCAGGTGGCCCTATGGTGTCATCAGTTGTAAGTGGTATACAATTTGCTTCAAGCGACAACTCCTAAATTGCATAGCGGATTTTCATTTAACTTCTAAATAATGATCCTCGGATGACTCTCTATCAAATTTCTTCAAATAATTTTGGTCATCTGCATGTAACAGTTACCAGAGCTAAAATAAGATGTTTTAAGTGGAAATAAAAAAAGTTGAAATCAGAGGGCCCAGAGGTTAATATTTGGCACATATTATCATCACGTGGTTCTCTACAAAGGTTCTCTTCAAACCATGACATTCAGGTCAAAACTGACAACAACCGTACGGTAACATGATATATTGAATCCTTTGCTTAATAACTTAAAATTGAGTCACCTTATTTATATAGATTTATGTCTTGTATGGAAACAGTTCATGAGCTTTGAGATTTGGTCTCAAATATCAGATAATGGTTCTCACACAGTTTTTTTTAACTGGGTTTAAAACTGACCACAATCCACTGGTCATAGGATTTATATAGACTCATAGTTAATAACTTAAAAAGTGGTCTTCTACAAAATTTGTTCAATCATGCCTCTGCAGTCAAAACTGGTATGCCCCAGGGTCATCTAATTTATATAGACAAATATAGTAAATAACTTACCTTATTTAATGAAACCTGTTGCAAGGGTCAGGGGTAAAATATTTGGTGTTGAACATTTTGTAGTGGTCTTCACCCCAAGGTAACATTTATATAGACTTACATACATGAAGTTACATTTAACAAATCTCTGTAACGGAAAACCAAGAGGAGTAATATAAAGCATGCATTCTACTAAGTGTTTTCAAAGCATGCCTCCTGGATCAAAATAAGCCCTGCCTGGGGTGTGGGGTTGAAACTTTTTTAGTTACATTTATCTTTGGAATATGACAAAACATATATTTATTCAGACTTGCACACTGTACATGTACATAATCTAAACACATTCATTTCACATCCAATTATGTCATAAATATGACATCCGGTTGTTGTCCTCTAAGAAGATTGTGCAAATCTTACATGTACTCTTTGGGTTAAAATTGGCCACACCCCATATCACAGGTTATGGATCAAGGGCTATCTTTGCATCTTGTATAAAGAAAAGGGTGTAGCAGATAACAAGTTAAATTTTCTTTGAAAATAGGTTAATATTTTTTGGAAGGAAGATTAAGCCCTGGTGAAACTAATAAACATGTCCATTAAAAAAATAATCTTCAGGTTCTATCCTAATTTTGCTGTAAAATGATTTTTTTGTGCGTTGTGCGGCGTCAACATTTGCCTTGTTAACTGACTCTAGAGGCCACATTTATTTCCAATCTTCATGAAATTTGGTCAGAAGATTGGTCTCAATGATATCTTGGATGAGTTCGACTATGGTTATGTTTGCTTGAAAAACATGGCTGCCAAGGGGCGGGGCATTTTTCCTTATATTGCTATATATGGCTATAGTTAAATCTTGTTAACACTGTAGAGGCCACATTTATTGTCTGATCTTCATGAAACTTGGTCAGAAGATTCATCCCAATAATATCTTGGACGAGTTCAAAAATGATGCCGGTTGATTAAAAAAACACGGCCGCCAGGGGGCTGGGCATTTTTCCTTATATGGCTTTAGTAAAACCTTGTTAACACTCACATTTATTTTCCGATCATCATGAAACTTGGTCAGAAAATTTGTCCAAATGATATCTTGGATGAGTACGAAAAAGAATGGTTTGGGTTGCTTTAAAAACATGGCCACCAGGGGGCGGGGCATTTTTCCTTATATGGCTATATATGGATATAGTAAAACCTTGTTAACATTTTAGAGGCCACATTTATTGTCCAATCTGCATGAAATTTGGTCAAAAGATTGGTCTCAATTTTATCTTGGATGAGTTCAAAAATAATTATGTTTGCTTGAAAAACATGGCTTCCAAGGGGCGGGGCATTTTTCCTCATATGGCTGTAGTAAAATCTTGTTAACACTCTAGAGGATTTACTGTCCGATCTTCATAAAACTTGGTCAGAAGATTCATCCCAATAATATCTTGGACGAGTTTAAAAATGATGCCGGTTGGTTGAAAAATATGGCTGCCAGGGGGCGGGGCATTTTTCCCTATATGGCTATAGTAAAACCTTGTTAACACTCTAGAGGCCACATTTATTTTTTGATCTTTATGAAACTTGGTCAGAAGATTTGTCCCAATAATATCTTGTTATCTCAGGTGAGCGACTTTGGGCCTTTTAGGCCCTCTTGTTTTAACACTTAATTTCATGACAAAGAATATAAATTAATTTACAGTATCTGATCCCAATTTCAGTTTACTCCTCCATGGAAACCAGACGTGAGCAATGCCTGGGACACAAAGTACATTCCTGACGAGTTTGCGCGGGAGCCGCTCGACCTGTCTCCAGTGGGAGGTTTCCATGACAACCACAAAGCGCTACGTTCCATCTCAGAGAACGGCGAACTTCCGTACTTTGAACAGTTCTCATATCACGGCGGAAGCCGTAACGTCTACGGAAGTTACCTGGCAGCAGCCAGCACGCAATCTTCAATTCATCACAGTGAGGAGACTTTTTAAGCTCGGATACACATAGGCCCAGTTTCGTGAACATTCTCGATTTTTTAAGTTCAACTCTTAAGATGAGATTTGAGTTTCCACTCAGCTGACTTTTGATAATATTGGTCAGCCCACAAACAATCTCAAAACTCAGCTATTAGAATATGCACAAACCTTCTTAAAGTCAGGTTTGAGCAAGACTCACAATTCTACAGTGCTGCAGCTAGGCCTAAATTGAAGGGCGTCCTGCCCTGCCCTTCCAAACCTTTGCCCTGACCTTTTTAGCCCCCCCCCCCCCTCACAACTATTAATAACATATAAATAAACATGCAACAGGAAGCATTTTTGAATTGCCCGTGTGCTCAAAAGTGCCCTTTTGACAAAATACTCCGCGTCGAAAGTGCCCTTTTGACAAAAAAAACCCTGCCCTTTTCAAATCCTAGCTGAAGCGCTGATTCTAAAAAACTTCTGTTAACACCAAATTGTGCATGATTTTCAAACTCATCTAAAAAATTGAGAAAAAAACTCAAAGTTGAGTCAGAATTTTGAGTTGAGTTTGTTTGTGATACAAGGCCATAGTCATGACTTAAATCAAAATCTTTGAGGGCCAATTGATACATATGCAACAGCACCGGTATCTTTAATTTAGTTTTTGTAGTATTTTTTTCTTCATTTTTTGGTTATTATTTCACCAAGTTGTTCTTTATTATATTTCTTATTTATTTTTAATCAGTTAAACAAAATTACATAATCATATACGTAAATTACTTAATAAGTGTATTATAGGAAAGTGCATGCTCCTGGTTTACAGTTTAACTGACTGGACTCGGTAATTTACATGAAATGAATTTCTGGTAAGCTAATTATGCCTTTTTTAGTTGAACTATTATTGAGTATCATGACTATCAATTACCTGCTACTTTACTTTTAAAAATATAATTTTATCTGTCTGTAAAATATGTTTTCTTAAAGGTACTCAATGTGTCAAAATTCCACTACCTTTATAAGTTTCAAGCAACTTTTGGGATATACCGGTATCTAAACCTAATCTCTTAATGTATGTTTCATGTGAAATAAAAAAAGAGAATGTTTAAAACTTATCCCTTCATTATCAACACCAGGCTTTAATAAGGTTATTTTAAATTGTTACCGGTTCTTTAACATATCACTATGACTCTTATTTTATATTTTCAAGACCAAACATTAAATAGTTATTCAAACTCAACTGATGGTCTTAAGGCCTAGCATACATATCACAGAGATAACAGTGCAGAAAATATATGGTAACTTAATACAGATGTTTATTCTTGTGCAAATTTTTATCCAAATTACTGAATTTATAATTGTATTGTGTCTATCTTTTTAAGTTGTTGATGTACAAAATGTATTGCGTACCAGTGTATGAATGTTACCTATTTTTGTCCTCTACCGGTTTCACTGTAGGGGACTTATGGTTTGCGCTCTGTGCGTCTGTCTGTGAGTCTTTCTGTCACACTTTTCTGGATCCTGCGATAACTTTAAAAGTTCTTCATATATTTTCATGAAACTTGAAACATGGTCAGATGGCAATATGGACATTATGCTCGTCTTTTCATTTTGTTCCTACGTCAAAAATTCTGGTTGCTATGGCAATAATTATAAAAAATAAATAAATAAATTGTGACAATGGTGGAGCCGGTAGGGGACAATTATATTGCTTGGCAATAGTCTTGTTTAATATTTGATATGTTACCAATTATTATAAATATACATCATGTAATAGAATATTACAAAGCAATTATTGGTGTGAAATTGTTATTACTTTGCTACAAACATTTAAAATTAATTGTATGATCCTGTGTACAAGAAGAGCCGTTGAAGATGTTATCATACAAATATTAATATGGTATCATTAAGAGATGATTAAAATGATTTGTTATAACAGTGTTACATTATTGTGAGTTATGATGATTTTTAATAAAAAGAATGTTGGCAGTTATAATACACTGTTTGGACAGGTTTGTATGTATGTTTTAATAAAAGTTGTAACACGGTTCAAAATTTTTGTAATTTAGTGGCAATAATCCGTTCTAACTGAAAAAATCCACCCACATCTAACTGACAATTCACAATCAATAGTGCATGACATTTGTGGTATTGCTTTCCCGAATGAATTATAGACTTTTTGATTCCTCATAAGAGTTATTATGCAAAATTAGTCTGATATATGTGCACGATAAAACCTCAGATTGAGAAGATTAGTTGTAAAAGTTTCGCTGTTCTAGAATTGTTTATTAAATGCTGTAAAATATATATACTTTTTTGTTAATGATAGAATTAACGCAATACAATTTATTTTTGTTGATGTTATGCTTATTGTTATGGAAAAATGTTTTATTGTTATCATAATATCAATGGTGGTTAATGCTATTTTATTTTTATGCCCCCGGTAGGGTGGCATATAGCAGATGAACTGTCCGTCTGTCTGTCTGTCCGTCTGCTCGAAAACTTTAACATTGGCCATTACTTTTGCAATATTGAAGTTAGCAACTTGATATTTGGCATGCATGTGTATCTCATGAAGCTGCACATTTTGAGTGGTGAAAAGTCAAGGTCATCCTTCAAGGTCAAAAGTAAAAAAATACAATCCAAGGGAAGTAATAAGCTTTAAAAGGAAGATAATTTTTAAATATGCCAAATGATATATTAAAATTTTATTTCAAAGCGGCGCAATAGGGTGCATTGTGGTTCTGACAAACACATCTCTTGTTCCTTCTGTTTATGAAATATGTTAATGCTAAAAAATTGATCTTTTGTTTATGAAAGGTTATTATGCTATGAAATTGTAGGTTGTAATTCTTAGCGCTTTTCTTAGTTATAAGTATTAAGGCTTTACTTCTTGTCCTGTGGTTAATTATTGCTTTTAATGCTATGAACATTGTCCTTTTGTTAATGATAGCTGACCATGCTATGAACAATGCCCTTTAGTTAATGATAGGTGATAATGCTATGAATGTGTCCATTTGTTAATGATTTGTGTTATTTCTATGATATTGTCCTTTTTCTACTGATAGGTATTAATGCTGTAAAATTTGTTTTGTTAATGATAGGTGTTATTGCTATGGAGCATATTCTGTTGTTAATGATAGGTGTTAAATTGTTTGTGCTATTTAAAACGCATTCAAATGTTAATTATAAGTTTAAACCCTATGGAACATATTATATTATAAACTATATTAAAGGGTAAATGCTGAGGAGTATGTCGTACCTTTAAAAAATCAAAAGTTGAAATGCTATTTAATTTGTTGCATTGTTTAAAAATCTCAAAGTTGAAATGCTATTCAACTTGATGTATTGTTTACAAATCAAAAGTTTCAATTTTATTAAAATGTTGTTTTGTTTAAAAATCAAAAGTTTAAATGCTATTAAACATGTTGTATTGTTTAAAAATCAAAAGTTTAAATGCTATTAAACATGTTGTATTGTTTAAAAATCAAAAGTTTAAATGCTATTAAACATGTTGTATTGTTTAAAAATTTAAAGTTTAAGTGCTATTAAACATGTTGTATTGTTTAAGAATCAACAGTTTTAATGCTTTGGAACATGTTCTTTCATTAATCATAGTGTTATATCTATAAATTATAGATGTTTATTATGTTTGGTCAAAGATACATAAATCTTAACACTCTGTTGTTAGTGAAAATAATGATACATATGAGCCATGCTCTGTGAATAAGGGGTTTAATGCATGTGCATGAATTGTAGTCCCAGATTAGCCTGTGCAGGCTGCGCAGGCTAACCAGGGACAACACTTTCAACCTTCACTGGATTTTTGCTAAAAAATACCTTTCTTTAAAATGAAATCATCATAAAAACAGAAAGTGTTGTCCCTGATTAGCCTGTGTGGACTGCACAGGCTAATCTGGGATGACACTTTACACACATGCATAAATTCCCCCTTTATCACAGAGCACAGTTCATATACTGGTATTTTATTGAGTTGTTCTTGTGTTACTGATAATGTTAATTCTATGGGACATGATTGTTTGTGAATAATCTTGGTATTCTATGGAATAAGTTGTGCTGCTATGAGATAATAAAGGTTATCTTGACATTTTATTCCATTGGCATATTTATAGTTTTACCTTATATCATTTTGTTGGTGCATTTTTAAAATGTGCATCACTGGAACAATATCTCCTCTAATAATACAAAGATGTTTCAATCTGTATGAAACACATATCATATTTTAGTTGGATTATTGCAGTTTGTTATTTTGTGTTTATATTTTTGTGCATGTGTGTGTGTATTGTGTATATATGATGAAAAGTAAGACTAAAATCTGTATGACCTGGTGATTAAGAACAAATACAGCTTGTATTAGCAAGTTAAAAAAAAAAGAGCTTGCTCTGGTAAAAAAGTTTTTAACTGATGGTAATGTGCGTAAAGTATGGTCTCAGATTAGCTTGTGCAGTCCACAAATGCTAATAATGGACAACTCTTTCTGCTTTTATGGTATATTGTGTTTGAAGGAAGTCTCTTTTTAGAGAAAATATAGAGTTTAGGCACAAAGTGTCGTCCCCGATTCGTCTTTAGTGCACCGCATTAGCTTATCTGGGACAACATTAATGCACTTGCATTACTTTTGAGGCTAAAGAACAGACATGGGCTCTAGATATGATACCTGTGAATTTAAATGTATGGTAGTCTGATGTGGTCATCTTAATTAAGACTTCTATGTTGGGTAACTTTTAGCTAACTTGAAATCATGAGTTTAGTTAACACTCTAGAGCCCACATTTATTGTCCGATCTTCATGAAACTTGGCTAGAACATTTGTCCCAATGATATCTTGGATGAGTTAGAAAAGAGTTTCTGTTGGCTGAAAACATGGCCACCAGGGGGCGGGGCAGTTTTACTTATATGGCTTTTGTAAAACCTTGTTTACACTCTAGGGCCCACATTAATTGTCTGATCTTCATGAAACTTGGTTAGAACATTTGTCCCAATGATATCTTGGATTTGTTAAAAAATGATTTCGGTGGGCTGAAAAACATGGCCACCAGGGGGCAAGGCATTTTTCCTTATATGGCTTTTGTAAAACCTTGTTTACAGCCTAAAGCCCACATTGATTGCCTGATCTTCATGAAACTTGGTCAGATGATTTGTCTCAATGATATCTTGGATAAGGTTATAATTGTTCCGGTGGGTTGGAAAACTTTGCCGCTAGGGGGTGGCGCATTATTTCATGTATGGCTGTAGTTAACACTCTTAGAAATGATATTTTATAGTATTGTCTAATCTTCATGAACTTGGTCAGAACATTTGTTCTAATGATATCTTGGATGAGTTTGAAATTCTTTCTTGTTTGTTGAAAAACATGGCCACTAGAGGGTGGGGCAATTTTCCTTTTATGGCTAAAGTAAAACCTTGGAAACACTCTAAATTCACATTTATAGTTAAGTCTTTATTGAACTTGGTCAGAACATTTTTTGCAATGATATCTTGGATTAGTTTGATAATGGTTCCTTTGAAAAGCATGGTCACAAGGGGCGGGGCATTTGTCTTAAATGACTAGTAAAACCTTGTTGAAACGCGGAAAGTAACATTTATAGTTCAATTGTCCTGAAACTTGGTCAGAACAATTCTTTTAATGATATCTTCGGCTGCAATGAACACATCAGTTCCTTTGTAGCTCAAATGAGTGACTTTGGACCATTCAGGCCCTCTTGTTTGTTTGTGTATTCACCAACCTGTAAAATTAATCCTTGATCAGTATGAGCATTCTTGTATAGTTTCAAATTAACCATTAATCCTCCCCCAAAAATGTAAAGGCATAATATGTGTTATTATATAGATCTGATTTGTATTCAATTTCATAATGTATTGATGAGTTCAATTTTAAAATGTATTAAAAAAGAATATAGAAATGAACATGAATTTTGTTGTAATTACATTATTGTGAGCAGAGTTATTATCTAGTGAAACCTGAGGGGATTTTTGGTTTACCCTCGTGTCAGTCCGTAGGAAATTAACCCAGTTTGATGAAACTTGGGTCTATGGATAAAGGGCCATTAAGGGAATATGCACATTATTTTTTTTTTTTTTTGTCACACACGAATTGTGGTTCCTTTGGTTACAAAAATAACTGAACAGTCAAATCTGGATCCTGCAATATCTCAAAAAGTATACAAGCTAGATTGATGAAATTTATGTGTATAGAGGGCCATAAGATGAATGTTGGTTAAAGAAATGATTGAAAACTTAAATCTGCACCTTCCATAGCAAGGAAGTACTTATGGAAGTCCCATTCTTACTTTGAAAAAAAGGAAGCCGGTTTCACAAGTTTAAGTCCCAAATAGCTTGTAAGCATCAATTCTTTGTTCAAATTTATAATAAAACATCTACTCCATCATACTTAAATAATTCCTTTGGATGTAAGATGTTCTAAATAAGCTATAAGTTGACAGTTTCAGTAAGCTCAAAGTCATTTTTATGTCCCCCCACCACTATAGTGGGGGACATATTGTTTTTGCCCTGTCTGTTTGTTTGTTTGTTGGTTGGTTTGCGTCAAACTTTACATTTGCCATAACTTTTGCAATATTGAAGATAGCAACTTCATATTTGGCATGCATGTGTATCTTATGGAGCTGCACATTTTGAGTGATGAAAGGTCAAGGTCAATGTCAATCTTCAAGGTCAAGGGTCAAAATCTCTAATTTAATATACACTTTTGCAATGTTGAAGATAGCAATTTGATATTTGGCATGCATGTGTATGTCATGGAGCTGCACATTTTGAGTGGTGAAAGGTCAAGGTCATCCTTGAAGGTTAAAGGTCAAATACATGGGGGGACATAGTGTTTCACAAACACATCTTGTTGCCCAATGAATTAATATTCGTGATCAATCACCAGTTTTATTAGGTTCCGCAGTCTAATCGCCACATGGTATTTACACAAAATCTCCTTGAATCATTACAATTCACCGTAGTCCTCACTATTCACCATGACTACAGTGATGTAAAACCATACGCTGTGATTAGGGAATCTCGTCATTGTGCAATCACCCTTATCTCAGTAATGTCACCCTAATTTTCTCAGCTCATGAAAGTGATGTAACTATAATTTCATGATCATTGCATATCACTATGATACTTGGAACACTCAAAATGACTGAGCCGGTCTGTTTTTATTTGATACATTTTGCTTTTTTTTCAAACGTATATATATTTGTTTTGCTTGTATTTCCAAAGTGGTATGGTGCCTTATAAAACGTATTTACATCTTATGTCCAAGGCGAAAGAGTTGAAAATTGAATGTGAACACTAGCTGTTGTGTCAAGCAAAAATAAGTTTAAAATATTAACATTTTGTAGACAGTGGGTTGATATAATCTTAATGGACAGTGATTCCCTATTCAGACACTATTGATATTTGTACTGGTAGTTCTGGTTGTTGTCAACAGTTTGCGTTATTATCTAATCTTTGCGCAAAGGGACAACCCACTGTACTGGTCCAAACCTTTGCGCAAAGGGACAACCCACTGTACTGGTCCAAGTTATCTATCGACTGTCGTCTATCAGCCATCTAACAGGGAGTCCTGACTGTGAGAAATCAAATAATTTCAGCCAAAATCAGTATAAATACATCAGAAATTGTCTTTGTGTGAACAATTACACAAGATCAGGTTGTGGTGTTCATTCTTCTACTCAGGTGAGCAATTTGGGCCATCATGTGGCTCTTTTTACATTCATTGCTTGAGTGATTTTTAAGTAATACTAGGCATTATTTAAGAAGCAAAAAAAAAAAGAATTCATTTACCCATTCATAAATGTTAAAAATGTTTGAGTTTCACAGTATGACCTGTAATTTTTGTGTGCATTCTTGTAAATTGCAACATATATTTTTTTTAATATTCTTTACACCAAATTACCGGTACTACATGTAATTTATCAAAGATTAAATATGATGTATAATATAGTAAATGTATTAACTCTCAGAATGTACAGATATACCTGTAAGTAAGTCACTAATCCTCCTTTCTTGTATTTTGTTATACATAAAAAAACTTATTATATATACATGTAGTTATCATTTTGCTACTTTCTTATTTAGGTGTGAGTAATAGTGTGATTTATGTTAAATTGTTTTATATAAATCTTGAATTACAAAATTGTTGTATCATGGTCTTAAAATACAAAATAGCTTCTATATAGTGTTGTTTTAATTTTTCCATTATTATGTATGTGCATTTTGTAATAAAACATTCTGAAATGTAAAATGCACTGAGTGAAAGTCTTGTAGTTAAAATAATTATAAGTAATAGGTGGAATCTGAATAGACTGAGTTAACTCCTCCTGATTACATAACTATGAATATTGCTCCCTGAATTAGCAGTACTTAATTAGCACTCCAAGCTGTCTAAAGACAGTAACCTGAAAACTTTGACAAAAAATGCAACGTGGTAAATTGAATATGATTTGTCAACTTAAATACTTCCTTTTTATTTGTAGAAGGCTATTTATTTTAATGGAATACAGCATAAATTATACAATTATCAGCATAATGCAAGTAAAAAGTTAGTGTTTATTAATATTAATTGGAAGCTTGTTAATTCATGTCAGAACAATGTCACAGGAGAAAAGCACTTACAGATTTCATGAAGATTATTCACAAGGCTTCACTATCGTCAGAAAAACAAGCAAATTCATTAATTGTTATCCCCCGCCAATATACTTCTGGACACAAAAGTTTTCTGGACGGATAGACAACACTAATGTGCATCATCCTCTTATCAATATATATATACTCAAACATATTTCAATGAAATCCGTCAAAGCACTTCCAAGATATGGCTCCAGACACACAAAAAAAACATTTTTTCAAGATATAAAGGGCAATAACTCCTTCATTATCCAATGGTGTACAATGCAATTTGGCGTGCATCATCCTCTTATCCATATATATACTCATACATATTTCAATGAAATCTGTCAAAGCACTTCCAAGATATGGCTCCGGACACACAAAAAAATCATTTTTTCAAGATACAAAGGGCCATAACTCCTTTATTATCCAATGGTGTACAATGCCATTTGGTGTGCATCATCCTATTATCCATATATATACTCATTACAATTTTCAATGAAATCTTCCAAAGCACTTCCAAGATATGGCTCCGGACACAAAAAGCATTTTTTCAAGATACAAAGGGCCATAACTCTGTTATTAACAGATGGTGTACAATGCCATTTGGTGTGCATCATCCTCTTATCCATATATATACTCATACCACGTTTCAATGAAATCCGCCAAAGCACTTCCAAGATATGACTCCGGACACAAAAAAGCATTTTTTTAAGATACAAAGGGCCATAACTCTGTTATTAACAGATGGTGTACAATGCCATTAAGCGTGCATCATCCTTTTATCCATATATATACTCATACCAAGTTTCAATGAAATCTGCCAAAGCACTTCCAAGATATGGCTCCGGACACAAAAGTGCCGGACGGACGGACAACGCCAAAACAATATCCCTCCGCCTTTGGCGGGGGATAACAACAGCATCCATGCGCCATGTTGGCCATGTTTTCAACAGACCGGAACCATTTCTGTATTGAGCCTATATTTATTAGGACGAATATGTTCTGAGCAATTTTTATGAAGATAAAAGCGTGATTTTCATTCTAGAGTGTTTACAAGGTTTAACTATGGTCATATAAGGAAAAATGTCCTGCCTCCTGTTGGCCATGTTTTTCAATGGACCAAAACCATTTTTAATTCAGCAAAGATATCATTAGAACAAATATTCTGACTGAGCAAGTTTCAGGAAGATTGGATACCTGTTACTTCTAGTGTTTACAAGCATTCACTGTATCCATAATGGAAAAATACCCCGCCCCCTGGCAGCAATATTTTACAAATCCGCACAATTTTAAAACTCAGCCTAGTTATAATTAGAACAAAAGTTTTCTAAGCTAATTTTATTAAGAGCTCACACAAATTTGGCCTCTAGTTTTTTTAGCTGTTTCTGTAATTTGACTTCATTACCTAGTGTTTGACACCATGTTACCCATTTTCGAACTTTTCCGAAATATAAATGGCACAAATGTTCAGACCATGTTTGATAAAACAAGGGCAATAAATGTGATGAAGGTGTTCACATGGTAAATGTTGATGACAAATGACTGACAAAAGGCAATCACGTTGTGCTTATAGTAAGCTTATATAAATTAACAATGCATCGTTGAATTGAAATTATATGTATAATTTTAAACGTGTATTTGTGTAGTTTACCCACTTAAACATGTATTGCAATGTATACAATTAAATTGCTAATACTATAAAATAAGAATGCCTTTTAATGCCGTGAAAAGTTAAATCCAATAAATTTTATTTCATAGTATTTTTTTGGTCAAGACAAATCATTAGGGCATCTTTTAAGTGTAAAGAGTAGTTGACACATAAATTCTTGTCAAAATATTCAGATGTTGTTTTTTTTTATTTCATACTTATGCTTTTGTCAAAATGCAGATTGCAATCTGTGAATCTAATGGGTGTCGAAATCTGAGCGAGATCTAAATAGTAATATTTTTTATTGCATACAATCCCAAACAACCATATACATTATATACGGAAAGCAGGTGAAACTTGAGATATGTGCATATATCAGGTTTTACATTTGTAAACCAAAGAAATCTTGTCCTTGTATCCAATAACAACACTGTGTTAATAACACCAATAAATATCTTTAAAATCAATACTTTTCAAAATTGGGCACATATAAAAAGCCTGTTAACGCCGTTATAAATAGTATTTAAATACGACGTTAATGTACGCGAAAGTTAATTATAACGTTTGCGCCAAATACTTTGACGTTTGACGCTGACGTCATTTATTGTTATTGTCTATTAAGGAAAATAAACGTTAAGATTGAAATTGTTTTTAAGAGCGCCTTAGCGAGTATGGAAGGATATATGTTGGTAAATATATTGTTGGTATTTATATTGTATATGAATTTCTGTATGTATTATTATTACGTGAGCGCGATTATTTGAATTATTTTATTTGCATAACATTTTAAATGTTTTGTTTGATTGACTGTTTACATTATATATGTATTATATTTGTTTTAGAGAATCGTCATGATATGAAAGGCGGAACTCTTAACAAAGCCCCTTAAAAATGGAACAAGGGCTGTTTGTTAAACATGCATGCCCCCCATATGGGCTGTCAGTTGTAGTGGCAGCCATTGTGCGAATACGTTTTTTGTCACTGTGACCTTGATCTTTGTTTCATGATCCTAGGCCTAATTATTCTTGAGTTGTCATCAGGAAACCATTTTACTGTTTCGAGTCACTGTGACCTTGACCTTTGACCTAGTGACCTGAAAATTAATAATGGTCATCTGCCAGTCATGATCAATGTTCCTATGAAGTTTCATGATCCTAGGCGTAAGCATTCTTGAGTTATCATCCGGAAACCATTTTTCCGTTTTGAGTCACTGTGACCTTGACCTTTGACCTAGTGACATGAAAATCAATAGGGGTCATCTGCCAGTCATGATCAATGTGCCTATGAAGTTTCATGATCCTAGGCCTAAGCGTTCTTGAGTTATCATCCGGAAACCATCTGGTGGACGGACGAACCGACCGACATGTGCAAAACAATATACCCCCTCTTCTTCGAAGGGGGGCATAAAAATGCATCAAACATGATTCAAAATACATGTACCCATGTACTGTACACAAATTTATTGATCATGCATGTATAGGCAAAAATCAGTAAATGCCAGTGTATAAGACCGGGTCTATTTACTATAAAATAACAAACATTCTGTATAATAGTCATAAACAATAAAAGTGGTGAATGAATAATAATCATGATAATTGCATGAAATATCAAACAAAACATTACATAAACAAGCAAATTCGATGAGTTGATATCCCCCACCAAATAAATTTAGTTTAGGATGGGTGCAAATCCCTCGATAAAATGAATAATCATAAAAATAATTAAGTAAAGGGTAATTGTTTTTATGCATTTTATGAATTGCAATTCTCCTCATTAATATCTATACACCATGAAGTTCCATGTTGAAATCTTGTAGCATACATTTGTATATGAGATATAGTCTTTAAAAGACTCTCAGTTATGAAAGTGTAGGGTTATGGTTCTTGAGCATAGAATTTCTTCCCATTAATTTCTACATACCGATGAAGTTTCATGTTGCAATGTTGTATCAGATCTGAAATAAAGTTCCATCATTAAAAACAAAACAAAGGGCAATCACACTTCTTTAAGAAAGTGAGGGTTATGGTTTTTCTGTGTTACTTTTTCACATAAATTTTAATACACCCACGCAGTTTCATGTTGCATGGTATCTGAGATTAAGCCTTGAAAAGTTACATCAAATAAAAAAATAACTCTTATTAAAGAAAGTGTAGAGTTAAGTTCCTTGTACATGGCATTTTTCTTCTATGATATCTATACACCTAAGGCTATGAAGTTTGATGTTGTTAGCTTATTTAGGTAGTTTCTGATATATAGCCCTAAAAAGTTTTTGAAAGCTGGATGGACGAACTGAGAGACAACTAACGCCAATTTGATATCCCCTGGCTAACAATCAGAAATACTATTGAGAAAATAAAGAATTGTTGTAGAACTGGTAAATTTCTCAGACATATTAGTTTTGCTTGATTCAAGGATAGAAATATTAAGCTACAGAAATTTATTGAGACACTCAAATAAATTAAGATTTTTTGAACATCAAACCAGTCATATAATTAATATATTAAATTGCAAGCAATTTCAAAATATATCTTGGAAACAGATATCCAAAAAGTTTCCCATGTTACTTCAAATAGCACCCTTTATTAAATCAAATTAAAATAGCAGATTAGTGGTTTCAAGGTAAAGCACTTAGGTCAGAATTCTTGGGCTGCAGGTTTCATTCCTAACTGAACCCTGACATACTTCATTGCCTTGAGGATTCAGTGATAAACCAAGGTACAGGGTGCTAAAAACTTCACACCTGGCACAAAAAGACCCAGGGTCATCTCGGAATAAGATGTCTCCTGTTTCATACTTTGTCCCAAAACCCAACTGATAAGTTTTGCAGGGAAATGGCCAAAATTATGAGAGTACACTTTATATCAAGGTCAGGGAGAGAAATATACACCTGTTATTAAACTCCATGGGATGCCATATTCTATTTGAGCATTTTTTAATTTTTGTATAAACAAAGGGCAATAAGTCTGAAATGCCTTCTTATGAAACTAAGCCTCTATTTTATGTCAACAAACACTTCCAAAAAGTTTGGTGAAGATTCGTTCAAAACTGTATGACTATTAGTAAGAATGGGAAAAAGGCGAATTTCGCATTTTTTGTATAAATAAAAGGAAATAACTGTGCAAAAACTCTCAAGTGCCTGGGCTAATTGGCTGTTCATCAAACTTGGCCTCCATTTAATATCAACAAACAATTGCAGAAAGTTAGTTGAAGATTCAATGAAAATTGTATAAGTTAGAGAGTGGCTATGACAAATATAGATTTTTTTAAATAAAGGGCAAACAGTCTAGTGCCTTTTACGAATTGGCTGGTTATCCAACTTTGCTCCCATTTTATGTCAACAAAATCTTTGAGCAAATTTGGAGAAGATTGAAAGGCAATAGTTAAAGGAAACAGTCAGCCCGTCCTTCAGCCAATATGTCCGGTCAAGAGAAATGTGTATGTTAAACTGTATATCACTTATTAAACCACAACATTTGATTTTAAAATATCAACTAATTCCCATAAAACTTCACAGAAACCTATGCCAGTACATTTTGTATAGAGTCAACGCTGCCTTTGCACCCACTGCCATCTTCCTCCACAGTGCTGGGTCACATACTTCAGCATCAAGGGCTTTGTTAAGCTCAAGCAATAAGATTTGTTCAGATTCGTAAGCTTCTTCCTGGCTACCTTTGCTGTACAAAGCCTCTACTTCTGATGCCATCAAGTCACACCTGAAACATAGGCAAATAACTTATATGAGCCGCAAGTAGTTGCAAGAAAACCTTGACCATAATTTGCTCAGTGCAAAAAGGGCACAATTCTGCCAAATTACAGATTAGAGATATGGAACTTGGGCAATAACCGCACACCATGACCCCAATCACATGGTCGAAGTTTCAATTGAATAGCTTCATTATAAATAGTGAGATGGAATATACAAGATTAAAATGATAACATTGTTGAACAAATTCGAATGCACACCACATTGAATTAATCATCACAGTATATAAATTATTACTACTTTATTCCCATAAACTACATCATAGCTCATCATAGCAGGATGAAAAACAAGGAGATATCTTGAGTAACATAATGATAACGATTTGGTGACTTGGTTTATATGGTTATGACATAATGCTCTGAATTGTTACCCACCTGACTAGGAACTCCACATTTGGTTTGCCTCCATTAAGATTGCTTCTGTGGACACCAAGTATGCCTGGGGGAGATAACTTTTCTATGGGAATATTCACTTCAGATATAATTTCTTCAACTATGGAGTTGAAAAGCTCTCGAGTAACGTCCTTTGGATCCATTGCACTGATGTCAATTTCTTCTATTGGAATGTTACCAACTAGCACCTGTTATAAGATAGAAATGCTTGTGTGTAAAGTATCGCCTTACACTGCACAGGGTAATAAGAGACGGCACTTGCCTCCAAAAGTAGACTTCCTTTTAACAAAAAATACCATGAAAGTGGAATGTGTCTTCCCTGATTAGCCTGTTTGGACAAAATTGACTAATGTAAGACAACACATATGTACATGCATAAAGCCCCGTTTTCCCAGGGCAAGGATTTACTAATTGTTTCCTAACATAGTGACGATAGTGTTATGCTTATTTTTATAATTATATCAAACATCAACTTCAAGATTGAGCACCAACACCCAATCTTCATTGTTCAAAGTAACTTGCCCTCAGGGAAAGTGAAAGTCAAATCTATAAGTTAACGCCTGAAAACATATCAATGGTCAGTAAGTGATAAAAAATATTACATAAATTTGAAATTTACGCTAATGTTAGTATAATAAAAGTTTTGAAATTAAAGTAATGAGTTGCAAATATCTTTATTGTTGGTAATGAAAAGACAATTAAAATTAACTATAGAAAAGACGAATGTCTCAGTGATGCTCATCCACTAGCAGTGAATGTATTTACATATATAGTAACAATACAAATAAAATATATAGGCAAACATTTGTAAGTACCATGTAATGAATTTGGAATACTGATGTAATTTTATAAATACAAAACAAGAGATGTGTTTGTCAGAAACACAATGCCCCCTTCTGCGCGGCTTTGATTTTTTTTATCATTTGGCACAGATAATTATCTCCCTTTAAAGCTTATTACTTCCCTTGGATTTGTTTTTTTGACCTTTGACCTTAAAGGATGACCTTGACCTTTCACCACTCAAAATGTGCAGCTCCACGAGATACACATGCATATCAAATATCAAGTTGCTATCTTCAATATTGCAAAAGTTATGATCAAGGTTAAAGTTTTGGGACACACACACACACACACAGACACATACAATGACAGACAGGCCAAAAACAATATACCCCCGATCTTTCAATCTGGGGGCATAAAAATAGCCATTTGATTTATGCTCAAGAAATAGTCTTTACCGTCTCTTACATATACTTAAATTCTCCTTCATAAATTTACATAGAGACATGTAGTATAATTTTAAGTGAGAGATAGTCTAGATAAAAGTAAAATACTATGATTCTTCTCATTTTAGTGTTACCTTTGGTTCACAATGTCCACCAGGTCTGTCCCATAAATTCACATCCTCCCCACAATTCTTAGAGCGGAATAACAACACAATATGGTCATCTTTGGTCACTACGACTGCTCCCACGCCCAAAGCATCTGACAGGTAAGTCTGTGAATTGTCATGGTCACATAAACCTTGACTTTGGAACACTAACACATTCTCTGACAAGTTTGTGCCCTGGAAATCTTTATAGCATGTTAAACCAATGTTAAGATGAAGGTGCCCATCTTTTTCATGCAGTGAATCTAGCCTGAACTTTGTTCCATTAAAAAGTGACGGTAATTCAGTGAGACGCTTCTGCCAAGTAAGTTCAATATGGTCTTCATGTTCTTTTGGAAGTAGTTTTCGACTAAAATCATGTTGAAGATTTATAACAATATCATCTGGTTGAGTAAGTTTCTTGGATTGACATGAAAACAATATTGAAAATGAACAGGCTTCCATCATGGGTCAGTTTGAAAACCTGGAAAAATGCATGACATTTATATATTACAGCACATTTTATTTTGATAAGCAGCCAGGCCTTTTTCTGTCTATTTTGGGAAAAAGTACCTAGCAAAATTGGGATTTTTCGAGTCGCGAAAATCTTCCCAACTGGGAAGAATTTTCATCGACAAAAGCATTATTTGGGAAATTATTTTTCTGATTTTTTCTTATTAAATCTAATGTTTTCATACATAGGTATTGCCCAAAAATGCTAAGAAAGAATTAAACTGTTTTTTTTTACCATGCAACAGTCATTGTCCACTGCTAACGTATTAAGTATGTGTATGATAAAAAAAACACAGACTTTGTTATGCTTAAAGTTCAAATAAAATACATAGCTTGATATGTCATTAAGGATTTTTTATGAATATTCACAGTCGAAGGACCTGCATCCAACATTTTTTTATTCAAAATTCAAGTTGCCAAATGTCTGAAGGCAACCATTTTTTGAAACACAAAAGTAAAGCTGAACATCATAAATGTACAGTCAGGGCTTCCCCTGGCTCAAAAAGTTCTTTAGCCAAATTCGCCTTGTTTTGGCAAAATTCTTCTATTTTTGGCTATTTTTTAAGTTTTAATGAAGAAAAAGTTGTAGCCAAATATAATTTTCTTTAGCCAAATAGTTCAATTTGTAGCCATTGGCTAATTTGGCGAATGGCAGAGTAAGCCCTGACAGTATTTAAATGTTAAGAAGCTACAAAGGGTAGGGACTCTGAATCTGGCAGTGGCAAATGTTAACTTGCTTGCTAATGGGCGAGTAAGATTCTGGGTTAACCGTAGACTGACTCGCGGCAGTATTTCCCCACAAAACATTCAGTTTTTGTGTGCCTTTCGAGTCAATTTTCGTATTTTACTTCGATAGTACTTCGAATTATGCGACATTTTTGAGACTGCATCAGATTTCCGTATTTTTTTTACCCAAATTTACTCTTTCTAACCACAGTAATGTTGAAAGTGAAACTTGTCCACATTTATTTATCTCAGACCATCGATATGGATTCTCAACCAATTTACAATAATTAATGCGTACACATGGGTATCACTTGTTGTTTACATACCTGATAACTCTAAATAATCCAGTACTTCAATATTTAAAAGCTAATTCTGACTGAAAATGACCGTAAATGTGTCTTATGAAATGCATAGACACAAGTGGCCGCCATATTTTCTGAAGTCTCAATATCGCAAAATTGCATTTATATTGAACACTCAATACGAAGATGTTCTATGCATTGGCACGTAAAACAAGGCGCCTGATTATTTAAAACACGGTACCTACCGGGTAAATCATTTTTGGCTTTATTTCGGTTGGATATTGGGATTTTTTTTTTGATAATTGGGAAAAAAATATCCATATTTGGCATTGGGAATGGGTCCGACTATCGGACCCGTGAGATAGGCAGAAAAAGGCCTGGCAGCACATATGATCTTGATTTTCATTTTCAATCCGATGGTTGAATGAGCACATAAAATATAAAAAAATCATAATGATTTTGTAACTTTGAGGATTCATCACATGATGAGTTGTTGTAAACCTCCACCAAGCATTTATCATCGGAAAAATATATCTGTACATATTTTTATCATAATTTCATATATTCCTATTTATCATTTATAACTAAAATGTTATCAAAAATACAGGATTGTCAATTTTCATTTTCCAAGATAAAGAAAGTTTTTTTGTTTATTTTGATTATTCACCATTTCCAACAGAATTTGATACACAATAACACATCCCGAAAGTCAGTTTTCCCACTCATTCTTTTCCTGTGATATCTGAGTGATTAGTACTAAGTGCCTAGGAGCAAACTGACAACTGCCGTGCTTTAATAATAATAGTAAGTGGGATGTCAAGCTAATCCCAAGACTGGGGATCGCTCTGTTGTTTAGAACTCGCCGGTCCGGTAAGGTTCGGAAGTTGTCAATCGCGAAAACGTATAATAAAATGAGTTTTGGTTCAAGTGAACGAAATATAGAACCACTAAAATTATTACGTAATAAAATAGTAATAATGTTATCATAAATTTAAAATGTTAGTATAATATTGTCGCCGAAAGTCAACAAACCATATGTTTGAACGAAATAACATACGTCAATCTAGTTGTTTACACAGGAAACGGAAATACAATTTGAGGTAAGCGTGCGCATCATATTGCATAGCAACTGGACAGCGAAGTTGTTAGTGATATTAGGTTGTTTTTATTTATCTTTCTTTGCATTTACGTTAAAGAAGATGGATAGCAGTGAACTTCATCTGTCTGTAGACTACGTTGGCAGCAGTGGCGTTGTCTTAAGCCCAGAACAGAAGGCTGCCCTACAGACATCACTGGTTATTTTACAAAGTGAAAACAAATTTAAGAAAGTGTATTTTTGGGGGAAAATCCTGGGTACAAAAGGTGATTACTTCATTGCACAAGGAGTTGGGAAGGATGAGATGACAGAAAGAAGAACCTTTTATAGGTAATTTCTTTTAGATATTTGTGTTTTGCCATTTAACAATTTATTTTTCATTAAATGTATTTTCATTTTGATAAGTACAGAAAATATTGTGCATTTAATATTGCCTTTAATTTTACTGCCAATGTGAAATCACAACTCAATTATTATTTAATACACAACTTTATTCCTGACACTGGTAGTTAGTGTTAACATTTTTTATATTTGTGTTTGAATTTTAACAGAATTTTTTTTTTAACATTTGATAGACAATAAAATCATTGTTTATATGAACATTTTGTTTTTGATCAATTCCACTGTGACAATTTCCGTCCTTGACCTTCAAATATGTTATTTATATTACAGCAAAGACTGCGTCCACTGGGGTCTACTTCCACCAGCAACCAAAATCATGAGAGACACCAGCAAGTTGGCCAAGGGCAGGTTCACAGGGGACCCCTCATTTGAATTTGAGCACGTAGAAAAGAAGGCAGTTGGTGAAGGTGAAGAGGCGACAGAAGAAGAGGAGACAGTAACTATCAGATTCATAAACATTTTATTTGAGCATGTAAACAAAAAATGTCCACATAAGCGGATTTAGTGTTGTCCCTGATAAGCCTGTGTAGACTGCACATACTCATCTGGACTGACACTTCACACAATGACAAATAGTACAGAGCATCACACACAAACTGTATTTTACTTATTTCTGTATATGTTTTAGCATTTTTTGAATTAAAAAAAGAACAGAGTTATATCTGCTTTTGAAAATTCAATCAGTATTTAATATAAAATGAATACATGTTAGTGTTTTTATTTTGGTATAAACTTAATAGTAAAATATTTGGCTTGTGTGTCATAAAAAATTTGAAATATTGTCTTATTTTTTTACAAGCATTTAATGTCTAAATAAACATGTTTCATGGAATACTATTTTTTGTTTTGCTTTTTATTCTAGATAACAATCAAGGAAGAGGATAGACTTTCATCTGTTATTGCTGATATTGATGAAGATGTGAGCATAGTTCCAAGAGCATCCTTTATTAAAACCCCAAAAGGTGTTGTGGAACCCAACAGAAGCTTTGAAGGTGGGCATTATATAATTACACAAATTAAACAGCATACAAAGAATATGAAATCAACCACAAAACCTATAACGGATTGAGCTAAAGATTTTTTTCAACACTAATACTGTTCAATACTTAAACTAGCAAATAAAAATGTTCATGTTATGTATTTAAAGGACCATTTTAATTTTTTTTAACACATTTTTAGATTACCAACAGTGGGAACACATATATATGTCACACATGTAATGATAAAATAGTACGCTTGTATTTTCATATGTAATAATACGGATAGACACATTTATTTGCGCTGATTTGAATTCAACAGGAAACAAAATCTTGCATATCAGTGAATATTGACCAAGAAATAAACCCCTTACACAGCGCATGTAATTCAATGTTATCTGTGCAACCATGATCTATAAACCACTGAAATACATAACCACATTTGTTTGATCCAATCCTTGATCAACAAGTATATACTGGTAAAATGTTTCAGAGCAGACCAATTTTTGTCAAAATGCTACAAACTCTGGATTTTCACTTTACTAATTCCATAAGTAAGGTCTAAAGAAAACGCACAGGATACAGAACAAAATAATGCCCAGAATTATTTTGCTGTAAAAAAAACAACAACCATATTACTTGATTAAAAAAACTTTTTGCTTCTTATCAAACATGATTACAAATATTGTTGGTAGTACATATAATTGTCACAACAAAAATAAACACATCTGTCTAATCCACAGGCCTGACAGTATCAGAAGCAGCTAAACTGTGCTCCTACATGCACTTCCGAGATCCCAAATTGCTTCTTGAGAAGACTTTGTTACAAAAGGCTAACATGGACAAGTCTATCGACTTCATGGACACTCTTGAAGAGGACATTCCAAAGGGTACATAAAATATCGAAAAATTGGGTTAAATGCATGAACATAAAATGTTGTCCTAGATTAGCCTGAGCAGTCTGCACAGGCTTATCTGGGACGACACTTCCCACTTTTGTGGTAAATTTCATTTTTATGAAGTCTCTTCTTAGCGATCATCCAGTTTTAAGGAAAAAGTTTTGTCCCTGATTAGTCCGCACAGCTTTGAGCAATACATGAGTTTTCAGATGTTACAATTTTTGACCATCTGTTAGTACATGTTATGATGTAATGTTGCTTCACTGTATGTTTCTTGTCAGATCCGTACATTCTCAAGATCTTCTACAAGTTTTCTTGTTTAAGAGATTTAAATCTTTTCTAAAAGTGGCTTGAATGTTACTGGAGTTGTCCTTGTTTTTACTACACACATAACTTCAATGTTCTGGATTTGAATGTTCTAGGTTCCTGGAGCCTGCAGTTTGAACGTGGCAGTGGTCTGCTGACCCTGCGAAGCCTATTGTGGCTCGGATACATCTTTTACCACGTCCCTGGCACACGAAAGTACGGCTCAGTGTACGTGGGGACAGGGGAGAAGAACTCAGATCTGCCCTTCATGTTGTAGACTTGCAGTGGTGGACAGTGACTTACATTCTTTCATTAAGTATATGTGATTTGTTTGTATACTACAGTGTACTTAAACAAGTATATTCATGAAGACTATTTAAATTGTTTCTACATTGTTTATAAAATGCAGAAAAAAATACTATTTTTACTGTTTCAAAATTGTTTATAAAATTCATAAAATGTTGTTAAGAAATAACTATTTGATAAGAAGGTTGTGTCATTTTTTTCATTAATATAAACAATGTCATATGTTGTACAAATTTCAAAGAAGAATTTAGCTATTAAATCTTTATTTGCTATTCATATTCTTTTATACAATCGCTAATTAACTATAATGTACCGGGTAGATTGCGAAGTCGCTGAAACAAATGAGATGAGTGTATTTAATACATGTACGCTTTCAACTTGCAGCTTATTGCAATTATAAAGAGTTCCTTAATAGTGCATGTCCCTGTGACATGACTGTGTTCTCTTGATAACACATTGATAGGTGTAAAGGCTAACCCACATATTTATTGTCCCCTACCGGTGAAACCAGAGGGTACTTATGGTTTGCGCTCTGTGAGTCTGTCTGTCACACTTTTCTGGATCCTGCGATAACTTTAAAAGTTCTTCATATTTTTTCATGAAACTTGAAACATGGACAGATGGCAATATGGAGATTATGCACGTCATTTCATTTTGTTCCTACGTCAAGAATTCTGGTTGCTATGGCAACAAATAGACTAGAAATATTGCTGAAAATGGTGGATCCTGCCATAACTTTAAACGTTCTAAATATTTTTTCATGAAACTTGAAAAATTGATAGATGGCAATATGGATATTATGCACGTCACTGCTTTTTGTTCATACGTCAAGAATTCTGGTTGCTATGGCAACAAAAAAACTAGAAATATTGCTGAAAATGGTGGAGTTTCACCGAAGGGGACCATATTGCTTCACAATAGACAATGTTAAGTGAATTGCACATACCCTATTGAGATCTACCAACATTTTAAGTTTCAAGTTGATATTCCTCAGTTGTCAAGCTAAGCTGGTGAAAAATTAAAGAACACGAATCAACAAAGGTCAGTAACTTTGCAATAAGGCAAGCACGACATGTTTCTTGTGCACTGTACACTCCCTTAATAAGATTAATCAGTCTTTTAAGTTTCAAATTGATAAATCAATTTATTTTGCATACATGTTTCAGACAATATTTAATTACAAACATTAAACAAGGGCAATAACTCAAAAAAGGGAAGCAAAAGTGATGGTTCTTGTGCAATGCACTTTCCTTTCATGAGATCTTCCTTTTTATTAAATTTCAAGTTGTTGCCTCTTAATTTGCTAAAAACTTAATAAATTAACTAGAAATGGCGCGGCAGAGGCCGACGTGTATCCCCACGCTGCATGTTTGACCCAGGGGGCGCCCCAGGGTTGATAATGGGGCTATGCATAGTTGAGATTGACCGTATTGTCATAAGAGATGTTCAGTATCAATTTGAAGTAAATCGGTGTAGAAATGAAGAATTTATAGTAAAGGGCAATTTTGGGTGGGCGTGGTCTATGTGGGCAAGGGCGCCCGAGGGTTGGTAATGGGGCCATGCATAGTTGAGATTGATCGTATTGTCATAAGAGATGTTTAGTATCAATTTGAAGTAAATCGGTGTAGAAATGAAGAAGTTATAGTAAAAGGCAATTTTGGGTGGGCGTGGTCTATGTGGACAGGGGCACCCCAGGGTTGGTAATGGGGCCATACATAGTTGAGATTTACCGTATTGTCCTAAGAGATGTTCAGTATCAATTTGAAGTAAATCGGTGTACATGTAGAAATGAAAAAGTTACATTAAAAGGCAATTTTGGGTGGGCGTGGTCTATGTGGGCGGGGTGCCCCAGGGTTGGTAATGGGGCCATGCATAGTTGAGATTGACGGTATTGTCATAAGAGATGTTCAGTATCAATTTGAAGTAAATCGATGTAGAAATGAAGAAGTTAATGTTAAATAACATTTAAAAAATCTCTGACCTGGCCCCACCCCAACCCCCATAACTTTTGACCCAGGGGTCAGATGAAAATTCCAAATAGTGCAGGGTCGCACATATGCTCATAGCTACCATGTGTGTAAGTTTCTGTGTGTAAGTTTCAAGGTTCTAGCGTTTTTAGTGTAGGAGGAGATAGTGGCCAGGACAGACGGACGGACGGCGGAGATAACCACAATATCCCCACGCTTTTCAAAAAGCGTGGGGATAACTAAATGAGATCTACCAACTTACAGTTTCAAGTTGATACCTTTTTAAAAAAAAAAAAACTATATGTAAAACTCAAGGGCCATCACTTGGTTGGAATTGGCTGGGTATTGATCTTGGCCTCCATTTAATGCTAATAAACTTTTTAAGACAGTTCGGTTGCTATCAGAAGAAAACTAGTTGAGTTAGAGAGCGGACACTAATATGTGCGGAATGACTGACAGACTTCCTGATGAATGGACTGTTCAGAAACTATTTGGCTCCCCTCAAGAGTATAAACAATGGCTTTGGTTGTAATATACAAGCTGCTGGGGGAATACACGGTCAATACACTTGTAATAATGACAAATTCTTATTGAGAGGAATCTAGTATGACCCATTAAATTAGGCGACCTTTTAATCTAGGCGACTGCTTTGTCAGGTAAAACTGTACTCTTAAAGATAAACATGTATTTCATAACAAAACAAGAAATATTGTAACTAATTATGACTACATTTATTAACTCAGTCTATGTCTGACAAACATTTATTAATACATTCAGTAAATGAAAACTTAATCATGAGAAGTTAAGTCCGTTTCCACACAATGGCACGCTATCTTGCACTGCCATCTTCCACAGCATCATTGTAGTAAACATTGAACTTCTTCCACTTGTAGTCAGACATCTGCGAATACTCCTTGGGGTAAACATGGGGCCGAAGATTCTGCATGAGCCCTGAAGAAATTAAAATGTGATTTTTGTTCCCTTGTTTTACGGTATCACATTGTTTTGGCCATTTAAGGCCTTTTTTTACTTTGAGCAATACATGTCAGAGTGATAGCGGTCAAAATATGCATGGTCTTTTTTTTTCTACGAGCTTAGTTTTGCTACTGTTTAATCATCTTGATAAAAAATAATAACATAAAGAGAGATGTATAACTGTTCAAGACTAGGTTTGAAAGAAATATCATACTACCAAACTCAGTGAATGTTGTCTTTTCAAGCCTTATTGGCCTTCAACAACACAATCCTAACCCAAGAAGCACAAATTATTGATACTCACTATAGCCCCAAGCAAGTCAGAGCAGTAGATTAAGTCTCCGTTGGTCAAAAATTTAAACAAAAGGCCCATGAGGGCCTGAATCGCTCTACTGCTATAAACACTGTGCAAGTTTGGAAAGAATAAGATGGAAACTGTGTACTTAATCGTGCAAACAAGGAGAATTTTCTAAAATTCAAGGGGAGGTTATTGTGTACTTATTTCTCCGATACTGCTCATATTCAATAGGGTTCAAGTCCTCATTGATATAAAGATACTGTGCAAATTTGGAAATAATTGGATGAAAACTGTGGAATTAATTGCGTAAACAAGCGGGATTTCAAAATTTTCTCATATTCAAGGGGAAGTCATTCTGGACTTATTGCTTTGATATTGCTCTTTTTAAAAGTGTTTGAGTCCTCATTGATACAAAGAAACTGTGCAAGTTTGCCAAGAATTGGATGAAAATTATGGACTTTATCACATAAAAAAAAAAATATTTTTCATTGTTTTCTCAATTTCAAGAGATAATTCTGGACTCCGATATTACTCTATTTCAATAGGGTTTGACACATCATTCAGATAAAGACACTGTGCAAGTTGGGAAATGATTGGATGAAAACTGTGGACTTTATTGCGTAAACAAGCCTTATTTTTACAATTTTTCAAATTCAAGGGGAGATAATTCTGGACTTTTTACTCTGATGTAATCCATTTTCATTAGGGTTCGAGTCCTCATTAATATAAAGAGACTGAACAAGTTTGAAAAGAATCGGATGAAAACTGTGGACTTTATCGTGTAAAACAAGAACAAATCTAATCGCACGCACGGACGACAGAAACCACGCCATGACATAAGCTCTTCAGGCCTTCGGCCAGTAGAGTTAAAAAAGAGCCTTTTTCTTGAAAAACTGGGCTACATGCCATATAAGCCTGTACAGTCAGCACAGGCTAATCAAGGACGACACTTTCTGTCTGAACTGGATTCTTGATATGAAGAGGCTAGAAAATTCCAGAAAAGCGAAAAGTGTTGTCCCTGATTAGCCTGTGCAGACTTTACGCACATGCAATAAGCCCAATTATTCCAAGAACAAGGATTCAATAAACATGACAAAAGGCAAGGAGCACTTACCAGCAGAGTGCGCCTGATGTACCAGTTTCTTCACCTTGGCATGCTGATGGAAACACAGCCCTGTGATCTGGCGTGGTACCACCTGCCCGTCCTCCTGCACAAACTGCTGCAGTATCAGCACATCCTGTGAACAGTCAGCAGCAGGTTTTTTTTAACAATTTAAGAGCATATGAGTCGCGTTCTGAGAAAACTGGGCTTAATGCATGTGCGTAAAATGTCGTCCCAGATTAGCCTGTGTAGTCCGCACAGACTAATCAGGGACGACACTTTCCGCACTCGTTTAAATGAAGAATCTTCTTAGCAAAAATCCAATTTAGGCAGAAAGTTTTGTCCCTGATTAGCCAGTGCCGACTGCACAGGCTTATCTGGGATGACACTTTTCGCACATGCATTATGCCCAGTTTTCTCAGAACGCGACACATATAATGCTACAAATCACGTGCATGAGATGTCATCTACACTAGAAAATGATGACTGACTTGATCAATGATATTTTTTTGAGCATTAAAGGGTTCATCAAATTCAAATTCTCACTTGAATGTAGGTCTACAATGACCCCTGAGCAAGAACATGTTTATAAGTCTGCCTACAGAAAGTTGATCTAAAGAAATCTAGTTCCAAAATAACCCAGCAGGACATCCAGTTTTGTGATAATTCTGATTACTGAGTGGCTTTTAAAGGGACTTGATCTCAGCTCATATTAAAGAAAAATATCATTTTATGTAATTTCTAACAAAACTATCATCCTTATAATATTCTAAAATATCAAGAAATAGGTTAAGTAAAAATTAAGCATTTGCAATAAGTTCAATCCTGAGGTCAATTTACAATATGGGCCTTGCTCTGTGAAAAAGGGGTTAAATGCATGTGCATAAAGTGTTGTTCCAGATTAGCCTGTGCAATCTGCACAGGCTAATCTTATCAAGGACGACACTTTCCGCCTTTATGATATTTTTTGTTTCAAAAAAGTATCTTTCAAGCAAAAATCTAGTTTAGGCAGAAAGTGTTGTCCCTGATTAGCCTGTGCCGACAACACTTTACGCACAGGCATGACGGTAATGCACATGCATTAAACCCCCTTTTCACGGAGCACTGTTCATATGCTTGCATACCAATAGTTGCTTGTTAACGGTTGGTTGCAGGGTTGGCACTTATTTTGCAAAAAAAAAAAGCTTGTCCAAGTAAGATTTTAATTTTTAAAGATTTTCTTTGACAAACAAGACAATTTAATTTCTATGTGGTCTATTTAAAGCATGTGTCTGCTGACACAGTTAATTTATGAATCCAATTGCAATAACCTAAATGAAAGAAAGGTTATTTAAAACTTCCAACTTTTTTTATAAATCCTCAAACAAACAAAAATTTCATTCCAACAATCATCTGACAAACAACTACTTTATTGAATCTTGAAAGCAAAACAATTATATTGTTATTTTTGGATTATCTTGCTACCATTGAGCAATTGGTGCTTTTTAAATTGACAAAACTCTGCTAGTAATCCACATATTTTATAAATTACCTATACAAACTTTTCAATTTATCCATGCATTTTCAGAGGTCCCTGTTATTATTATTTTTATCAGAATATGAACGTGCAATTAATCATTAAAATTGGACAATAACAAAATCTGGTGATATGTAAAACACTGTGTCACTTACTGTGTATTTCAGGTCAATGTTAAGCTTGCAAAGCACACACTTCTCTTCTGTATCAGGAAGCTTGAGTAATCTGTCCTTACGATCAGAATCAAATACTCTTCCCTCCACCTAAATTTTAAGAGCATTTCAGTGAACTTTTATAATCATCAAAACTCAAAGCCATCCGGTAGACATTTTCAATGTTATTTTATTTTTGTTAACCAACATAATTTAATGGTTAATGCAATAATGCATGTTGAACTGTCAAAAAGGTAAATAGACACAGTTTTGTTTTACGAATAAAATAATGATTAAAATAAATATTTATAATACACATGATTTTTTAATAGTGTTTACTGTTGATAAAAAACGTATACTATAATACATACTGTAGTCACATTTCCTTTGGTTGTCTCAATGACTGAAAAACACAACACAAAAAACTACTTAACAATGTATGACGAAACGACATACATGTAAAAAGCTTAGCATATTAGCAAAAACTGGATTTACATCATTAGAAACATTCTAAGGATACGGCCTAATAAAGAAGCTTTTTTTCTTACAACTATTACATTTTTATATACAAAGAATTATTCTGATTTTGAGTTGAATATTCATCATAAATTAATTTGAACCTACAAAATAACCATTTGCAACATGTTTTTATATTTCAAACAATTCAATAAACAAATAGTCTGATGAACATCCTTAATCCAAAAGTCTCTAGAATGATAGGTATGGGTAATGTCTGTTGAATTTTGTTCTGTTGAAAGTACTGTGATAATGCATTACACACTCAGTCTTCACATTAATATATTTAAAGTACCGGTACTAGCCGATATCATGAGTAAAACAAATTATGAATTTCTAGTGTCCAGAATAATGTTTCACAAGCCCCTAGCTGTTGGGCTTATAGTAAGAATACAAACGGCACACCCGAGAAAATAACCCAGATAAAAATGCAGTTAAAAGGCTGAAACAGATGATTTCTAAACCCTGAATTGATGACATCCAGGCCCTTTTTACCATTTTGAGAAAAGAACTTTGGTTAAATTGGGAAATAAAAGTCCTAATTGCTAAATCATAAGTTTAATGATGAAATTTATAGCTTGAATTAAATAATATTTTTGCCAATAAAGTCTAAACTGAGAAAAGCGGTCAATCAAGGGAAATGGTCGAAGAGACCATTGTACACAGGGACCATTGTTCTCGGTTGACCACTTTTAAGATGGTTGGTTGTATTTTCGCTTCATAATAGGGGTGCAAGAGGTTAACCAGTTAACCTACCGAAATGACCAGTTAACAGGTAACATTTTCGGGAAAAGGTTAACCTGAAAACAAGAGGGCCTGAAAGGCCCAAAGTCGCTCACCTGAGATAACAAGATATTATTGGGACAAATCTTCTGACCAAGTTTCATGAAGATCGGAAAATAAATGTGGCCTCCAGAGTGTTAACAAAGTTTGACTATAGCCATATAAGGAAAAATGCCCCGCCCCGGTGGCCATGTTTTTCAAGCAAACATAATTATTTTCGAACTCATCCAAGATATCATTGAGACCAATCTTCTGACCAAATTTCATGAAGATTGGACAATAAATGTGGTCTCTAGATAGTTAACAAGGTTTTACTATAGCCATATCTAGCCATATAAGGAAAAATGCACCGCCCCTGGTGACCATGTTTTTAAAGCAACCAAAACTATTTTCGAACTCATCCAAGATATCATTGGGACAAATCTTTTAACCAACTTTCATGATGATCGGAAAATAAATGTGACCTCTAGAGTGTTAACAAGGTTTTACTATATCCATATAAGGAAAAATGCCCCGCCCCCGTGGTTGGCCATGTTTTTCAACCAACTGGCATCATTTTTTAACATGTCCAAGATATTATTAGGATGAATCTTCTGACCGAAATTCATGAAGATCGGAATATAAATGTGGTCTCTAGAGTGTTAACAAGATTTTACTATAGCCATATAAAGCCATATAAGGAAAAATGTCCCGCCCCTTGGCAGCCATGTTTTTCAAGCAAATGTAACCATTTTCAAACTCCTCCAATATATTAATAAGACAAATCTTCTGACTGTATTTCATGAAGATTGGACAATAAATGTGGCCTCTAGAGAGTTAACAAGATTTAACAAAAAACATATATAGCCATATAAGGAATAATGCCCCGCCCCCTGGTGGCCATGTTTTTAAAGAAACCAAAACCATTTTCGAACTCATCCAAGCTATCATTGGGACAAATCTACTGACCAAGTTTCATGAAGATCGGAAAATAAATGTGGCCTCTAGAGTGTTAACAAGGTTTTACTATAGCCATATTAAGAAAAATGCCCGCACCCTGGCGGCCATGTTTTTCAACCAACCGGCCTCATTTTTTTACTTGTTCAAGATATTATTGGGATGAATCTTCTGACCAAGTTTCATGAAGATCGGACAATAAATGTGGTCTCTATAGTGTTAACAAGATTTTACTATAGCCATATATAGCCATAAAAGGAAAAATGCCCCGCCCCTTGGCAGCCATGTTTTTCCAGCAAACGTAACCATTTTCGAACTCATCCAAGATATCATACAGACCAATCTTCTGACCAAATTTCATGAAGATTGGACAATAAATGTGGCCTCTAAAGTGTTAACAAGGTTTTACTATAGCCATAAAAGGAAAACTGCCCCGCCCCTTAGCGGCCATGTTTTTTCACCGATCTGGACCTTTTTCGAACTCGTCCGAGATATCAATGAAACCAAAGTTTTGACCAAGTTTCATGATGATTGGGCAAAAATTGTAACTTCTAGAGTGTACACAAGGTTTCTCAATAGCCATATAAGGAATACTACCCCGCCCCCTGGCGGCTATGTTTTTCAACGGACCGGAACCATTTTTGAACTCAACCAACATATCATTTAGACAAACATTTTGACAAAATAACATGAAGATTGGGCATCAAATGTGACTTCTACAGTGATCACAAGGTTTCTTATTTTGACCTAGTGACCTAGTTTTTGACCCAGCATGACCCAGTTTCGAACTCAGTCAAGGTATCAATGAGACAAATGTTCTGACCAAATTTCATTAAGATCAGACAATAACTTGCCATAACAGTTTTATCAAGAATTGCATTCGTAGTAAAAATCTTGTAGAGTTAATGTCTTATTTGTTCTATCAGAAATTAAAATCATTGTTAGTAATTAACGTCATCCATGATGCCACCACTACCGTCTGAGGCAATTTTTTTTTAAGAAAGCAAATAATTAAACCAATTTAATAAATAAACATGAATAATAAAATCAAAACAGAATAAACCAAGAAACAAATCATTTGTGAGCGATACAATGCGAACGCAGGTTTTTTCTCTCCACTTTTTGGAAAGATAGCCCATGGCTTTGGAATTGGGAAATTTATCTGCATTTTCATTAAATTGGGAAAATAAATTAGTTAGCCTTTTTTTCCTCACGAAAAGTCCACTTATTAGGGAAATACTAAATTTGATATAACTCTTTATAATCATTCAAATTAAAAGAACAAAATCATAAAATACTTTGTTAGATGTAATTGAATTTAAATTGAAATAAATACGCATGAGACACTTCTTTCTTAAAAAAAAAACAAACATTTTTTATTTTTTGGAAATTGGGAATTTTTTGCCATATTTTGGGGAAAAAGTATACTTTTTGAGATTGGGAACATAGCCGAATTTCTGGTATAAAATCGGGCCAAAAAAAACTTGGAACGTAATGTTAGCGGCCCAACCAAAAATAAGTTAATGATATGTGAAAATGAACATTGTGTAATTCTTTGATTGCTCATATTCTTTTATGCAGGAAAAATAAATACATTTACAAAATTATGAAAATAAATGTTACAATACCTTTTATTAAGAAACAGACATGTTATCAATGCAAGTGATCTCAAATTACTTTCATTCACAGAGACTACAGGTACAAGCGGTATGGCATTGTTACGTATACTTTAACATTTTAACTACTTAAGGTGTTTTAGTTTACCGGTAACTAACCGGCTTCTGCAAAAGGTTAACCGGTTAATGATTTTTGTAACCTCTTGCATCCCTACTTTATAAAGCTGAGAGTTGAATTATTGCAACTAATCTCTGTTGGTTTACTGTTAATACATCTCTGCATAAATTGCTTGTTTAATATTGACTTATCACATCACTAGTTGCAATAATTCAACTCTCAGCTTTATAGCCCAAAGGGTTGCTGAGAGTTTCAATGCGCTGTCTATTGTAAGTTGCAAAATTTGATTACCACTGAAAATGCTAAGGAATACTGATACTGCAATAACTTATCAACGTTTACCCGTCTAAAGCACAAACAAAATGCAAATGGTACCATTCAAGCAAGAAATAATTGCTTTAATTTACTTTTGTTATTCTTTCATACGCTCTATCCACCATATTGTGAAACTGTCGTAATGTTGCCGACAAAAAGTGTCCCAAATAGTTAGGTCGCAGTAAACCAATCTTTTTCACATCACGATATTTTATGTAACCTAAGTCGATAACGAGTTATCTGCTGCCATTCTGGTACATTTAATGACATCATGTGTTTTTGAAGTTTATTCATCAGTTTCCTTAACTGGTAACAAACAAAGTCTGTTTGGTGATGCACACGAAATCTGTGCGCAAAACTGTGATTATGTTTAGGAAGGGGTGCATATGTACTCCCAGAGCCGCCACAGCAAAAATGATTAAAGGCTCTGGGACTGGGAGGAAGATTAGTTATATTTATAAGACGTGCAAAGAATTTAGAGATACTTTTTGTATGGGCTACAGGGGTCTAGCTAGGCTCAAAATTTAGGGAGAAGTCACTTCTCCCTAAAGCCAAAATAGGGAGAAGTGGTAACATCTTTTGGAGAAATGGTACATTTGCATCATTGATCTTAGTTTTAAGTATATTTTGCTTCAAAAGATAGAATCAGGGCTCAGCCTAGGTTCAAATTTGAGGGAGAAGTGAGTTCTCCTTCAGCTAAAATTAGGGACAAGTGAGGCAACTAAAAGATAAAATGGTTTCTGTTCAGCGTTCAATCAACTCTTCACTTATTTTATACCCCTCATTACACCATGCCAATTATAATTATCAGAAACAACTCTCATTTCGTACGTTTGGGGACAAAATTTACAAATACATACACACACACTTAAGTGTTAATGTTATGTTATTGCTGTATTAAACTGAGTTTAATTAATATATTTAACACGTATTCACATGCTATTTATGTAATAACTGGTAAGCCTCATTACTGCTGAAATAATTTCTATAAGAGAGACTGAAATTGATGGTGGATTTCAAAAGGCTGTATTTCATTTATAATAAGACATGTGTATTAAACCTAGATTTTTCTTCTTTGTCATTGATTGTATGACGGTACTTTTAACATATTTTTTTCCTGTACAGGTGTATCAAATAAAACTTCAAGTGTAACAAAACCAGAAATGTACATAATCTTTTTATGGTACTTCCTTGTAAAACTTAAGCAATTCAACATTAAATCAAATTTATATATTTTTTTCTACAATTATTTGCTTTAAATTAAAAAATCATTTAAAATCTCATTTTACAGCAGAGATAACAAATAAGACCTGTAAACGAGCCTCATATGTATTGCCAATGCTAGGTTACCTCTCCCCATTTAATCATTCTTGAGTATTGTTTTAATGGGCCATTTAACTTTGCTGAATAATAGTTATTGGTAGCCAGCACAAGGCAATTAATCAAGACTTCATCTATTAACAATTTCAAGAAGTGTAATAGCTCCAGACTGTTCTTTTGAATGTTCAAATTTGCATGACCTGTAAATGGGGCAACTTATGACTGAGAATCCTCTGTCTCAATTTTCAACATCAAATTGATTTTAATCAGTCAATGTCTGGCACAAAGTAAATCATTAAAAGGAGAAGTCAATTCACCTTCATGAAATTAATGTGCGAAGTGCAGATTAATTGAGAGAAGAAATCGCCCACTTCACCCACTCGCAAGACCCCTGGGCTAAATTCTTTGGAACGTCTTATCAGGGAAAAGTCAATTATGTGGTGGACACCAGAAAGTTTAAATTTTCATCAATTTGCGTAAAATTGCAAAATAACATTACCAACTCATAATGTTATAGTTCAGATGTCCATTTTTATCTTAAATATCTTCAAATTGAAGTTAGAAAGGCATAAATTTTTCAATTAAACTTCTGCTTTATTCGAAAAACAATCACTGACCTGTCGCCATGTCATGAAACTGATTTAAATATGAACCAATCAGAAGAAGGCATTACAGTGTATCGTGTACGTGTAATTTTATTTAACATGAGCTTTTAACACCGACTTTTACCTAAGTAGATCTAGTATGCTCATCTTTGTCGATTTTTTAATAAGCATATGTTCAAAACAGATATGGTGCAGTTTGTCTTCACTCTTCTAAGTTTCAGCAACTTTTTATGCATGTCTTTTTCGCACCTCTGTTAGTGTTGTTTTATGTACTTACATTCTACGTTACATACTAGGACGGTATACTGTACGATCTGTATTATCACTATTATTCTGACACTATTATTTATGTACCATATGAAAATAAAAGTCTCAGGGCCCTTGCTTCACTTTGGGGGATTGGGGCCGGGGCACTTAGAGGGGGGAATTTCGCGTCGTTTTGGGCGAAAAAGGGGAATTTTAGAAGATCTTTTCACCAACCATTCAACACTTAAAATTGCTATATTTTAATGTAATTTACATAAATATACATTAAATCAAAGGAAAATTGAACGATACCAGCTGGCAACATAGGTATAAAAGTTAAAAAATATAATATATAAAATAAATTTGGAGGGGGGAATTTTTAGCTGAAATAGGGGGAAAAAGTATACTATTTTAAGGGGGGAATGGGGCCAAATTTTGGCTCTAAAGAAGGCCAAACGAGGGACTGAAAAATATTATTTATTTCCGAACTTTTTAATTGTCACTTTAGAAAAACAAACAATGCTTAATTAATCCAGAAAAGTATAAAAATATCGGTTTACTATATAACGCTCTGCACCACAACAGACGAATGCAAACTATATTTATGCCGTTTATTCTTCCACATGCTTCACATCGAGGCTGTGTTATGGCTTTTATATCTACACAGCGAGCGAATCGAGAGATATTGAAAATTTGAATAGTGGTTGGATTTAAATTGCTCAAGCGTGCAAAATTCAAAGTGTCATTACACAATTTTTATCCAAAACATTATCGAGAAATGAATTATCTACACAGGTATGTAAACATTATTGGAATCCGTTGATATTAAGTGTCTGATATCGGGGCTTGAATGTTGCGCACAAAATCCCTGTGCAACAATATACATGTAGTCCTTTCCCTGTTGTACGCTCCAAATATTACCAATATAAAAAGTAGCTTAATATTTGAGAGCGTCAACAAGTTTGACTAGGAGTATGATTATATGGACTAATCACATGACTATCCCTTACTTTCGTCGTATCGGCCCTCCTTATCGTATCGTCCCCTTAACAAAAAACCTTCATGAAGTGCTGGAAAGTTAATGTTTGTCAATTTTTAGAAGTTGTTATTTATTTGATGGTTATCCATGACTATTACGACGATCATTCACATGATTTCCGGTATTCATTGGAAAGTAGGTCATGTTTATTCCAGGGTGATGCTTTGATTTATAAATCATGTAACTCACAAGTAAGTAGTTTGTTAATGGATTAATAGTAGCTTTATCGTGTTATATGCCGCTTATTTTTCAATAAAGTGTAAAATTTTTTTAAAAACAAAATGAGCAAGAGTTTCGGTTTTCCATTAAGTTACTTTTTTTAGAACAAGCACATGCACATAGCAACAAATCTTAACAACCAATCAGAAGTGACGATTCTATGAGACAATGTGTACATGTAGATGAAACAGCTTACTAAAGGGAGCTAAGTCTAACCAGTATTTTGTCAAAACATGGCCAATTTAAATGCAGTTTTCGTTGTTTTGTCCAAGAATACACATTTGACTATATATTGACATATAACACATGCGTGTTTTTGTATTTGTTCACTTCCAAAATTCGTATTTTTTCATTAAGAGGGCCGATACCACAGATAGACATGCTGCATATATAACCAAAGACCTATAGATAACACAGATTGGAAACTTCACGCCTTATCGGGCTATCTCGCAGCGGGGTCACGTGGTCGAGAAACTGATAAGAACACTTTGGATCAGCGGTCGATTTATTCCATAAATCAATCGGAGGAGTCCAAAGATAGCCGATGTATCACGATTGCGATAAGATAGCGACGTGTCCAGTAGCAACGGCTACGATTATCGAGCAAAGTTATGCGAAAATGTTACGGCGCTATAGAAAGGCGGCTGTAACTTGGTTAACAAGAGCACCGCCTTGCTGGTGCAGACCGCTCATCTAATTTCTTTTTAAAGGTGAAGGGACTCTCATTTTCAATCACAAAGTAGGTAGGGGTGGAGTGAAGAGGGGTGCATTGTGTGGGGGTGTGGACATTTATTACATTATCTTCCAAAAATGCAAAAAAAAGGTAAAAAAAAAATAAATCGGGGGGGGGGGGGGTGGGGGTGGAGGGGGGGGTGGGGGGGGGATTCTTGGGTGCGATGGTTGGACGGTATTTCAAACATAAAATAATAAAAATAAATATTTGTGTTTTTTAAGTTTCAAAAAAAAAATTGGGGGGGTGAGGTGGGGGGTATAGTGTGAGGGTGTGGTGGTAATTTGTGAGATGATCTTAAAAAAAAAAAAAAAAAAAAAAAAAAAAAAAAATTAGGGGGGGGGGGGGGATTCGGTGGGGGGAGGGGGGGGTGGGGGGGGGGGATTCTTGGGTGCGATGGTTGGACGGTATTTCAAACATAAAATAATCAAAATAAATAGTTTTGTTTTTTAACCGTTTAAAAAAAATAATTTGGGGAGGGGGTGGGGTGGGGGGGGTATAGTGTGAGGGTGTGGTGGTCATTTGTGAGATGATCCTAAAAAAAAAAAAAAAAAAAAAAAAAAAAAAAAATTGGGGGGGGGAGGGGATTCGGGGGGGGGGGGGGGGGGGGGCACGGGCGATGGTTTGGGTGGAGTCTATTGTGGTATGTCCGGTAAGAGTAGTTTTGTCAAAGTATCAATCAAATCTAATCATAAATAAAGAAGTTATGGCAATTTTAGCAAAATTTAATAATTTGACCTTGAGAGTCAAGGTCATTCAAAGGTCAAGGTAAAATTCAACTTGCCAGGTACAGTAACCTCATGATAGCATGAAAGTATTTGAAGTTTGAAAGCAATAGCCTTGATACTTTAGAAGTAAAGTGGATCAAAACACAAAATTTAACCATATATTCAAAGTTACTAAGTCAAACAAGATGTGTTTGTGAAACACAATGTCCCCCTATATGATGTTTGACCTTGAAGGATGACCTTGACCTTGTGAAGGATGACCTTGACCTTTACCCCTCAAAATGTGCAGCTCCATGAGATACACATGCATGCCAAATATCAAGTTGCTATCTTCAATATTGCAAAAGTATTCATAAAATAAGCGATTTGGGCCACATATATTTGACCTCTGACCTTGAAGGATGACCTTGACCTTTCACCACTCAAAATGTGCAGCTCCATGAGATGCACATGCATGCCAAATATCAAGTTGCTATCTTCAATATTGCAAAAGTATTTATAAAATAAGCGATTTGGGCCACATATATTTGACCTCTGACCTTGAAGGATGACCTTGACCTTTCACCACTCAAAATGTGCAGCTCCATGAGATACACATGCATGCCAAATATCAAGTTGCTATCTTCAATATTGCAAAAGTATTCATAAAATGAGCGATTTTGGCCACATATATTTGACCTCTGACCTTGAAGGATGACCTTGACCTTGACCTTTCACCACTCAAAATGTGCAGCTTCATGAGATACACATGCATACTAAATATGAAGTTGCTATCTTCAATATAGCAAAAGTTATTGCAAAATGTTAAAGTTGGCGCAAACAGACCAACGTACAGACCAACAGACAGGGCAAAAACAATATGTCCCCCACTACTATAGTGGGGGACATAAAAAGGGCCATAATTCCGTAAAAATGACAACCAGAGTTATGCCACTTGTCCTTTTACTGTACCCTTATGATAGTTTGCGAGTGTTCCAAGTATGAAAGCAATATCTATGATACTTTAGGGGTAAAGTGGACCAAAACACAAAACTTAACCAAACTTTCAATTTTCTATGTATAAAGGGCCCATAATTCTGTCCAAATGCCAGTCAGAGCTACATAACTTTGCCTGCACAGTCCCCTTACGATAGTTAATAAGTGTTGCAAGTATGAAAGCAATAGCTTTGATACTGTAGGAATAAAGTGGACCTAAACACAAAACATAACAAAATTTTCAATTTTCTAAGTATAAAAAGGGCACATAATTCTGTCAAAATGCCAGTCAGAGTTACATTACTTTGCCTGCACAGTCCCCTTATGATAGTTAGTAAGTGTTGCAAGTATGACAGCAATAGCTTTGATACTTAAGGAATAAAATGGACCTAAACACAAAACTTAACCAAAATTTTCAATTTTCTAAGTATAAAAAGGGCACATAATTCTGTCAAAATGCATGCCGGAGTTATCTAACTTTGCCTGCCCAGTCCCCTCATGATAGTAAGTAAGTGTACCAAGTTTGAATGCAATAGCATTGATACTTTCTGAAAAAAGTGGACCTAAACGCAAAACTTAACCAAAATTTTCACTTTTCTAAGTATAAAAAGGGCACATAATTCAGTCAAAATGCAAGCCAGAGTTATCTAACTTTGCCTGCCCAGTCCCCTCATGATAGTAAGTAAGTGTACCAAGTTTGAATGCAATAGCATTGATACTTTCTGAGAAAAGTGGACCTAAACGCAAAACTTAACCGGACGCCGACGCCGACGCAGACGCCGATGCCAAGGTGATGACAATAGCTCATATTTTTTTTTCAAAAAATAGATGATCTAAAAATGATCCGATTTTTATAAAATAAAGTTTCATAGAAACATGCGTAATTATGCTTTTACAAAATCTCGATTCTATTAACCGAAAATAAGAATTTTTAATGCAGCGATCGTTGAAGTAATAGCGCTATAAGAATTTCCAAATCGCGGCGAGAATGCCGTTAAATAATTTATTTGAAAGGCTTTTGCTGATAAAATTTTCTTGTATACATTTTTATTCAAACATTTAAAACCTTATAAAATAATATTATTTCAAAACGGATAGATATATGTGGACACATAGATCTAGGTCTCTGATAAAAACAACATTACAGTACAATTATAAATGCTATAATCGTTCGATCCAAAAACGGTTTCAGTTAGTCTTATTTCAATATTGATTCTGTGGATTTTTTCAATTTTTTAATTCTTTTTTTTATATTTAGATCTAATTCATGAGTTATAGGTTATTAAAGTTTTGTTTGTAACAAATTTTTTTCTATTGGTAATTAATAAAAGCTCTAAGTGTCATGGACTAGGATTTCGCGAAAAGAAAAAAAACATTTCACGCGCGTGTTAATTGTCGGATCAATTAGCGAACTGAAGGAGATGTTATGTTTGTATGAAAAATGACAAAGGTTTTCACAATGAACCAAAGCACGTTTGACGACAGGTGTGTACAATAGGGTATAAGAGCTAAAAATTGTACCAACTTTGTACAAGGCCAAAATCCTTTAAAATGAACATTTTCCTCCAGTTTGTTGAATTCAAACCTAGATAAACATATCACCTAGCATATAAATCTGACTTTATCTATTTTGGATGAAAAATGAAAAAGTTTATCAAAAAGAACAAAAACATGTTTGACAGCAATCGTGTACAACAGAGGAAAAGAGCTTAAAATTGTACCAACATTGTATAAGGCCAAATCCTTTAAATTGAACATTTTCTTCTACGTTTTTGTAATTTATACTTAGATTAACATCTCTCCTAGCATAAAAATCATACTTCAACGATTTGGGATGAGAAATAGAAAAGTTTAAAAAAAGAAACAGACCACTTTGGCGACAGGTGTGAAAGTGATTGAATGAAATAACAGTATAAAATTGTACAAAGGCAAAATCCTTTAAAATGCCGTATTTTCGTCTACTTTTTATAAATCATACCTAGATTAACATCTCACCTAGCATAACCATTTTACTTAATCAATCTGTGATGAGAAATGAAGAAGTTTTTGAAAAAAATCGTTTCGGCCTTTCAATTTTTAAAAAATTATCGAAAATGAACAAATCCATTGTTCTCTTTCAAATTCCGATAAATTAATAATGCATAAGAATAATAACTTCCAAAACTTGAAGCATTATCAACAAAGCAAATAAAAACTTATTTTTATTTACACAAAAAAATATTCAATATGTCTGTTTGCGGCCACCGACTTTGCCCATAATTGATTGCTTTAAAACAAAATGGCCAACAGAAGCTGGAACAGGAAAGAAGCTACAGGTACACCGGCATCTCCAAAATCGATGTTACGTGACCCGCTTCCGCCGTTAGATATTATCGCATATCGCTATCGCCAAAGACCTATAGATAACACAGATTGGAAACTCTCCTCTTCGCGATAGCGATATGCGATAATATCTAACGGCGGACGCGGGTCACATGACATTGATTTTGGAGATGCCGGTGTACCTGTAGATTCTTCCCTGTTCCAGCTAATGTCGGCCATTTTGTTATAAAGCAATCAATTATTCTTCGTAATTAGTCGTTAATATTTGTTGTCGTAGGGTATTCTGAGCATGATCTGGTAGTTTATATTATATTGATATTGTTATTAACAATCTTAATGTGTTAATTAGTGTTTTTAGCGCTCGGTTGTCAGTTTGCAGAGCAATGAATGTCTGAAAGCGCAAAGTTACGAACTTCGCGTAGTGAGCAAAGTCGGTCGCCGAAAAAAGACATATTGAATATTTTTTGTGTGAATAAAAATAAGTATTTATTTTCTGTGTTGATAATTCTTTAGGTTTTGATAGTTATTATTCTAATTAATTAATAATTTATCGGAATTTGAAAGAGAACACTGGATTCGTTCATTTTCGATAATTTTTGAAAAATTGAAAGGCCCGAAGCATTTTTTTTTAAACATCTTCATTAAGCATCACATATTGATAACGTAAGCTTTTTATGCTAGGTGAGATGTTAATCTATGTATGATTTATAAAAAGTAGACGAATGAGGTATTTTAAAGGACTTTGCCTTTGTACAATTTGTACTATTTTATACTGTTATTCCATTCAATCAATTTTCACACCTGTCGCCAGAGTGGTTTGTTTCTTTTTGACAAACTTCTATTTCTAATCCCATATCGTTGAAGTAAGATTTTTATGCTAGGCTAGATGTTAATCTAAGTATAGATTTAAACAAACCAGAAGAAAATAATCAATTTAAAGCATTTGGCCTTATACAATGTTGGTACAATTTTAAGCTCTTTTCTTCTGTTGTACAAGATTGCTGTCAAACGTGTTTTTGTTCTTTTTGATAAACTTTTTCATTTTTCATCCCAAATAGATTAAGTCAGATTGTTATGCTTGATGATATGTTTATCTAGGTATGAATAAACTAAACTGGAGGAAAATGTTCATTTTAAAGGATTTTGGCCTTGTACAAAAATGGTACAATTTTAAGCTCTTTTACCCTATTACACACACGTGTCGTCAAATGTGCTTTGGTTCATTGTGAAAAACTTCGTCATTATTCACCTCAAATCGAAGAAATAAGATTTTTATTCTGGGTAATATGTTTATCTTGGTATGAATAAAAAACAAGATGAAAGTACAATGTATGGGTTTAAATTCTCATTTAAAGGGGCCTTTTCACAGATTTTGGCATTTTTTAACTTATTCATTAAATGCTTTATATCGATAAATGTAAACATTGGATCGTAAAAGCTCCAGTAAAAAATCAAGAATAAAATAAAAAAAGGAAAAGAACATTGCCCGGACCAGGTTTCGAACCAGTGACCCCTGGAGTCCTGCCAGAGTCCTGAAGTAAAAACGCTTTAACCTACTGAGCTATTCCGCCGAGTACATATACTTCAAGTATTTTATACCTTATATAAGCAATCTTCGTAGTTTCACAAAATTTAACGACAAAAACAGAACTCTCCTAATTATTCAATCGTTTCGCGTTGCAACGCTTTATAATTTTTAGGTTTTAAAATCGTCAAAAGATGCATATAATGGCTATATTAGACCATGGTAAATGTTCAGTATTACTGTTTCCTCACAAATATCATAACTAAAACGAAAATTTGCGAATCTGAAACAACTTTTTTCAATTTTGTCAATTTACCAAAGCGTGAAAAGATCCCTTTAATATCTTTTATTAGTATTACCAGTTTTCCTGTCAATGTTACACATGCAAGTTAATATACAAACATATTTTAACAGATAGCTGTGAGATTACTATTAAAACACAAACAAAAGCTGTGAGATGACTATAATTCGCCGACCGCGGACACTGATCACACAATTAAAATCAATCAACAACGCAAACTAATAATTGAAGTTAGGATCCCTTCTTTTAATTAATTCTCAAGAATAAAGAAAAAACACACAAACCATCTTCTTCTGTTCGCTAATTGATCCGACGATTAACACGCGCGTGAAATGTTGTGTTTTTTTTCTTTTCGCGAAATCCTAGCCCACGATACTGAAAGCTTAATTTAATTACCAAAAGAAAAAAACTGGATTACAAACAAAACTTTAATAACCTATAACTCATGAATTAGATCTAAATAAAAAGAGAATTAAACAATTGAAAAACTCTACACAATCAATATTGAAATAAGTCTAACTGAAACCGTTTTTGAATCGAACGATCATAGCATTTTTTATACTGTAATGTTGTTTTAATCAGAGACCTAGAATAATGTGTCCACATATATCTATCCGTTTTGAAATAATAATATTTTATAAGGTTTTAACTGTTTGAAATACCAAATTATACAAGAATATTTTATCAGCAAAAGCCTTTCAAATAAACTATTCAACAGCATTCTCGCTGCGATTTGGAAGTTCTTAGCGCTATTTCTTCAACGATCGCGGCATTATAAATTCTTATTGTAGGTAAATAAAATCGAGATTTTATAAAAAAAACATAATTACTCATGTTTCTATGAAACTTTATTTTATAAAAATCGGATCATTATTGACCAAGTTACAGCCGCCTTTCATAGCGCCGTAACATTTTCGCATAACTTTGCTCGATAATCGTAGCCGTTGCTACTGACGCGTTGCTATCTTATCCAATCGTGATACACCGGCTATCTCTGGACGACTCCGATTGATTCATGGAATAAATCGTCTGCTGATCCTCAGTGTACTTATCGGTTTCTCGACCACGTGACCCCGCCGAGAGATAGCCCGATAAGGCGCGAAGTTTCCAATCTGTGTTATCTATAGGTCTTTGCTATCGCGACGGGGGATTTTTGGGTGCGATGGTTGGACGGTATTTCAAACATAAAATAATCAAAATAAATAGTTTTGTTTTTTAACAGTTTAAAAAAAAAAATTGGGGGAGGGGGTGGGGTGGGGGGGGGGTATAGTGTGAGGGTGTGGTGGTCATTTGTGAGATGATCTAAAAAAAAAAAAAAAATAATAAAAAAAAAAATAGGGGGGGGGATGGGGGGGGGGGGGGGGGAAAGGGGGGGGCACGGGCGATGGTTTGGGGGGAGTCTATTGTGGTATGTCAGGTAAGAGTAGTTTTGTCAAAGTATCAATCAAATCTAATCATAAATAAAGAAGTTATTGCAATTTTAGCAAAATTTAATAATTTGACCTTGAGAGTCAAGGTCATTCAATGGTCAAGGTAAAATTCAACTTGCCAGGTACAGTAACCTCATGATAGCATGAAAGTATTTGAAGTTTGAAAGCAATAGCCTTGATACTTAAGAAGTAAAATGGAACGAAACACATAATTTAACCATATATTCAAAGTTACTAAGTCAAAAAAGGGCCATAATTCCATAAAAATGACATCCAGAGTTATGCAACTTGTCCTTTTACTGTACCCTTATGACAGTTTGCGAGTGTTCCAAGTATGAAAGCAATATCTATGATACTTTATGGGTAAAGTGGACCAAAACACAAAACTTAACCAAACTTTCAATTTTCTAAGTATAAAGGGCCCATAATTCCGTCCAAATGCCAGTCAGAGTTACATAACTTTGCCTGCACAGTCCCCTTACGATAGTTAATAAGTGTTGCAAGTATGAAAGCAATAGCTTTGATACTGTAGGAATAAAGTGGACCTAAACACAAAACATAACCAAATTTTCAATTTTCTAAGTATAAAAAGGGCACATAATTCTGTCAAAATGCCAGTCAGAGTTACATTACTTGCCTGCACAGTCCCCTTATGATAGTTAGTAAGTGTTTCAAGTATGAAAGCAATAGCTTTGATACTTAAGGAATAAAATGGACCTAAACACAAAACTTAACCAAAATTTTCAATTTTCTAAGTGTAAAAAGGGCACATAATTCTGTCAAAATGCATGCCAGAGTTATATAACTTTGCCTGCCCAGTCCCCTCATGATAGTAAGTAAGTGTACCAAGTTTGAATGCAATAGCATTGATACTTTCTGAAAAAAGTGGACCTAAACGCAAAACTTAACCAAAATTTTCAATTTTCTAAGTATAAAAAGGGCACATAATTCAGTCAAAATGCACGCCAGAGTTATCTAACTTTGCCTGCCCAGTCCCCTCATGATAGTTAGTAAGTGTACCAAGTTTGAATGCAATAGCATTGATACTTTCTGAGAAAAGTGGACCTAAACGCAAAACTTAACCGGACGCCGACGCCGACGCAGACGCCGACGCCAAGGTGATGACAATAGCTCATAATTTTTTTTCAAAAAATAGATGAGCTAATAAATACAATATTATTATGGGAATTACAGTATTTACAAGTGTATATATCTGAAATCTACCTTTTGTTTGACAAATATGAACTTAGATCACAAAAATTACCTGTATAACATTTAAAATCATAGACATGGAGCGATCATTTTCTCAAAGGCAGCCATTTTGGCATTGTTGTTGTTGTTGTTATTTCGTACCATAGCTATTTCGTACCTTTTACTTTTGGTGTATTTTGTTACTGTCGATTCTAATATTTTGAGTTATAATAGTTATAATTCTTTTTTTGCTTCATCTTCTTACTATTTCCAATTCCATTTCTTACTGTTTTGCGCATATTGCACACTTAATTTTTTTGTTCAAACTCAGTTACAAACATAGTTGAATTTAACCTCTGGTTCAAGGGAGATAACATGAACCCTTTACTGTACAAGAATTTATATTGGATGAAACAAACTCGAAATATAGTTTATTAACAGGTAAATTTCGATATATTTTGCTCAATAAATACTATTTAGGCAACGTTCTTTCATAATAGTCACAAATATGTGTGTATTTAAATTCAGGAGTGATGCGACCGAAATTCGTGTCGGAACTCTCGCTATTAAAAAGATAGAGTGGACTATTGACGCCAAGAGTCTGCCAAAGCAAAAATCATCAAAAGACTCTAAGGCGGCAATTTATATTGACTAGGTCTTTGATATAACATATTGTAATGCATTAAAATTAAACTGGTTATAAAACATGTAATGCTGTTTTATGAATATTATTACAAACATGTGTGAACGTACTACATTGATTCAAAATTAAGGTGTGTATGTATATACCGTATCGTTTGGTTCGAAACAAATAGGCACGAACATTAATGTCAAAAATGAACTTCAATACCTTCTCTTAGCTGACATGCTGGAGTAGTTTTAAATGTTCGAAGTATATTGTGACCAACACATTCTCTGTTTCTCAACAGCTGAAAAGATAGCTTATGAAAATTACTAATAAACCTCAAGGTCCCGGACATTTTGTTTTTAAGTAAGCACAACAACGGGATAAGTTTCAATAGTTAATTGAAAATTAAAATAGAATACACAGTAATTATTTTTTCTTTGAACTTTGTTATTTTTTTTATTCATTTTCAATGAAAATAAAAGAACCCACTGTAAACTTATTTGGAACATATTTTTGTCTTTATTTTGTATCTCCCTATTATGTGCTGTATGCGCAAGCGCAGGCTTTCCTAGTTTCATTTCCTTTAAAATCAAATGCCAATAACTGAAAAGCCAAACATGATTTGTTCATAAAGTTCCAAATTATGTAGAATCCAATTAATGTTATTTTATACATATTGCCAATGTGAATAATTTGGTTTCGTAGTTTTTTGCTGCCGATTGTAAGGAATATCCTAAAAAATACTCAGTTAAAACTTGTCTGAACTTATCCTTAACCAACCTCATTAACAGTTTCGACAATTATTTCTTTAAAAATGGATGAACAGTCGTCAGTTTCCGCAGCGTACGTGTTCCGTGGAATAGAGTACATAGTGACAATGTGCGTGAAAGCAGAAAATTCTTTGACAGTTGAAGTTGAGGATAAACTAACAGCAGACCAATGGAGGGCAGATTTTGATTCAGCTTGTAAGACTTAATATATTGTGATGTACTTATAACTATAAATGTAAATCATATTTATTATACATGCTATTGGCTTAAAAGCCACTCCCTCAAACTTTTTAGTACTGTACTTTTGATAAGTTCATCTTGAATGCTCTGAGCTTTTATGAGTACGTACATACCACTAAGAGGGTCAATAGCTGGGAGTTGGATTATTGCAACTAGTTACTTTTTAATTTTCATAGTTTCTGTTCATGCTTTATTTATTCTGACATCCATTGAGCTTTTATGAGTACATACCCAGCAACCCGGAGAGTCAATAGCTAGCAGTTGGATTATTGCTACTAGTTCATGCAAAAGCTTGTGACCATCTTGTGTGTGCTTTTTTCTTACGCCGTTACGGTACCTAGCATCAAATATGTATTTATATACATTTGCACCCAGCTCTTTCAAACGTTTTCAAGGATAAATATGATATAATTCATTTCTTACAAACATACAACTTTTCTGTGATATAGACATCATTAAATTCCATTCCATTACCATTTCAAAGTGAGAAATCATGACCTCAATCAGGGGATTGAACTGAGGTCCCCCATCTCTCAAGTTTCATGTATAAGCAGAAACTCTTAACAGCCTTGCTAGTCTAACAGCAAAGCTGTTGGAAGTGACCTGATTTTACAACATTTCTTAGAAATAAGTAGAAATAAGTTGGGTGAACATGGGTCTTAAAGGGACTTTTTGACAGATAATTGTAAGAAAACTTAAATATTCACAATGAATTAAAATAATATTAATGCCAAAGAACAGGGAATAATAAAGGGCCTTATTCCATGGATTTGAACCAGGACTTTCAGGAGCAAAATGTAAGGCCAAAAAAAAGGTCTGTTTTGTTCATTTTTGTTCATATAAGATGTTATATCAAGCAAATAAAGCATACATATACATGTATTTCTTATTATAAGCTTTAGTAGCCTTCCATTTTAGTACCCCCCCCAAAAAAAGGAATCTAACTACCAACCCTTTTTTTCCCAAGGAGACCAGAAACAGACCCTTTTTTTTTGGCCTAACTTTCTATCACTGTACCATGCAGATGTTGAACATATCATTTTGCATAATATATGATGTACAAGATAAGTATTGATGCAAAGGACGTCGGGAATTTCAGTGTAAAAGGCACTCAATGAAATTACATGGAACAATTTTTTTCTACTGTAAATATTAATATAATGGCCGATTATTTTAAACAAAATAGAACAAGATACTGGTACAATGTATAACCATTACATGTATCTATGATTGTGTGTTATAACCCCCGAATAACCATTATCTAAGATGTTGTGTTATAACCGCAAAATAACCATTATCTATGATTTTGTGTTGTAACCCCCAAATATTTCATAGTTCATTTTATTTACATTGGTTTCATTTTTTTACTGGCATCCGTGTGCAGTTTTCATTACTGGAACAGAACTGTGTAGGTTTTAAAAAATCTGTTTCATCTTGTAAGCGTAATTTCATATTTTTCTCAACTTCAAAGGGAGATGATTCTGAACTTATTCTTACGTTGCTCATTTACGATAGGGGTTGAGTACTCATTGTTATGAAAACACTGTAAAAGTTTTAATGTGTTTACGAACCCCCCCACCCTCTCACACATATATTTCATTGGCATAATAAAAACAAAAAAATGGTTACAATAAAACAGCATATTTATTTATACTAAAATGTCTTCATCAAAACAAAAAGTAACATAGAACACAAATAAAATAATTTGATTCTACTGGGGCTCAAACCTTGGGCCTCTCACATGTGAAACGAGCGTGTAACCACTACACTACGGAACCGCTTGAAACATCACCTTCTAGCTAAGATATTAATAAGCTATTAATAGTCGGTTTAAATCTAAACCCGGAAGTTTAAACGCTGGATAGTTAGCTGGGTTAAAGGTCCATACCAAAGGGTCCATACCACTGGCAAGGTACAGGTCAGGCCTGCGGCCTTCTATGTGTGGTTCTTAAAAAAACAACCTGTAGGAGGACTAGGTAGTAATGAGACTGGGGTGCTGTGATGGTGCTCCTCTTTGATAAGCGGCTGCTTCCTTTATCAAGACTCATTATTACAATTAATAATACGTGTCGTGCTCTATAGCGCCTTTATTAGTAACTAGGTGGTTGCTAGGATAGTGGAACAAAGAAGGTTTTAATGTGTTTACGAACCCCCCCCCCCCCCCCCAGGGCCCTCAGTCTGTCAAATCCACGGCCGAAATTCGGCAGCATTCCCCCCCCTGAAAAGTATACTTTTTTCCCCTTTTTGGGGAAAAATTCCCCCTAAAAAAAAAAAAAAAAAAAAAAATTTTTTTTTTTTTTATATAGATAGATGTCTCATGATTATTATATCTCAATTCTATTTTAATTTAATCTTGTCAAACATACTAAATTATGAAATAAGCAATGAATATAGTGCAAACATGTACAAATGTAATAATTAGATAGTAAGTAAAAAATCCCCCCAAAAGGGAAAACGCCGCGAAAATTCCCCCTGCTATGGGTAGCGACCCGCTTCCCCTAAAATGGATTGAGGGCCCTGCCCCCCCCCCCCCTCTCACAAATATATTTCATGGGCAATATATTTCATGGGCATAATAAAAACAAAAAATGGTTACAATTAAACAGCATATTTATTTAAACTTAAATGTCTACATCAAAACAAAAAGTTAACATAGAACACAAATAAAATAATTTGATTCTACTGGTGCTCGAACCTTGGGCCTCTCCCACATGTGAAGCGAGCGTGTAACCACTACACTACGGAACTGCTTAAAAAATCACCTTCTAACTAAGATATTAAGGTAGTGGGAGCCTAATGGGTACTTTTCCAGAAACACTCTTTGTTATTATTTTCACATAGAAAATTGTAAATCACAACTAATTGCAAAATTTTAAAACTTTTTCCCAGCCGGTTAACTTTTTATACTTGGTTGAATACACCTTCCCTTTGACTCGGTTGGGCGTTTTCTATGGATTTACCCTATATCCAAAATATATAGTTTTTTGTAATGGAAAATATACATATATTTTGACAAATGACTTAATTAACGTACTTGACTGGATTTTGTTAGTAGATACAGAATTAAAAAAGTGTAATTGAAAGAGAATTGTGCCTTTGATGTCCAATAATATATGCACTTATCTGGATAAAATGGCAAAAACGACAACAAATGGTTCAGGGACAAGAAACTTAAATTACGTTTTATGTCACTTGTAGTGTGATGAAATGCATATATTGTACATATTTATTTAACACAACATATTTTGTACACACTGAATGAATTTCAGGAAGTTTTACCGTTCCTATTTCAAGAAATTATACTTTGAGTATGCCTACCCCAATTCATTTTCACGCAATGAATTTAAGTATAAATTTGTATATCACTTTTTTTGGGGGGTTTTCTAGTTGCTTATTAAAAGCTACAGTTATAAACCATGACATGTGAAGAAATTTAGCTAAATTTGAATTAATATTGATATAATAATACATTAACAAGAGCACCGCTTAATGGGTGCCACGCTCGGCTGCGAAAGGTTGTCAGATTATTTTATTTTTTAGAGGTCACAGTGACCTTGACCTTTGACCTAGTGACCCAAAATGGGTGTGGCGTGTAGAACTCATCAAGGTGCATCTACATATGAAGTTTCAAAGTTGTAGGTGGAAGTACTGTGATGTTAGAGGCAAAGTTAAAGTTTTAAATTAGATGTCACAGTGACCTTGACCTAGTGACCAAAAAATGGGTGTGGTGTGTAGAACTCATCAAGATGCATGTACATATGAAATTATAAAGTTGTAGGTGGAAGCACTATGATGTTAGAGGCAAAGTTAAAGTTTTATATTAGAGGTCACAGTGACCTTTGACCTAGTGACCCAAAAATGGGTGTGGCGTGTAGAACTCATCAAGGTGCATGTACATATGAAGTTTCAAAGTTGTAGGTGGAAGCACTTTAATTTTAGAGCCAATGTAAAGGTTTTAGCACAACGGCGGAAGTCGGACGACGAAGAGGCTATGACAATACCTCGGAGTTTTCTCCGAAAACAGCCAAGCTAATTATACAATCTTAAGGTCACCTAAAGTCAAAAGACAACATATGAATACAGGTGCAGTTCACCACAAAATGTCAAAGTTGTCCCAATATTACGTAGCATCAAGATGTATAAGTTAGCATGTTTCTGTAGCACAATAATATACAACTTATATTTTAATAAAAACAGCCAGATTAATGACAACTAGATGTACATAATTTAGTATCAGTATAAAGCCATTGCGTGATTTTGACTTTCGTCACTGAAAAACTGACCGATTTGAGGGAACAATTCAGATAAAATATTTTTTTGCGTTTGTGACTTTTGGTAGTCCCTCATTGTTTTTAGCAATGAAAATATCCCTAAAGTCATGCTCTCCGGAACTAGAAAATATGGCTTTCAAATCACACAAGGCCAGTCCATATCCTGCAATGTTTTCAGCTGTTGGTCGCTTTAGAGTTCCTATATGCAACAGCACATCTAACAATCAATTAATAAATGTTCTTTGCCTTTAAGGCTTTTCATTACTTAAACACACTGAATTATGGATTGCAGTAACAGTAAAGATGTGGGCCATATTGTCAGTAATTTTACATGTTTTAAGCAAAGATCCCAGTGCTTCATCATCATCAGGAGCACTGTGGGCGTTGCAGGTTGCCTGGAGAACACGTTCATTAGATCTTCCTGTTTGTGTGACTGTCTAGGATACGATTTTTGAAAACCGGCAAAGAGTCAACAAAACTGCCTACACAATTACAAAACGTTTCAAAACAGTGTTTGTCCAGCAATGCACTAACCAAAACCGGAAAATCAAACTTGCGCCCATTATGAGCAACAAAATTGGCTCTGGGAAACTTTGCAAGCCACAATGACATCATACAATCATGTAGAGAAGTTTTAATTGAACACAGTGCCTTTAATAAAACAATTATTATTAATATGTTTCATGTTCGTCTGGAATAGGAAATAAGAAGACAGTTGATGAGAAAAAATACAAAAATTTGGCACCAGAATAGTCAATAACATTGTATTAAAAGTTAGTTTTTACACTTACTCCATTTCTTTCTCATAAGCATCAATGGCAGCCTTGTTAGACGAAGCAGTTGAGATTTTCTTGATGGCCTCCTCAGCACGAGCCTCCATCTTCTTAAGATTTCTATTTGCAATAAGCGTTATGTTTAGAGTGGTTAGGAAGTTATTTACCTTCACTGGCTTGCCCAAACTGACTTTCATTGCTGAAAAGAGAATTGAAAATGATAAGAACATGAAAACAAAATAAGGCCGTAAATTACTTAATAATGACGTGACGTCAGTCACAATGTATTTTCATAGAATCCATTCGTATCATCATTACATTATTAAATAACATGAATGAGCAATCAATTGGATATACATGTAACAACACAAATGCGAAACTAAATTTGAAAACTGAATATGGACACCGAAATGTTTCCTTATATATTACACGATAAACAAATATTCACTGGGAATGACACTTGGAATTTTAAGGGCTCTGAAAATGTGTAAGAAGTCCAAAAATCAATGGCAATTGTGTGTGTGTGTAATGATTAAACATTGATAGAAATGGCAGGTTGAAAAATGAAGATATGCATACCTGTTCCAAGCTTGGTATTTACGTCAAAGCATAGCATTCCCCTGATCTTGAGATGATGCTGCTTTCCATAAGCAACACGGTTTACTTTTCTACAGTCAGGGTTTTCACAAACAACGTACAAATAACCACTGAGGCCATTTTGTAGTTCGCCAACAGTGTTATATATTGTCAAAGAAATGGGACACAGATTACAAAACTGTCCATACTGTAATTTGTTAAGCAAAAACTCCAGCTCAACGAGTCAATCAATCTTCTTCCATCCCCCCCACCCACTTCTGCTTACTCTTTTCACGCCATTTAGCAAATGCGAATAGCTTTTACGTGAGTTATTTTCACACAAATCGCTATCGCAGAGCTCGGTAAATGAATAATTGTTATCGAACACAACGTAGTCGATCGGTGTTTGCTTCTTTTTCGATTTTGCAAATCGCTCGCTTTTATTTCGCAGTTTCGTTTTGATAAGAAAATGTCAACAGCCGTGACGTCATGAACACAAATATTTTATGAAACAAACTAATTAAACTTATATTTGTTTTGTATAGTTATTTAATCTTAAATAAAAAAATACAAATTTATTCGTGTATTTAGTATAATTTCCGGACTTTACCGTAGATATCGCTTATAGCTGAAACGCTTTCCGAATACGGCAATATCGACCAACTATTCCCGATCTCACTAGGCACCTACTGCCTTAATAAGTGACTGTAGTGTAACGGTTATCAATAAAGCAATAAACCTGATAATCGCTGTCGTCTTGTAAAATTGAAGAAAATTCGCGTTAACCAAAACTCGAACAGCAAAAGTCTGCGCTTTTGTTAGAAAAAACAAATAATAAATATATTTTGATTATGTTTTGTTTTTGTACAAAACGAGAAAGTTTCGCGTATTTGCCCAGTCCCTGTGATCTTTCCCCTGTGATCAGTTATTATTTAAAACAATTAGCTTTGCATTATTGGCAATAAATGTTGTAATAAATGTAATAGGCACAAATGCAGTACTTATTTACACTAATTTACACAAAAAATCACCACTATGCAAGATATTCTTTAAACAAAAATATATACATTGATCCGTAAAATAACTTCTCCTCACACAAGCGAAAAAAAAACGCATTACATACTAGTCGCCGCACTCCAGTGCAACGCCAATAAGCCTATCAAAAATGATATGTAAGTGATTCACATGTGTTCCAAGTTATCGATGAAAACTGTTCCAAACACCTTGTTTTTTTAATGACTTTGATTTATGATTATCAATAAACAAACTGATGCTTTTAAGCACTAAGTAGGGTGATGAAAATTTTCAATTTCCAAGCTGTGAACAAGTCCCTTTAAGGGGCCTTTTCACACATTTTGGCATGTATTGAAGTTTGTCTTTAAATGCTTTATATTGATAAATATAAACATTGGATATAAAAAGCTCCAGTAAAAAATCAAGAATACAGTTAAAAAAGTTATAAAAAAAAGTATCCCTCAACAGGGCTCGAACCACTTACCCCTGGAATCCTGGAGTAAAAGTCTACCCAATTAGACCACTCGACCATCCGTGCTCGTACAATCAATATGTATTTTATACTTTTTATAAGCAATCCTTGAAGTTTCACAAAATATAACAACAACAACAGAACTCGCCAAATTATTCAATCGTTTCACGTTGCAACGCTTTATAAAATTCAGGTTTTTAAATCGTCAAAAGATGCATAAAATGGCTATTTAAGAGCATGTTAAATGTTCAGTATTACTGTTTCCTCACAAATATCATTACTGAAACGAAAATTTGAGAATCTGTACCAACTTTTTTTAATTTTGTCAATTTACCAAAAAGTGAAAAGGCCCCTTAAAGTTATGACTTCATGATTCTCACTTTTCACTTGACTTTTGTGATAACTTAAAAATTGGTTCCTGTATTCCATTGAGGTTACATAACATAAGATTTAAATCAATGAGTGAATGACCCAATGCAAAAATGTTTCTGTCTCTGTTGAAAAGTATAACTATATTTTCAAACTTTTATGTATTCAATTACATATGCAATAAAAAATATTGTGTGTTTTTTTCCAGATATTGAAGATCTCACACATAAAACTGGGAACTTCAAGCAATTTAATATTTTTGTTAGCATGTTGGAATCTGGAATCATACAGGTAATAATTTATCACACTGTTATGTTTTGAAAACTATATAATTAATATATAGAGAACTTGTAAGTTAAATTTTATGGCACTCATGAGTAAATAAACTCTAACTTAGTTATATGGTGTATGATGCAAGCTATGTAAATTATTTACCTGACAGCAATTTCTTTATTTTACCTGTTGATTGTATTTAAAACACGTGTAATTTAAATTCTATAAAAGTAACAAAAAATGTAATAACTGGTTACTTTTTTTCTCAGGCAAGTGAAAGTGTTTCGCTAGACCTTCTCACCTATGCAGATCTTGAGTCGTTAAGACAGAGGAAATCAGGGAGTGCTGCTAAACCAGCTGCTGCCCAACAGAGGACTGTGTCCCTAAACTCAAAACGTTACCTCATTTTGACATACACAGTGGAGTTCGACAGGTACTTAATTAAGACTTGTAGAGAAAAACTCTTAAATTGATATTTGAGGTCTTGAGGATGTCTAGAAATAAGAAGAGATCTTATGTTTGAATTACATTAGTTGGTATTTGGCACTATATTTTGCTCTGCAATACACAAGTTATTGAAATAGTAAACATCATTTTAACAATAATTAATAAAATCAGTAATTCCCTTGAGGCACTGCTTTAGTATTGTTTCATTGTCATGCACATATTTGATCTCATGCTGAGTTGTAATGTTCATGCAAATGTAAACTCATCTACCTATTTTTTTTATAGAATACATTACCCTTTGCCATTACCATACGTGGGTAAGCCAGATCCACGTCAACTTCAAGAACAAGTCAGAAATCTTCGTGCAGAAATCAAAGCACTGAAAACACAGGTATTCCTTATTTATAGATGTGATAACATTTTACATAAATTACTTTAAATACTCATAAGTCAAGATAATTTTCTTTAAAAATCCTTTAAAATTATAGTTCAATGAAAAATAGTCTCAACTTAATGGGCATTTCAATGCATACAGTGATACATGCATCAATTCTTAAGGTACAAATTAGGATATTTCATTAAAATTGCTGTAACATTTGATCTCATGGCATTATGAACTTTAAAGGATATTTGACTTCACATAATTATGCACAACAAACACACTTTTTAGATCAATTCTGGCCAGTATTGACGATTATTGTGTTCACGAATTTAATGACCACAAACCATTGCCATTGTCCATGAGTAAAAATGCTGGTAAACTATTCATGTGGCATCAGTAAGTGATTTGTGTGATATGCCTTTATTTGCTGTCCTACTACATGTAGGATTGGGCATTCCCATAAAACATTTGTAAATCATGTACTGCATCAGGCACTGTTGTTGTCAAATTATAACAACATGTTGACAACATTTAGATTTAGATTGATACAACATGTACTGTAAATTCTAAAAAAGAGAGCGGAAGTTAAAGTAAATTTATGTGAAAAATTAACTAGTATTTGTTGGCATTTATATGACTTATATGTTAACTGACACAAAATAGTTGTTTTGACAGATTATACAATCATGAACATGCATATTTAAATAAATTTTCACAAGGTATAAAACACAAGATATTACATATTTGTGCTTGATTGAGCCATAAAAAACAAACAAACACTGTTGCTTTTACGCAGATTTGTATGTCCCCCACTATAGTAGTGGGGGCCATATTGTTTTTTCCCTGTCTGTTGGTCGGTTGGTCTGTTGGTTGGTTGGTTGGTTGGTTTGCGCCAACTTTAACATTTTGCAATAACTTTTGCTATATTGAAGATAGCAACTTCATATTTGGCATACATATGTATCTCATGAAGCTGCACATTTTGAGTAGTGAAAGGTCAAGGTCATCCTTCAAGGTCAGAGGTCAAATATATGTGGCCAAAATCGCTCATTTTATGAATACTTTTGCAATATTGAAGATAGCAACTTGATATTTGGCATGCATGTGTTTCTCATGGAGCTGCACATTTTGAGTGGTGAAAGGTCAAGGTCATCCTTCAAGGTCAGAGGTCAAATATATGTGGCCCAAATCGCTTATTTTATGAATACTTTTGCAATATTGAAGATAGCAACTTGATATTTGGCATGCATGTGTATCTCATGGAGCTGCACATTTTGAGTGGTGAAAGGTCAAGGTCAAGGTCATCCTTCAAGGTCAAATATATGGGTCAAAATTGCGCATGTAATGTCACTTCTGCAATATTGAAGCTAGCAATTTTATATTTGAAATGCTTGTGTATCTCAAGGAGCTGCACATTTTGAGTGGTGAAGGGTCAAGGTCAAGGTCATCCTACAAGGTCAAGCATCATATAGGGGGACATTGTGTTTCACAAACACATCTTGTTATTTTGACATTTCTTGCAAATTCTTACCCACTTTATGGAGTGTTCATAAACAAAACAGCCTATTTGTGTCAAATTTTTACCCTGTAACTTATAAGTGGATAGACTTATGATATTACGGTAACATGAGTTTTAATTTATACTTGACTTGTTTTAACAGTCAAAAAATTGTAATTATTACATTTTATATGAATAATAACTTATATTGTTTGTTGTGCAAAATGTTACAACTAGTACAACATGTACATTATTAAAAGCCGTAACTAATGATCACAATTGTAACTAATGACCACAATAATACTTTCATTTGTACTTGTTCATGTATTTTGTTTGCAGCCTCCTACAGAAATACACTCCAAAGATGTTGAAAAATTGCGAAAAGAGTAAGTGAATCATTCATATTAATATTAATTTTTTAAACTGCCTTGTCAGTTAATTTGTGCCCATGGTCATTTTGTAATCCTTGTACGATTCAGAATATGCATGTACATAAGGATGATAAAGTTTACCAATTTAAAGTATATTTGTATATGATTGATAGGTTAATTGTTTATCTTTAATAAATCACTATGTCATTATGAAAGCTTCATATTTATATTTATTGTCCCCTACCGGTGAAACCAGAGGGGACTTATGGTTTGCGCTCTGTCTGTCAGTAAGTCTGTCACACTTTCTGGATCACAACTTTAAAAGTTCTTCATATTTTTTCACGAAACTTGAAACATGGACAGATGGCAATATGGACATTATGCAAATCATTTCATTTTGTTCATACGTCAAGAATTCTGGTTGCTATGGCAACAAATAAATTTTATTTTTTTAGATCTGAAAATGGTGGAGTTTCAACGGTAGGGGACTAATATTGCTTGGCAGTAGTCTTGTTTTTATATGATGTTTACTCCATTACAGACCGGGCTCCCACTGAATAACTATTATTAAACCCCCACAAACGAAGTTGAGGGGGGTATATAGAAGTGAACTTGTCTGTCCGTTGGTGGGTCGGTCCGTATTAAGTGTCCGCTCTCTAATTCAAGTTGTTTTCATCCGATCTTCACCAAACTTTTGGTCAGAAGTTGTATCTAGATGATGTCTAGGTCAAACTTGAATATGGGTCATGCCGGGTCAAAAACTAGGTCAAGGGGTCACTTAGTGTGTTTTAAACATTCAGCATGTTGTCCGCTCTCTAATTCAAGTAGTTTTCATCCAATCTTCACCAAACTTGGTCAGAAGTTTTATCTAGATGATCTCTAGGCCAAGTTTGAACATGGGCTTTGCCGGGCCAAAAACTAGGTCACGGTGTCATTTAGTGCGTTTTTTAACATTCAGCATGGTGTCTGCTCTCTAATTCAAGTAATTTTCATCTGATCTTTTCCAAACTTGGTCAGAAGTTTTATCTAGATGATCATTAGGCCAAGATCGAACATGGGCCCTGCCGGGTCAAAAACTAGGTCACGGGTCACTTAGTGCGTTTTAAGCATTGAGCATGGTGTCCGCTCTCTTATTGAAGTAGTTTACTTCAGATCTTCACCAAACTTGGTCAGAAGTTTGATATAGATGATCTCTAGGCCATGTTCGAACATGGGCCATGCCGGGCCAAAAACTAGGTCACCGGGTCACTTAATGTGTTTTACACATTCAGTATGATGTCAGCTCTCTATTTCAAGTACTAATCATCCGCTCTTCACCAAACCTGGTCAGAAGTTTTATCTAGCTGATCTCTAGGCCATGTTCGAACATGGGCCATGCTTGGCAAAAAACTAGGTCACTGGGTCTCTTAGTGCTTTTTATGCCCCGGATCGAATGAGGGGTATATTGTTTTTGGCCTGTCAGTCTGTCTGTCTGTTTGTCTGTCATTGTATGTGTCACAAACTTAACCTTGTTCATAAATCTTGCCATATTGAAGATAGCAACTTGATATTTGGAATGCATGTGTATCTCATGGAGTTGCACATTTTAAGTGGTGAAAGGTCAAGGTCATCCTTCAAGGGCAAAGGTCAAATTTATGGCTTCAAAGCGGCGCAGGAGGGGGCATTGTGTTTCACAAACAAAGCTCTTGTTTTAACATTCAGTATGGTGTCCACTCTCTAATTCAAGTAGTTTTCATCCGATCTTCACCAAACTTGGTCAGAAGTTGTATCTAGATGATCTTAAGGCCAAGTTCAAACATGGGCCATGCCAGATCAAAAACTAGATCATGGGTCACTAAGTGCATTTTAAACATTGAGTATGGTGTCCGCTGTTTTTTGTGAAGACAACATGCAAAATATTCTGTGTCAATGCGGCATGATGGGGTATTCGTCAAGTCTGTGACAAGGCTCTAGTTGTTTTCAAACTCTGCCTGACATGTTCATTTCTGTTTTGAAAATGAGAGGGAGAATTTTTCAGATAATCATGTAGCCCAGTGCAATTTTTGTCATCTCAAAATGCTTATTTGTAGCTGGAGGCTCATTAATTCCCAGCTGCCAAGCAGCATGGAATTATAGATTGCGGTATGTCAGTCTGTCCCTAACCCTTTCATGTCCACTTTGTATCTCATGTACCCTCTGAAGAATTTTTATGAAACTTGGCCCAAAGGTTTAGGTAATTGAGATTTTGTGCAGAAGGTATGAGTCAATTCAAGTCCAGGTAACCCTTGGAGGTGCAAATATGCAAGCCTCCATTTTGTGTCAATTCTGTTTTTGTCCTTTTGAAGGATTAATGAAACTTTGCTCAAATGTTTTGCTCAGTTAAGCTATGTGCAGACAGCATAATCCAGAACTGACAACCCTAGGACTACATGAAGATCACACTTTTCAGTTGAAAGCCTTCACCTGTTGTATTTTAATGTCCGTTTATTATCTCCTCTTACTTTGAAATGGGGTTCATTAAACATGCCTGAAATGTTTATCACATTGTGACAATGCCTAGAATTCATGAGGAACTCACATCAAGGTCACACTTCAAGGTTAAAATGCTCTTCTTTGGCTGGGTGAGATCTGCCATTGATTGCCTGATGCAATTGTTCATGTTGCATACTGTTGCTAGGCTTCAAGTCCTGCGGAAGGAAAAGGAGGACATTGAGGCAGAATTTCTTCAGTATCGTCGAGAAATGAAGAACACAACTGAGGGAAATGCTCTCAAGGTAATGAATACACAACTCCAATCAACTGAGTTCTTCCTTTTGGATTCTAAATTCTAAAATCCTAACAAGTGCTAGCATAATGGTACTTTTTGGGTTTGGCATTTACAGCTGCAGTTTTATCAAGGCTTAGTTAGTAGTTTACAGAAATGTTGCTAAAATATTGCATGCCTGCCTGGTCTTGGTAGTGTCAAAGAGTACTAAGGTATATATGAGCCTCGTGGACAATGGAGTGTTATGCATGTACGAAGTGTCATCCCTGATTAGCCTGTGTGGACTGTCTGCTTTTATGGTATTTTTTGTTTGCTCCCTTCTTAGTGAATATCCTTTTAAAGCTTAAAATGTCGTCCCTGATTAGCATGTGAGGACTGTACAGGCTAATCTGGGATGTCACTCTACACACATGCATTAAGCCCTGTTTTCCCAGAGAGCCGTCCATGTGTATGCATTCAGGAGCTGAAGATGTTCAAGAGCATGGCCCGTCAGCTGGAGGAGGAGCTAATGAAGGAGAAGACCAAACACCAGCGGCATGTGAGCAAGCATGGCCAGCAGTACAGGGACCTCATGGAGGAGGTGAGTGGAGTTAAATGGACGCGTTCTGAGAAAACGGGGCTAAATGCATGTGTGTAAAGTGTCGTCCCAGATTAGCCCCGCAATCCACACAGGCTAATCAGGGATGACACTCTCTGCCTAAATTGGATTTTTGCTAGGAAGAGACTTCATTTAAACAAAAATGTCATAACAGCGGAAAATGTCGTCCCTGATTAGCCTATGCGGACTGCCCAGGCTAATCTGGGACGACACTTTACGCACATCATTATGCTCAGTTTTGTCAGAACGCGACTCAAATATTCAGTGTTTGTTGTTTTTTTAGTTTTTGTTTGTGTTTTTTTTTTTTATGGGGGGATGCTTATTTGGGGCCACAATAAGTCTTAATTTCCAATCTCATATACAGGTTTTAAAAGTCAGTGTGTGTTGTGATTTTTTTTTCGTGGGGGGATGTAGTTGGTAGGCTAATGTTGGGCCCAATAGTAGGCTTTATTCCTATTCTTGTGATGAATATATTTTTCCCAAAATACTGCCTTAAATTCCCAATTCTCCCTGTGTGTGTGTGTGCGTTTTACTTCTTCTCTTGAACTGAAGTGCAAATTTTGAGGAAACTTCACTGAAATGTTAATTGGGTGTTACTTATTAAAAAAAGGGTTAAAATGAGCCCTTTGCGTAAAAGTCACTATTGAAAGTGCTTGACATCTCCTAAAAAATGCAATGCCCATATTTGTGGTATTTTGCATGTAGCATGGTATGGTGGTCCTCAGCTAAGTTTGTTAAAATCATGCCCATGAGGTCAACATAGGGCAGGCCCGGGGAATTACTCGTTTTCCATAAATTTATACAGTGAAAACTTCAACAATCTTTTCAGTAACGGTAAGGTGAAGAGTTTTTTTATTTAGCCTTTAATATCATATTGAGGTCCTTTACCAAGTTCAAATCGTAGCCCTGGTGTGAAAACTGACCATGCCCCAGGGATCACCAGTTTTACATAGACTCATATAGATGAAACCTTTAAAAAATCTACTTGTATGAACTAATAAACTATTAGGCTTTCATATTTGGTATGTAGCATCAACTACAAGTCTTCTATAAAAAAAGTCTTCTATTAAAAAATCACATTATCAACACTGTCAAGGTTTCCTTCAGCATTTATAATGGGCCAGTTTATCAACACTGTCAAGTTTTCCAACAGGGTCTTCAGCATTTATAATGGACGGATGTATCAGCAATGTCAAGGTTTTCAATGGTGTCTTCAGCATTTATAATGTTCCGGTAAATCAACATTGTCAACACTGTCAAGATTTCCAAGGGGGTCTTCAGCATTTAAAATGGGTCGATGAATCAACACTTTCCAGGTTTTCACCAGGGTCATCGGTGTTTATTGAATGCAGAGTGTATTTTCAGTTTCAATTGTTTCAGATAGAGGAGGTGCAGGCTTCTGAGCGAAACCTGAAAATCAGAGTAAAAAATCTCACAAATGAACTGGCATTGTATAAGAGGTACTGGTTTTAATTAGATGAATGCTTTTCAGTTGCTTCAATTTGTAATCTGGCAAATGCTGTATGATTTTACTATAGCCCAATACTGAGTGAAGCATATTTTAATATGCAAAACTGTTTTGATGTAATGGTACAGTCAATATTATGGTTGTAAATGTTAATGATTTCTGTTATGTTGCATAATTTTCTTAAGTGTCCTGATGTACAAATAACAGATTGCTAAATATATCAAACTGGTATGAATAGGAATATTAAATTTTGAGTTGACCAGTTTTTTCTAAAAAGAAAAATCATAAACATCAATCCTTTAACAGGCATGTTAGTCTATTTATTGATATTTATTTTTCAGAGACAAAGTCCATGCTAGACCCTCTCGGCCACTCAGTAGAGAGCGCACAAACTCCTATGATCGGTATTCCTCAAGGGAGCGATCACATTCGCAGGGTAGAGAGAGATCACTGTCCCGGGATCGATCCTGGTCAGATCGCTTGTCGGCACGAGATGGATCACTCGAGAGACCATCATCTGTGAACAGAAGCCGACTGAGTGATCGGTCTGGTAGCGTTAAAAATAGTTTCCGAAGTAGGACTCCCTCCCCAACCCCCGCAGGTAATTTTTTTTAATCAAATGTCTGTAGGTAAAATGACAGCAAACTGCAACTATAAAAGGCTCGCTCTTGGGAAATAGGGCTTAATGCATGTGCATAAAGTGTCCTTCAAGATAAGCCAGTGCAATCTGCAATGGCTAATCAGGGACAACCCATTTCGCTTTTATGGTGTTTTTTTAAAGGAAGTCTCTTCTTAGAAACAAGGGCTGTTTGTAAAACATGCATGCCCCCCATGTGGGCTGTCAGTTGTAGTAGCAGCCATTGTGTGAATACGTTTTTTGTCACTGTGACCTTGACCTTTGACCTAGTGACCTGAAAATCAATAGGGGTCATCTGCCAGTCATGATCAATGTACCTATGAAGTTTCATGATCCTAGGCCTAAGGGTTCTTGAGTTATCATCCGGAAACCATCTGGTGGACGGACCAACCGACATGTGCAAAACAATATACCCCCTCTTCTTCGAAGGGGGCATAAATATTCAGTTTAGGTGGAAAGTATTGTTCATGTCTGACAACACCTTAAGCACATGAACCCCGGCGTGGGCATTAGCGTAAGCGTCAGCGTTAGCATTAGCGTGCAAATGTTAAAGTTTGCGTACTACCCCAAATATTTCCTATGTCCTTTGACATATTGCTTTTATATTTTGCATACTTCTTTACCAACATGACCCCAATCTATAAACAAGAGCAGACAATTGTATCAAGCATTTTGACAGAATTATTGCCCCTTTTATACTTAAAATATGCATATTATTGATAAATCTATGTTAAAGTTTGCGTACCACCTCAAATATTGTCTATGTCCTTTGACATATTGCTTTCATATTTTGCATACTTCTTTACCAACATGATCCCAATATATAAACAAGAGCAGACAACTGTATCAAGCATTTTGATAGAATTATGGCCCCTTTTATACTTAGATAATTGAACATTTTGCTTAAATTGCCATAACTTCTTAATTTATGATCACATTTGATTCATAATTTGACAAAACAACACTTACCTGACATACCACAATGCATTCCACCCAAACCATTCTCCATGCCCCACCCCAGGATCCCCCCCCCAAAAAAAAAAATCCCCTTATTTTTGAAAGATCATCTATTAAATGACCACTCACCAACATTATACCCCCCCCCCCCTCTCCATGATAGCTTACGTTTTACTGTCAAGCACTAGTATAGAGCGCGCTGTCCTCTGACAGCTCTTGGTTATAAGAGAATTTAGAACAGTTTTGTGCATAAATAATACTTATTTCAGCAAATCAGAGTGGCAGATTTGACCCATCAGCCTATGTCAAAGATCAGGAAAGAAAGAAGCAAGAGGCGCTTACCAAAAAGTAAGATTAGTTACAGAACATAAATCCACTAAAACAACTCATCATGTTCATACTGTTTTGAAGTGTTTGGTATGTGTGAGAACTAATTATATGATAAATATAGGAAATGTGGCAAGAGTAAGAAATCAGTAATAATTTGTTCTCACTCATGTGATGATGTTAACACCTATTTATTTTATCTTAATTGTGTCCAAAGCCACAATGTTTTGTGGGTAGTACAATTATTGTTCCTGTCTTTTTAAAAGTTATAGTTATGCGATTGAATACAACAACTTAGGACCACATAATGGCGGGTCATGCATCATTCAAGGTTTAAGGTCTGATATGGGCCGGAGCGTAGTGCATGTACTTTAGGTGTCATCCCAGATCGGCCTGTGCGGTATGCATGGGCTTATCAGGGACAACACTTTCAGCCTCTAAGAAATTTATCAATTAAAGGAAGTCTCTTCTTTTTAAATTTCAGTTTAGGTGGAAAGTTTCATCCCTGATTAGCCTGTGTGGACTGCCCTGATTAGCCTGTGTGGACTGCCCTGATTAGCCTGTGTGGACTGCGTTAAGCCCCATTTTTCTCAGACCAAGGCTCAAATATATTTTTAAGTGGTTTCCTGACACTTGCTCTGTATTTATTCTGTTCTAGGAAGCGACAACAAAGATCCAATAGATCTGGTTCCTCCTTGAACTCCAGTAAGCCACTATCTGGGAAGCGTTTGCCACACAGCAGTAGTCGAGTATCAGGTGACCGGGCTGGTTTGTTTTAAGGGAGCGCCAAGTTATGTCTGGGTCAAAAAAAAGTGCAATGTTTGGATCGTGTTGTAAAAAACGATTGGATGGATAAAAGATACTTGAATGAATGAGTGATTTATTTAAGACACTTAAATGCTCAATTAGCCACGCCTGAAATGCCCTAATTGTTTCCTCTAATATTTTTGCAACATTTTTTGCATGGTTGCATAAAAGGACCTTATCATGTTAAGTAGGTTTTCAGTCATATGAAAAAGCTGTTTGGTCATGCAAGCCTTAATTCTTTTATTGTTGCTTAAGCAAAAAAGTGTTTATTACATGTCTATATCAGCCTGGTTCTGGGAAAACTGGACTTAATGCATGTGCATAAAGTGTTGCCCTAGATAAGATTGTGCACTTTTCACCTTAACTGGATTTTTGCCTAGAAAAGCCTTTCTTTAAAGAAACATATCATTAAAGCGGAAAGAGTCGTCCTGATTAGCCTGTGCAGACTGCGCAGGCTAATGTAGGACAGCACTTTATGCACATGCATTAAGCCCTGTTTTCCCAGACAGCGGCTCATTTAAAACTGGGAAGCTGTGCAAGTCAGATTAAAGTTTGTGTGCAGGGCTTATGGACTTGTGCTTACTTTCATCACTGATTGTTTAAAAGTTGAAAGAGTTGAAAACGTTAATAAGGGGTTGAAGTTATTTGAGGTTAGAGGCCTTTGCTTTGCCCCTGTCATCTTCACAAAAACAACTGGGAAAAAACTCAGCTTAATGGAGTCTACAAGCAGTTTCAAGCACCTTACTTGGCCAGAACTAGTACTTTTGATTTCTGGGGAAATCTTTGACATTCATTAAGCATGTATTGAAAGTCCCAATTTCCCGTTCACAGGGCAGATACTGTCTGGTTCACCACTTCAGATATGCATAATTTATAAATATAATAAATGCTTCTTTTAAAAAATTTAATAATAAGGCAAACAGTCCAATATTTTTCTTGATCTATTCATATGTCGAGTGTTAATAAGTAGAATATTAATGACAATACTCGAGCGTACATTATGTTTTCTTAATGTGAATGTTAATAACTCTGAATATTTCTGTTGTGTTGACAGCTGCTGCTAGAAACAGATCCAGAACTACATCATGTGAGTGTTGTTGCTCATTGCCATGGTTACCATGGAAACTTGCATTCTTCTATTGCTAGCACTATTTATAGAGTAATTCCGATAGGACTAATGTTTCTATATGTAAAGACCTCAATTTCTGCAGTGGAAATCCAAGCTCTTAATTATTTTGCCATATCATTTGACTTTCGTGCATGTACTAGTAATATCAGTCAAAACAGAAACTTAAAATTACAATTATGTGTGCAGAAATGAAGTGCAAAAAGTATTCTGGTATAGAAAGTCGTGTTTTATTCCTTTGCTTACAAATTACATGTTAATATTGATACATCTTTATGAGAGTGGGATGGTTTAAGGTTTTCATTTTTTTTTGGCAAAAATGATTTACAAACACAGAAATAAATGGAGTAATCATTGTTGATAAATTGCAAGCTAGAAATGAATGGGTGCAAACTAATTATCTCATAATTACTGAACCATGTTGCAGTGGTTTTTAAGTTTCTATGTAAAAAAAAACAATTGCAAATAATATGTAGAAGCAAAGCAATAAATGGAATATATATTGGTGATAAATGCAAACAGTTTGTTTCCCATTGTAGATGGCAGTCAAGGTGAAATGAGTGATGGAGGGACATCGGACTGCTCATATTCCAGTTTAACAAGGTATTGCGTCCGTCGTCCGTCTATCCGTCCACATTTGGTTGTAAACACTCTAGAGGCCACATTTCTTGTGCGATCTTCATGAAACTTGGTCAGAAGATTTGTCCCAATGATATCTCAATCAAGTTCGAAACTGTGTCATGCTGGTTCAAAAAATAGGTCACTAGGTAAAAAACAAACAAACTTGTAAACACTGTAAAAGTCACATTTTATGCCCAATCTTCATGTAACTTTGTCAAAATGTTTGTCTTAATGATATGTTGGTTGAGTTAAAAATTGGTTCCGGTTCGTTGAAAAACATGGCCGCCAGTGGGCGGGGCAGTTTTCCTTATTTGGCTATAGAGAAACCTTGTAAACACTCTAGAAGTCACAATTTTTGCTCAATCATCATGAAACTTGGTCAAAACATTGGTTTTATCGATATCTCAGACGAGTTTAAAAATGGTCCAGATTGGTGAAAAAACATGTCCACCAAGGGGCGGGGCAGTTTTCGTTGTATGTATATAGTGAAAACATGTCAACTCTCTAGAAGTCACATTTTTGGTCCAATCTTCATGAAATTTGTTCAGAACATTTGTTTCCTAGATATGTGAATTAAGTTTTAACATGGTTACAGTCTGTTGAAAAACATGGCTGCCAGGGGGGGGGCGCATTTTTCTTATATTTAGATAGTAAAAAAGCTTGTGAACACTCTAGAAGTTCAGAACATTTGTTTCCTAGATATGTGAATTAATTTTGAAAATGGTTCTGGTCCATTGAAAAACATGGCTGCTAGGGGGTCGGGCAGTTTTCCTTATATTTATATAGTAAAAAAGGCTTGTGAACAGTCAAGAAGTCACATTTTTTGCCCAATCATCATGCAACTTGGTCAAAACATTGGTTTTATTGATATCTCAGACAAGTTCGAAAATGGTCCAGATCAGTGAAAAAACATGGCCGCCAGTGGGTGGGGCAGTTTTCTCTATATGTATATACTGAACACTCTAGAAGTCACATTTTTGGCCCAATTTTCATGAAATTTGTTCAGAACATTTGTTTCCTAGATATGTGAATTAAGTTTTAACATGGTTACAGTCTGTTGAAAAACATGGCTGCCAGGGGGGGGGGGGGGGGGGGGGCGCATTTTTCTTATATTTAGATAGTAAAAAAGCTTGTGAACACTCTAGAAGTCACATTTTTTGGCCAATCATCATGAAACTTGGTGAAAAGATTGGTTTTATTTATATCTCAGATGAGTTTGAAAATGGTCCCGATTGGTCAAAAAACATGGCCGCCATGGGTGGGGCAGTTTTCCTTATATGACTATAGAGAAACCTTGTGAACACTCTAGTAGTCATATTTTTTGCCTAATCATCGTGAAACTTAGTCATTACATTGGTTTTATTGATATCTTGGATAAGTTAGAAAATGGCTCAGATTGGTGAAAAAAACAACACTTTTTAGCTCACCTGATTTCTCAGGTGAGGTTTTAGGGTTGGTCTTTGTCCGCCGTCCCTCCGTCCACATTTGGTTTGTTAACACTCTAGCATTCACATTTCTCAAGCAATCTTTATCAAAGTTGCTGAGAAGCTATATGGCCACAAGATCTCAGTCAAGTTTGATAATGAGCAAAATCGCATAATACATGACAAAATTATTGCCCTTAGATTGTCAAAATTGTCATTATATTATACAAAATCCCTGAAAACAATCTAGAGGTTACAATTTTGTTTCAGATTTTATGAATCTTGGTCATAATATTTATTTTTGTAAGCAAAGTTTGATGTTTGGTCATTAGGGGTCAAAATATAGGGCACCAGGTCAAATCTTACAAAAACCTCGTAAACACTCCATACGCCAGAGTTTTGGCCCAAAAATGATGAAACTTGACCAGGATGTTTGTCTGGACAATATCTAGGTCAAGTTTGACGTTTGGTAAAGATTGAATGAACTGACTCCTCTCAGGTGAGTTAACTAGGGCCATCTTGGCCCTCTTGTTTTTTAAACAGGCCACAAATTTTCACCTTATGGTAATTAAATGTAATGTGCAATATATGTGTATGTGTATTTAACTCAAAGGACAAGGTCATATGGTCAGTGCTCAAAATATGGGAATAATACAGAATGAAGGGACTGTAACTTTGTCATTTAACTGGCAGTTTTATAAAAACATGTGTTAAATCTTCAGCAAGTTGTGAGGATTTGTTTTTTGCCGTGCCCGTGTCCATCGCCCAAAAAAGACAATATTAATAGCATTCTTGACAATGCTTTCTATGTAATGCTTACACACGTAAAGGCATTGCAACAACCCATCAACCAAGTGTCTTCAAAATTATACTCCGTTTGGGTCAGCACATACTTGAGTCACTTGGATTTGTCTGTCTGTCGTTTGTTTTGTCATGCATAAGTTTGTGGACAGATGTACTTCCAAAAGACCTTTCCATCCCCAGTGATACACACATGCCTAAGTTATTTGCTCTTTAACGCAGCTGACAAAGTATTTGGGGGTTTAAGTAACATTTATGACAAACCTCTACGTCTGTGTGTATCTGAATTTTTAGCTCGGAGTTTTCTGAGAAAACCCGAGGTATTGTCATAGCCAGCTCGTCTTGTAGTCCGCCGTCAGACGTCAAGTGGTGCTAAAACCTTAACATTTTGTTAAGGTTTTGACAATGGCTCTAAAATCAAATTGCTTCCACCTACAACTTTGAAACTTCATATGTAGATGCACCTTGATGAGTTCTACACGCCACACCCATTTTTGGGTCACTAGGTCAAAGGTCAAGGTCACTGTGACCTTTTAAAAAAAAAAAAAAAAATCTGACAAACTTTCATTTATTCAAAACTGCACCCGTAGCCGAGCGTGGCACCCGATATGCGGTGCTCTTGTTATTTGCTCACAAGTATAGCTGACAAAGAATCAGAGTATCAGGGATTATTTATCACATTTGTGACAAAGCTATCACTCAAGGTCTATGTGTTTCTGATTTCAGAAATTACAGCAAACCGCGGCACAGCCGACCTCGCTCTCGAACCCGGGCCACCGATAGAAGTGCCCTGTCTTCAGCCTACCAGTCTAGTACCGATGCAGTGAGTTGTAGAGTAAAATTAGCTTTGTTCTAGGAAAGTTTTGCTAAATGCATGTGTGTAAAACTATTTTCTGGATCCTGTGATATCTCATAAAGTACCATAGCTAGCTTAATGAAACTGAACAACTAGATAAAAGGCCCTTTGTTGAATAGGGTAGTTATTTAATTTTGTTTGGTCTGACCAAAATTCCATTGTTTTAGTCTTTGAGTTTTTATGCCCACATATCGAATGACTTGAGGGTATATTGTTTTTGGCCTGTGTGTCTGTCCTAAAACTTTAACCTTGCTCATGAATGAAAAATCTTGGGTCTATGTTCTTTAAATTTCACATGTGCATGCATCTCATTGAGATCTACAATCAAACATGGTTTGAATTCTCAATGTCAAAGGTCAAGGTCACTGTGACCTTTACATTCAAAATATAACCTTGTTTCTAAAATAGCTGCTGTGCAGCTTCAAAGCGCAGTAGGGGGCATTGTGTTTCACAAACATAGCTCTTGTTTTTATAATAATTTGTATCAAATACTAAAATTGTTGTTAGAAATATAAATTTTCTCAACCACAAGTTGACAATCCACAAAATAAAAATTTGTTTTTCATATGGAGTATATAAATGGTTCGAAACATTTTTCTGCAGCCAAAGAAGACAGAGTCTAGGGTCAAGCGGAACAGTAAAATATATCCTTTGTGTGTGTGTGCTTGCATAGGCTTTTTGAGCATGTCAAAAATACAAAAATATAATGTTAAAATAAGTTTCACTTTCATTATCACATATACTTATTTAAAAAATATGTTAATATTTCTTATTATGCAAACAAAGTGGTAAACTTAATATTGTTGAACTTGCAAACAAAATAATTTCAGAAGGAGTTTTACTTAATCATATCATGCCTAGATAATGAAATAAAAGGAAGCCATACCATTAACTGCTATGGCTCACTTGACCTTTTGTACAGCCCAGTTTGATAAATGTGAATGCATCCTTAACTCTGTTCACATTAGCTAGTACTCCTGAGTCAGATACAGGGCGAACGCGTTCCGTGCGAAATAAGGAAAACATTCCTGTAAGCAATGGAGAGACGCAGCGGAAACCCTCTGGTAAGAATGTTGGTTTTGTTCTGCTTGTTTCATCATCTTTTACTGCTCACCGGCATGCAGCACTTGGCGGAATTACTAATTAGTACTTTACATACCAAAATTATGTGCCTTGTTCTGGATAAACTGGGCTAAATGCATGTCCGTAAAGTGTCATCAAAGATTAGACTGTGCCGACTGCTCTGTCTAATCAGGGACGATACATTATCTTTTTCAGAATGAGGCGCATACAATGTCATGATGATTGACATGTTCCAGGATCTATCCCTACTTTTTTAGCATTCTTTAAATCTTTCTTAAAAGGGACTGGTTTTTCCCAGGAAATGGACTGTATAGAGTCTCATAAGTGAAAGGCTTTTCATGTTATTGAGCTAAAAAAAGTAGGTGTTACCTAATTGACATGTTTAACAGTCCATTATTTAGAGACACACCTATGGCAATGTTCTTTTCTGATTGGTATTGCACTCTTATGGACATATGCATTCTTTAAAAAAGAATTCCTTTAAAAATACCTGTATGTTTTTAGATTTCAGGTTTTGCAAGAACTAAAAGTGCTTGCAATAATTTTAGCTGGATCTTATAACCTAAAAATGCTTTCAATATCTCAAGCTGGCAGTTTAAGATGATTTCAAATACTTTGATGTTTTTTTCCTCAGGATATGACAGCGATGTGTTTGATAGATCTGCAGAAATTTCTGAGATTGATGAAAGACTAAGTCGTCTGCAGCAGCTTATGAAAACCAGTCTTTCTTGACCCTGCTGATGAAAACCAGTCTGTCTTGACCTTGCTGATGAAAACCGTCTGTCTGGAAACAGCTTATGAAACATGTGTAGATGTTTTGAAACTGCTGATAAGAATCAGTCAGCTTTAAAAAAGTGTATGGAAATCAGTATTGGACAAGCTTATGAATTAATATCAGTCAGTCTTTATCTTGCTAATTCAGGGCAGCTATAGAAACCAGTCTGTGTTTCATCGAGCTTTCCAAAACCAACACAGTCCTGTTCCAGCTTTACCTCTTTCTCAGACAAAGATTGCCATACTTTGACCATTTTTTTAAAACATCTGTAACTAGTCTCATAGTCAAACAACCAGCAAAATTATCGTCAGATAGCAATTGTTCAATCAAATCATTAAAAACTATTGAAATGAGATTTAATACTAACAGTTTTTTATGCAATTTCTATCTTGATTTTTCATGTGGGACTGGTTTTCATCTTTTGCTTGACATGCTTCTTTCATCACCTGTTAAAGATTTAATACTTCAGTCAAATTACACATATGTCCATTTTGATTTTAAAATGAAAGCCATTGTAAAACATGTTGTTAATTTGTGGTTAAAACCCATTCAACATCAGTGATTTACAATAGTGTCCCAGATAGTGTAAACTACAATGAAAATGATAAGTTGTATAGCCATCGTAATAAACAAAAACACTTTTATAAGTTTTAACCTCTTCCGGAATGGTAAAATACACAAAATATTTGTGTCTAAGAATATACTTACCATGTTGTGTGTGGTGTAAGGTATGATATGGCCAGTATACCGTTAGAGGATTTTCTTTTTAAAATGTTTCCATATATATATAAATTGAGAATTGGAATATTTGCAACATCGAACAAACATTTATGATCAACATGCTCATTGAATGATGGACATGTTAACGCTAGAACTGAATTTAACTAATGATTAAGGAAGTGCTTGGAAATATTATTTCTTTGTTGTAACATTAATTTGTCATACTGTGTAAAATATATACAGACATTGGATTGTTAGATGCAAAGTTGGCTGTGTAATGTACCTAACTTTTCTTCCTTTTGAAATTATATTTTCAGTGCTATGTGGATAAATAAAGTGACTGTATAATCTGATTAGCAAAACACATGTACAAGTGGACCAACTGCAACAGATATTTAAATAATTTTGTAGAGTAGCTTAATTAATCACAGAAATTATTCTTAGATGAAAATGTACTATATTTAGGGTTAATTAATTAACAGTGGGGTGTGACACTATATTTTTGCCTATGGTTTAGGTGGGATGGTCGGGTATATTTCAGTGTTAAGGAGTTACCAGAGCAAAGCTGACCCTAGTAAAAACCGGAGGTATTGTCTCAAATTTCTTGGACAATTTTTGTTAGTGTTATCAATACACCTATATGTATCAATAACCACATGGCTAGCAATTTACATTAAATTTTCGTTTGTTTTGATTTTTATGTCCCCCACCACTATAGTGGGGGACATATTGTTTTTGCCCTGTCTGTTGGTTGGTTGGTTGGTCTGTTGGTTGGTTTGCGCCAACTTTAACATTTGCAATAACTTTTGCAATATTGAAGATAGCAACTTGATATTTGGCATGCATGTGTATCTCATGGAGCTGCACATTTTGAGTGGTGAAAGGTCAAGGTCAAGGTCATCCTTCAAGGTCAAAGGTTAAAAAAAAAAGTCAAAGCGGCGCAGAAGGGGACATAGTGTTTCTAACAAACACATTTCTTGTTTTAGACATCATATTTATTAATAATAGTAATGAAATAGGTTATTATATATATATAAATATATCCGTAACAAAGCTAGCCTGGTATTTCTACTTCCACTTAAAGGATAGATTAAACTTGTTAATGTATTACAAGGTATGACCAATCTGTTTTAATTATATTTAAGATATATCATTACTCATGTAATTTCGATTCTTTTGTAGAGAAAGAATAGCCTTAACATGTGTAACTTAGTGGAAACTTAATAAATTGTTTATACTTTACTGGAAAGTATTGGTAATTGGCATTTTAGAAATTGTATTGAAGTAATGCTTTTGTAGTTGTTAATTCCAGTAACTAGAAACGTGTTCATGAAATGTCACCATTTGAATAATTTTTTATTATTATTTATTGTATTGTATATTTTATTCATTTTGTTAAATTTTATAATGTTTGCTGTACAGAGAAATATAATTTATGAACACGAATTTTAAGCTTTATTTATGAATTCTCCATTCTGCTGTCTTTTCATTGCCTCAATGAGTTGAACATTGCTGAAGGCAAGTTTCAGGAAGAGACATATTGTATCGAATGATGTTGAGCAGACACAAAACTGTCACTAAAAGACAAAGGGACATACGGAAGAAGGGCATTCCTATACCAAGCCAGCAATATTGCGATTGTTTAATAAAGTGAACACTTAAAATAACCATCTGGTATTTACATGATTAACAAAAGAACTGTCATTAATGATACTGGGGTATCAATCTAGTGAAAGATTGGATGCTGCGCCTTGCTCCGGTTTGCTTCCCCCTTTTGATGCAACAACGGTAAAATCTTTTGATATTTGGTATATGTTTGCCATTGAAAATGAAATGAATATGCATAAATAGCTATTTAACAAGTGCAAGTGAAATTAACTGCATATAACAATTTATAATAAAAAAGTCACCAGATTGGTGGAATTTCCTATCTGCCCCTTTTCACCAGTACCCTGTACCTAGAGCATATAATTTGGTTAAATATTTATTTAAGCCTTTTAAAGGGACCTTTTCACGTTTTGGTATATTTTAAAAATAAAAAATAAAATGTTTCAGATTCGCATATTTTTGTTGTAGTTATGATTTTTGTGAGGAAACAGTAATACTGAACATTTACCACGCTTTAAAATATCCAGTATATGCATCATTTTACGATTTAAAAACCTGATATTAAAAAGCATTGTAATGCAAAATGATTGAATAATTTGGAGAGTTCTGTTGTTATATTTTGTGACACTAAGAGGATTGCTTATATAAAGTATAAAATACATCACTAATTGTATGAGCACGGATGGCCGAGTGGTCTAAGTATTCGACTTTTACTCCAGGAGTCATTGGTTTATGCCCAGTTTAGGGTTACTTTTTATGCCCCCCTTCAAAGAAGAGGGGGTATATTGCTTTGCACATGTCGGTCGGTCCGTCCACCAGGTGGTTTCCGGATGATAACTCAAGAACGCTTGGGGCTAGGATCATGAAACTTCATAGGTACATTGATCATGACTTGCAGATGACCCCTATTGATTTTGAGGTCACTAGGTCAAAGGTCAAGGTCAGCAGGGCTCGCGCTGTCGTTCGCCACTTGAGCCATTTGCGAAAATATTGAGAATTTGGCTCAAGAAAAATCCGCTTTGCGAAAATGCTAAAATCTCGTAAAATTTCATTGAAAACAGCCGCCATTTTAACCCGAAACTGGTTTTCTAAATTGTTCTCTTTTTTTTCAATGAAAGTATTCGCAATTTGAACAGTGAACGAAAACCGGTCTGCACCTGTATCGAGACATCGCTTGACCTTATTGTTATAGAAGTGCACATGGTAGCTGGCCAATCAACACTGAGCTCGCTTACACATGAAATGACGTAGTTGAATGAAACGTAAAAATGGGTGGAGCTTTGAATACACAGTTTATATTGTCGTCTGCAAACAAAATAGCGGCAGGTCGCAAATGTCGTATTATAAGATTAAAAATAAAAATAAGCGTGACAGTAAATTAATTATTTCCAAGCTGACTATCGATCTAAATTAAAGAGTGATAATTAAATAATTAGTTCTATGTCGTTGATGTTAAAACTTTCTGCCGATTTTCTATTGAAATGAAAAGGTAATAATTAATCAATTTGATCGTTTTACTCACACTATGCTAACTAACAGCGGCGTATTTTAATCAAAGGAAAACGTGAAAAACACGCGCGGTTTAATTGCAATTAAAGTTTAATTAAAGTTACGAATTTTTAACTCATAGGAAGAGTAATTCATATCGTCAACAATATAAATGGAAGTAACCACTTTGTCCGTACAGTCGCTAACATGGCTTCTTTAACCTTAAAGTGTCCTTTGGACGAAAATGAGTCTGAACAAACAAACAAACAAAAATTAACACAAAAAACTAGAGCATTCCAAGAGTCATGGAAAGTTGATAACAATTGGCTTCGCTTTGAGAATGAATCAAAATCAATGTACTGTGACCTATGCATTAAGGTGCAGAATTCCAACACATTCACTGTAGGTTGCAATATCCTGAAAAAAGACTCGGTGACGAAACATGAAAAGTCTAAAGGTAAGATTTTGAAGATGAGAGGAATTTTAATTTGAAATTACTTTAAAATGCTATAGTCTAACCATATGTATATTAGCAGATTGACTATGTATTTATTTTTATTTTTTTTATTTTCAGATCACACTCATGCCGTCGATGCCAGCAAGCAATCGGTGTTTATGAAGTCCGCCTGTGACGTGGCCATAACGAAGAGTGAGGCAGCGGTAACTGCAGCTCTAAAATATCTCTATTACTATGAAAATTGTGATGTGATGTATATTATGATATGTGACATGTGCTTGTTGTCATTAAAAGAAATATGAAACATCTATAGTTAATATTGTTATTTGAAACAAATGAAAACTGGTTGGCAATAGGCCCAAAACGCACCACAGACAATCTAGGATCCAAAAAAAAAACCTAGATCTGGGTGGCTCAAAGATATTTTGGGCCAGCGCTAGCCCTGAAGGTCAGGGTGACCCGAAATAGTAAAGTGGTTTCCGGATGATAACCCAAGAACGCATACGCCTAGGATCATGAAACTTCATGGGTAGATTGATCATGACTTGAAGATGACCCCTATTGATTTTGAGGTCAAAGGTCAAGGTCACGGTGACCCGAAATAGTAAAATGGTTTCCGGATGATAACTCAAGAACGCATACGCCTAGGATCATGAAACTTCATGGGTAGATTGATCATGACTCGCAGATGACCCCTATTGATTTTGAGGTCACTAGGTCAAAGGTCAAGGTCACGGTGACCCAAAATAGTAAAATGGTTTTCGGATGATAACTCAAGAACGTATACGCCTAAGATCATGAAACTTCATAGGTAGATTGATCATGACTCGCAGATGACCCCTATTGATTTTGAGGTCACAAGGTCAAAGGTCAAGGTCACGGTGACCCGAAATAGTAAAATGATTTTCAGATGATAACTCAAGAATGTTTTTGCCTAGGATCATGACACTTCATAGGTACATTGATCGTGACTCGCAGATGACCCCTATTGATTTTCAGGTCACTAGGTCAAAGGTCAAGGTCACAGTGACAAAAATCGTATTCACACAATGGCTGCCACTACAACGGACAGCCCATATGGGGGTCATGCATGTTTTACAAACAGTCCTTGTTTCTTTCTGTAATTTTATTCTTGTTTTTTTTTAACTGGAGCTTTTTGTGATAAAAAACACTCTTTTTATTCCAATATTTCGCCCAAATGGGTTTGTAAACCTTGATAAAGCCCATATGGGCGAAATATTGCAATAAAAATAGTATTTTTATCATGAACATATATATCTTTATCCCTACTGGATATTAAACTGAGTATGGAGCTTTTTAGTTCCAGTGTTTACATTTATCAATATAAAGCATAATGATGAACTTCAATATCTGCCAAAATCTGTGAAAAGGTCCCGTACTATAAAAGGACTTGTTCACAGTTTTGCAAAATAACATTTTACCAATAATAGATTAAAAGAAGAATTCAAACAAGCAAAAATTTATAATGCGCTCATAACGCTTTTCATTAAAAAAATACACAAATTTACAATTATTCAACTAAGTGTTTGAAATAGAATTTTAAGTTTAACGCACACACACATTGGTCAATAAGTAACCTTTCCAAAAGTCGCGGGAAAGTAAAATTTTAATAAAAAAATTAATTTGCTTTTGATAAATATACGCTATCACAAATTAAAAAGTTTATAACACATTTTTTTCAAAAATACAGACATTGTGCGAAAAAGTCTCACGAAACGACATTTTAGTGAACGTCAATATTGTATGATATAAACTAATTTTATTATTTAAACAATACACACCTTTAAGACCCCATACCTTAAAAAACATGTTCTTCCTAACTTCTAGAAATTAAGATTGGGCACCTGAAATAATCGACAACTACACATAGTGGAACGTAACCACAACGCGGAGTCCACACAACGCCGGGTACCAGTAAAAATGTAAACAAATGAAACACACCTTACCTGAACGTACATGACATTCAAGAGACATGTGGATATTTGGCTACGGATCGTTAATTTGGAAGGTTGATTTTCCATACAAACGAAAGGTAACAGGCTATATTAAAGGATATCTCCGCCGTTTCTGGCAGGGAAGTACAGATCACAGGGGAATTCCAGGCAACGTAAGTGTAAACTGTTTTTTTTTGGTCCATACAATAACCGAAAAGCACCGAAAAGCACTCAATTTCTCTCTATATATATGCAATATATCGTTTTTAGTGTATGTTAACGAGTTTAATTAGTAATAAATGGTTATATGATTGTATGTTTATACTACATTGTGCCCAAAATGGAAAATATCGGCAATTACCGACCGAAAAGCACTTCATGTGGAAACCGAAAAGCACTCAATTTCTCGCTATATATATGAATATTTGCGTTTCTATTGTGTGTAAACGGATTAAATTAGTTATAAATGGTTATATTTCATGCATATTTATACTACCTTGGGTTTATTATGAGGTATTAAGCCCCAAAATTGGATAAATATCGGCAATATACCGACCGAAAAGCACTTCAAGTGAAGACCGAAAAGCACTCAATTTCTCGCTATATATATGAATATTTGCGTTTCTATTGTGTGTAAACGGTTTAAATTAGTTATAAATGGTTATATTTCATGCATATTTATACTACCTTGTGTTTATTATGAGGTATTAAGCCCCACAATTGGATAAATATCGGCAATATACCGACCGAAAAGCACTTCATGTGAAGACCGAAAAGCACTCAATTTCTCGCTATATATATGAATATTTGCGTTTCTATTGTGTGTAAACGGTTTAAATTAGTTATAAATGGTTATATTTCATGCATATTTATACTACCTTGTGTTTATTATGAGGTATTAATGCCCGAAATTGGATAAATATCGGCAATATACCGACCGAAAAGCACTTCATGTGAAGATCGAAAAGCACTCAATTTCTCGCTATACGTGTATATATGAATATTTGCGTTTCTATTGGGTGTAAACGGATTGAATTAGTTATAAATGGTTATATTTCATGCATATTTATACTACCTTGGGTTTATAACGAGGTATAAATGCCCGAAATTTTATAAATATCGGCAATATACCGACCGAAAAGCACTTCATGTGAAGACCGAATAGCACTCAATTTCTCGCTATATATATATATAATATTTGCGTTCCTATTGTGTGTAAACGGTTTAAATTAGTTATAAATGGTTATATTGCATGCATATTTATACTACCTTGTGTTTATTATGAGGTATTAATGCCCAAAATTGGTTAAATATCGGCAATATACCGACCGAAAAGCACTCCCGCGACAGCAGAGAATCACCGAAAAGCACTCAAGTTCTCTATATATACATGCAAGTTAACTATAAGGGCCGATTTTAATGGATTGAAAAGATGTACATATTTATTTAGTCAATAATGACTTCATTAAATAAAAAGTTTAAATATAAAGCTCATTACTATTTTTGGTGGCCACCGAAAAGCACTCCCGCGACAGCACAGAATCACCGAAAAGCACTCAATTTCTCTATATATAAACGAAACTAAGCTATAAGTGCCGTTTATAATGGATTGAAAAGATGTACATATTTATTTAGTCAATAATGACTTCGTTAAATATTGATTTAAGTTTAAAGATAAAGCACAAGCACTCAATTTCTCTCTATATTTAATATAATCAATGATGACTTCGTTAAATATTGATTTAAAGGGGCCTTTTCACAGATTTTTGCATTTTTTAACTTATTCATTAAATGCTTTATATCGATAAATGTAAACATTGGATCGTAAAAGCTCCAGTAAAAAATCAAGAATAAAATTAAAAAAAGGAAAAGAACATTGCCCGGACCAGGTTTCGAACCAGTGACCCCTGGAGTCCTGCCAAAGTCCTGAAGTAAAAACGCTTTAGCCTACTGAGCTATTCCGCCGAGTACATGTACATGAAGTATTTTATACCTTATATAAGCAATCTTCGTAGTCTCACAAAATTTAACGACAAAAACAGAACTCTCCAAATTATTCAATCGTTTCGCGTTGCAACGCTTTATAATTTTTAGGTTTTAAAATCGTCAAAAGATGCATATAATGGCTATATTAGACAATGGTAAATGTTCAGTATTACTGTTTCCTCACAAATATCATAACTAAAACGAAAATTTGCGAATCTGAAACAACTTTTTTCAATTTTGTCAATTTACCAAAGCGTGAAAAGATCCCTTTAAGTTTGAAAATAAAGCACTATATATATATATGAGGCGCGTTCTGAGAAAAGTGGGCTTAATGCATGTGCTTAAAGTGTCGTCACTGATTAGCCTGTGCAGTCCGCACTGCTTATCAGGGACGACACTTTTCGCCCAAACGTGATTTTCGGTGAGGAGTGACTTCCTTGAAACTAAAAATACCATAAAAGCGGAAAGTGTCGTCCCTGATTAGCCTGTGCGGACTGCGTAGGCTAATCTGGGATGACATTTTACGAACATGCATTAAGCTCCTTTTTCTTCCCAGAACACGACTCATATATACATGAGGTAGTTTGCCAACATAATGAATATGTTGCCCAGCTCTTGCCACGTGGAGGCCACCTCTTGTAAGAGCCAAATTTTGAAAAAAAGGCCGAAATATTCCCGAAAATTTATGCAAGAAATAAAAAAAAACGGAAATAGTCCCATTTGTATAAACAAGAAATTAAATATTTGCAGCTGTTTGTAATGAAATAAAACTGCACAGCTTAAGATAAGCTTGTCTGTCAATGATTATGTTACCCTCAAGTTCAAATCAGATTATGATTATAGAAAGTAATGATATGTAAAAAAAAATCCAGTACATACACCGGCATATGGGACGCAATGTGTATATAAATATATGGTACATACTAACTAATAAGTGGTACATAATATAAAAAACATAGAATAAAAATGGATAAACTATACATACAACTATGTTACATATACATATGCAAAGAAGGTAGTAAAGTTCGAATAAAAGATAGATTAAACAAAATAAACAAAGATACAACTATGTTACATAGACATATGCAAAGAAGGTACAAAAGTTATAAAATTCAAGATCATGATTATAATAACAAATGTGAACAATGATAAAAAACCAGGTATGATTATCATTAAGATTTGTAAAGAAATCTATACGACGGGGCATTTAAATCGTGTTTCATTTATTTTCAGATATAAATATCAACGGAATGCACAGGTAAACTATCAGTGAGTTTTAATTACAACACAACTGATCGAATGTGTTAATACTGTTATCTTATCAGCGGGGTGTTAATTAAATAGCATCCGATTGAAGGTGCGATAGTATTAATACACGCAGCGCGCAATCTGATTACCCGCTGCGCACACGCGTCAATATGATAGAAATGGGGTTTAATTTCCCACTAAACAATGTTACAGTTTTGTCTGCCTCAGAAGCCGTTGCTTGGTCATTTGTCAGTTCATAATTCTGATTTGCATCACTGCTCTCAGATAATGAGTTTTCAAAAGACCTTTCAACAGTTTCCGAGTGGTCATAATCGGAGTCGTCACCATCAATTACCACAAAAGTTGCATTAGCAGGAATTGAACATGTTTCTACCTTTGTAACTTTAATATCATCACTGAGTGGCGAAACATCATTTACTAAAATTTTGTTTGCAGGAATCAATGGCACAAAATGGTTAGGTTCTAGTCTGATTATCTCCGAGCGAGACATTTGAGACCACATTATTGTTATATCAGGTGACATGTCTTTACATCCCCTACCCACAACACGCCGTGTTAAGACTTCGGACGTATAGTCCGAGAATGGCTGAGGCGGATAGTACGACTTAATGCATTTTTTGATTACTGCGCTTACCACAAAGATTAGCTCGACGACTGACCAAGTGTATAGACCTATAACATCATGCAACAAATTTGAATATTCCGCCTTAAGTATTCTGTCATCGGCGAGGAACTGATCAGATTTGTAGTAACTTTCGTTTTCAATAAGTTCAAGAGCAGATAACAATCTCAACAAAATATGTTGCTCTTCACTACCATTCAAACATTTTGAAATAGATCTAAACAGACAGTTGCCGTCACCGATTGTTTTTATAGGTGTGTAATGCCCTATCATTGCAGGATGAAATTTGTGCAGAATATTGATCGCCATCTTGTCCGCGTCTGAAGACGGGAACGTAACATCAGTCTGCTGTAATCCCACATTATACGCATCTAATAGTTTCCTTTCGGACTTAGCAGCATCTAATAGTTTCCTTTCGGACTTAGCAGCATTTATCAATGCATTTTTCTTTTTTGACTGTAATGCGGCCCGAAGTCTGTAAAAAGAGGGTGTCCCGAAGAGTTGACTAAATTTCTACAGCTAACATTTAATCAAGCGCGTAAACTTCTCAAAAAACGAAATTTCCCTATTTCCGTTCACATTTTAAAAATGTATGTATTAATGGCTTACTAACGCTCGATTGGTCATTGTCGGCTCGGGTACTACCTACATGTACCCGGTCGATATTAGACTGTACCCCAGTTGTATTTCCCGCCCAAAATCCGATGTCGTAAAACGCGCTAACGATTATCTTAAACAAACTTCTGTTAAGAAAAACTGCATCAACATGAGTATGAGTTACTTAAGAGTACCCGGGGTACATGTAAGTTTTACCCGAGCCGACAATGACCAATCGAGCGTTACTAACAGTAAAATACCCAACAGCGGTATAATGTTATAGATTTATTTTTGCATTAACATTAATTCAAAACATTTTTAGTTCAAAATGTTATTCACGTTAAATAAATACATCAGTTCTTCTGTTCATTTGCATCAAATTAAAGGTTAAAGTCCGATTGTTTTTAAAAAACTGCTATTTTATGAATATATCAAGCATGTACACTTACCAATAATGATGTTTTAAAATTTTGTGAAGTGCGCGGGCCATTGAACGTTGAGATAAGCAATGTTGCGAATTAAATTACACATAATTAAAAACTTATTTATTGTAGGATACCGATTACACGGAGCTTGATTACGCTGCGAACTAGAACTCTGCCGCAATGTATCTCCAATGAAAGATGTAACATTAATTCAAGCACGTATACTTACCAAAAAAAAGATATTTCTTTATTTCCGTTATCAGTTTAAAAATGATGGTATTAAGGTGTTACTAAACAGTAAAATACCCAACAGCGATCGGGATTAATGCACTTGGCCGCTAGACGAAAAATTTTATACAACTATTCTGGGCAAATTTCACTTTCAATAAATACATCAGTTATTTTTATCAACCAAATTCCTGTTGTGTGCTACTGTTTCTTATCAGAATTATATATTTTACAATACACCATCAGACCCGAATGAATACACCATTTATTCCAAGCAGGTAAATAACAATTACTATAATAAAACAGTGGAAGTCTACACGGTGTATTAGCAACCTGCTGTGGTGATCTTATCAGTTCAATACACAGGAACATGGCTACTGTACTGGAATTGGAATTACAGCCAAAATAACTGTTTTCATTTCAGTCTACACTGTGTATTAGCAACCTGCTGTGGTGATCTTATCATCTCAATACACAGGAACATGGCTACTGTATTGGAAATATCGGATTTACAGCCAAAATAACTTTCATTTATTGCTGAAGTGGTGTGCACTAACAATTGATCCACCTCACCGTTGCACTTTTTTTATTACATTAATTAATTTACTGAGTCGGCGCTGCGCTAATAAAGTGTGATGGTGGAAATTAAGAAATAAGATATATTTTCGCATGAAAACTGAATACACATGATACATGGATAAAATATATATAAGACACATTTGAATTTTTCATTTCTCCAAAAATTAGCACGTAGTCACATATATATAAGATAGATTAAATACCAGAAAACAATACAAGTAAGACACATTTGCATCTTTCATATCTTAAAAAAACAACATGTGAATTTAAAGAAATACATTTATTACTGGCACTAGCTATTCTAAAAGTCGGCCGTCAACATAAGTTCAAAGAAGGAACCACAATTAAATACGATCCATTTTCGAATGGTACTGATTGTATAGCAAGTAGTCACATATTAATTCTAGCTTGCATTAGTTAAAATAATTTTGTTAATTTTGTTAATTAAGGTCAAATTAATCTGTTCTTTAGAGATTAAAAGGGTTTAAAGACGGCGCTAATAAAGTGTGATTGTGCCCGTGCCTGAAATATACGTGACACGTTGACACGTTGTTTTTTCTGCACTCATTTGGGGAGCTATTGAATTTCAAGTGTACATGTTGATTTTTTTGTATCTTCAATTAAAATCGCTATTATTAATACAGAGCACATTAACTAAAAGTCATGCTGCAATTTCTATTCAAGAGTTTCACGTCAATTAGAAATACTTAAAACATATACATCAATTTACGTATAAGATGATAAACACCATGAAATGCTTTTCGGTTGGTACATTGCCGATATATTTATAACTTGCTACCTGTTTTTTATAAAAAAATATATATTATATTCGATTTTTAACATGAATGTCTCAGTCCTCTAAACCGAAAAGATCCGTAACATAAAATAGTGTCTTTGTGTCGTATGAACGAATCTGCACTAAAACTAAGATTAGATTCACATCGTACATCGAATAATTAATTGAGCACATGTAAATCAACAAAACTGTACATTAATTCACACGAGTCGCACTGTTCGGACATGAATTAAAGGCACCGATCATAACGCAACTTCTCATCATTATCTGGAATATAATTAATTGAAGGTGCGAAAATCTATTTCCATACTGCTTTGTGCTGATTAAAGAAGCGTACCGGCCGTTCGTTCACAAGTTGTTAATGATGACTTCAGACATTAAAATTAAGTTTCAATATGAACAGACTTTGACTAAATAAATATGTACATCTTTTCAATCCATTAAAATCGGCCCTTATAGTTAACTTGCATGTATATATAGAGAACTTGAGTGCTTTTCGGTGATTCTCTGCTGTCGCGGGAGTGCTTTTCGGTCGGTATATTGCCGATATTTAACCAATTTTGGGCATTAATACCTCATAATAAACACAAGGTAGTATAAAAATGCATGCAATATACCATTTATAACTAATTTAAACCGTTTACACATAATAGGAACGCAAATATTATATATATATATAGCGAGAAATTGAGTGCTTTTCGGTCTTCACATGAAGTGCTTTTCGGTCGGTATATTGCCGATATTTATAAAATTTCGGGCATTAATACCTCGTTATAAACACAAGGTAGTATAAATATGCATGAAATATAACCATTTATAACTAATTCAATCCGTTTACACCCAATAGAAACGCAAATATTCACATATATAGCGAGAAATTGAGTGCTTTTCGGTCTTCACATGAAGTGCTTTTCGGTCGGTATATTGCCGATATTTATACAATTTCGGGCATTAATACCTCGTTATAAACACAAGGTAGTATAAATATGCATGCAATATACCATTTATAACTAATTTAAACCGTTTACACATAATAGGAACGCAAATATTATATATATATAGCGAGAAATTGAGTGCTTTTCGGTCTTCACATGAAGTGCTTTTCGGTCGGTATATTGCCGATATTTATCCATTTTCGGGCATTAATACCTCGTTATAAACCCAAGGTAGTATAAATGTGCATGAAATATAACCATTTATAACTAATTCAATCCGTTTACACCCAATAGAAACGCAACTATTCATATATATAGCGAGAAATTGAGTGCTTTTCGGTCTTCACATGAAGTGCTTTTCGGTCGGTATATTGCCGATATTTATCCAATTTTGGGGCTTAATACCTCATAATAAACCCAAGGTAGTATAAATATGCATGAAATATAACCATTTATAACTAATTCAATCCGTTTACACCCAATAGAAACGCAAATATTCACATATATAGCGAGAAATTGAGTGCTTTTCGGTCTTCACATGAAGTGCTTTTCGGTCGGTATATTGCCGATATTTATCCAATTTCGGGCATTAATACCTCGTTATAAACACAAGGTAGTATAAATATGCATGCAATATACCATTTATAACTAATTTAAACCGTTTACACATAATAGGAACGCAAATATTATATATATATAGCGAGAAATTGAGTGCTTTTCGGTCTTCACATGAAGTGCTTTTCGGTCGGTATATTGCCGATATTTATCCAATTTCGGGCATTAATACCTCGTTATAAACCCAAGGTAGTATAAATGTGCATGAAATATAACCATTTATAACTAATTCAATCCGTTTACACCCAATAGAAACGCAAATATTCATATATATAGCGAGAAATTGAGTGCTTTTCGGTCTTCACGTGAAGTGCTTTTCGGTCGGTATATTGCCGATATTTATCCAATTTCGGGCATTAATACCTCGTTATAAACCCAAGGTAGTATAAATGTGCATGAAATATAACCATTTATAACTAATTCACTCCGTTTACACCCAATAGAAACGCAAATATTCATATATATAGCGAGAAATTGAGTGCTTTTCGGTCTTCACATGAAGTGCTTTTCGGTCGGTATATTGCCGATATTTATCCAATTTCGGGCATTAATACCTCGTTATAAACTCAAGGTAGTATAAATGTGCATGAAATATAACCATTTATAACTAATTCAATCCGTTTACACCCAATAGAAACGCAAATATTCATATATATAGCGAGAAATTGAGTGCTTTTCGGTTTCCACATGAAGTGCTTTTCGGTCGGTAATTGCCGATATTTTCCATTTTGGGCACAATGTAGTATAAACATACAATCATATAACCATTTATTACTAATTAAACTCGTTAACATACACTAAAAACGATATATTGCATATAGAGAGAGAGAAATTGAGTGCTTTTCGGTGCTTTTCGGTGCTTTTCGGTTATTGTATGGACCGGTGTGACCGGTTTTTTTTACTGTATGTACATTAATGATTAACGTCTCATAACTTTAGAGTTTAACGAAATAATATTTCAAATATGTATGTCAGCTCATTTTTCGTTTACTAAACACGTTTACGAGATTAAAAGACACGGAGGACTACAGGTTATGAAAACGAAACACAAGCGAAAGTCTTAATAAGAACATGAAATCGTAAATTGTATTCATAGATAATTAGAACATTTTCTAGAAGTCGTTTGCGAGTAGAAATAACATTGAGGAGATTTATGTGTTCGAAACTGTGATGTTCTATTTGTATGCTCCCTTAAAGATGGAGGCATCTACCACTTCACATGCCATACGTCCTGAAGCATATGTTTTCAACTCTACTGAATTTGGATATCATTCAAACGTTAATTTTTTGCTAAAAAAGTTAGACAAAATTATAGCCCTTTGCATGTTTGTTATTTAAATAATATAACTATAGTCCCAAAACGTTTGTGTTATCGACTCTTCTTAAACTGTTGAGTGCATTTGACACAAACCTTCAAAGCTGAATTACAATCATGTTAGATTATCGTTAAGGAAAAAATTTAGGCTGCGACCAGTCTTCCCAATGTATGGCCCTTTGTCTCTTTTCATGCATAGAATAATATTATTATTTTATTCCGCATTTTTTACTTTAGGAATTGGACTGGTTTTGCCCAAACGTTTACAACTGACAAACTTTAATGTATAGTTAATTATAAGGAAAATGTTTATGTCTGCAGCCATTTTTTAAAGAATGATGTCCCTTTATCAGTTTTTGTTCTACTTATTAACAAAGAATACCAGCATACAGTGTATACTTATCGCTTATTTTTTTTGTCAATTCTACCCCTCCTTAACGTTGCGGTTTTCATAGGGTGATCGAAATGAAAACTTTTTTGGCTGCAACCACTGATGACAGAATGATGGCCATTCGTCATTTGTGTATTTAACTATTTGAAGATGATTTATTTGGTTGAAGCGATTCCTCTAGTGGATTTGTCCAATCATGAGTCGTCTCAGAATAAAAGTCTCTTCTTATTTTAGTTTGTGTCAGTAGCATGAATAATGAGTTAATATAATTTATTTATTAGGTCGATTGTTTCAGCCTGGGCGTGTAGTGACACTGATCCCTGCTACGGAAAAGGTATGTTCTCATTCCTTTACAAAATCGATTAATGCTGCGCATATGCACCCGCAATCGTGATACATCGGCTATCTCGCGTTCTGAGAAAACTGAGCTTAATGCATGTGCGGAAAGTGTCATCCCAGATTAGCCTGTGCAGTCCGAACAGGCTAATCAGGGACGACACTTCCCGCCTAAACTTGATTTTCGGTAAGCAGGGACTACCTTGAAATTAAAAATACCATTAAAAGGGAAAGTGTCGTCCCTGATTGGCCTGTGCGGAGTGCACAGGCTAATCTGGAACGACACTTTACGCACATATATTAAACCCAGTTTTCTCAGAACGCGACTCATCTAAACGTGCAATCATTACACTATTTAAGGACCGTGTTTATGGCGTTGCATACGAAATATCTCCCGAGGAGGAGGAAGACGTCAGAAAACATCTTGATCACCGGGAAAGAGGCGGCTACACAAAAGTAAATGTGACATTTTACGCCAGCCATGGGGAGGTGGGACAATTTGATCTCGAGCTTTACATCGGGACAGAGGACAATCCCAACTATATGGGCCCAGCTCCAATGGAAGATATAGCCGATCAGATTTACCGATCAGTTGGTCCAAGCGGGAAAAATATTGATTATTTACTGAATCTCGCGCATGCGCTTCGTGATTTACTCCCGGATGTTGACGATCCGCATTTGTTTGAACTAGAACGGCTGGTGACTGTTATGAAGAACAACGTAAATGAAGTACATATATGAAGGAGTAACTAGTTTTAAATATGTATACTATGCAATATTTCAGGCAACATCTATAGTCGCAAAAATAATTGACTTATAAACATGTAATACCATAAAAAACATGTGAAAATATAATATGTTTTGAATATGCATTTTGCGTTTTGTTAATAAAAAGCCCTATCAACATTTGTGTATGTCCATGCAAATGATGTTTACTACATGCATATCTTTATAACGTAAAAAGCGTGTATATTTTTACCATTCCTCGCATGTGTTTAAATGTAGCAATTCGTTGGAATTTGTAGTATTCGTTGCATACGTAGACTAGGGGCATTACTCGACACGTTGTATATTCAATACTTTTATTGAAAAAATAAAGAACTATAGGGGTTGAATTAACAGCCGTTTCAATTCAAACATGGAAAGCATATAAGTGCAAACACTGATGATATAATGCGATATATAAAAGAAAATAGTCAGAGTACACAAGCATAAATGTTTCTTATGAAAACCACATAATGACACTTTAGTAGCCGTGTAATGGAACCTGCCCCGCCACTGTCTGTCATGTTTTCTTACGATTTGGGCCATTTACCAATTTGACCGAGTTGTCATGACAAATAAATGTAACTGGCAATTTTCATGAAAATAATGTAATACTAGCAATACAAAGATCAAGACGCAACAATTGTCGAAGATTTGACCTGGTGACCTTGCTTTTTACGTTACGTGAGGCCGTGTAAATTTCATTGTGATTATATATTAAATGTTTTAATTTTTATGTTATAGAAAACATGTCACATCTTAAATGACTAATGACACACTAAATGTCAAGCATTGAGAATGCTACATTCGGTACCAGCTTTACTGCAAAATCCTTCAATATTCAAGATTTTTTTGTGCTCTTCCAATTACTGGTTCTTAAAAGTTCAATGTTAATATCATAGAGATTTGAACCATGTCTGGCGTAATCATGTCCTAAATATAATTCATCAAAGCGACAGCTCGATCGTAATCATTTATGCAAACAAGCATTGATGCATATTGCAAATAATTTGAGATTTGTGCAGACTTGACGTAACTTTTGTACATTCCGTGAATGTCGTCTATAATGGGCTACTTATCAGCAATACGAGCGGACGCTTCTATGATAGCAATTATGCTGATTTGTTTTTGATAATCGAAATCAAGTTCAAAGTAGATTCCTTCGCAGTGTGAAAAAGTGTTCCAAGTTTTGAGCAAACTGTTTCAGTGTTCGCAATTTTTGCGTCGTAAGAACATTTCTACTCAGATCAAAATGTGCATTTAAAAGAATCCTAAATATTCGACAATTGTTACATCGTTTTTTGAACAATAAATCTCCCCTGACATTTGTGTAATAGTTGGTGTCGCATGAAATGATTGCAAGCGTTTACTCCAATGGTCTGTACGTGCTTAACGTGTTCACACAATTGCAAACAAGAGTTACTAATGTTATCAGCTCTTCAATCAAAGGTGCCAATTTATAGACTTAAAGCTTAAACAGATACACACCTGAAATGGAATAATGTGGATAATATTGTCTTTGCAAAAACCGCCGGAGCGCTTTTAAACAAAAGAGTACACAATGCACAAGGTTTTCGTTGTTCCAAATTACAATTTGATATTTTTCGACTGTAAATAATAGAGCCGCTTTAATATGAAAGGTACTCAGTAGATCGCCTTCATTTGTACAATATCAAGGTAGCTCATCAGTAAAAGTTCTATCTTGTTTGTAGACACTCCATTGACGTAAATTAATTAAAACCATTTTTCGTTCGGCGTCGCAAGAAATTGTGTGCCCGATATTTCCCGGGATAATAAAGAAAACTCTGCTCTGTTTCGCGTTTGTTGATGTGACCTGTTTCGACCAATGAAGAACAAAACCTGACAGTCATCTTGCAACTTTGCAAGAAGAAGGCTAGTAGGTTTCCTTTCCTCAGTAATATATTTACAAACATAGTGACGTTAATTATATTTAAATCAAAGAATATTTGAATAATCATTCAAATTTATTAAAGTATGTGAGCATGATTGGAATCAAAGTTGTATAAAAATGTTGAAACAATGTATTAAGAAAAAAATATTGCTGATGTTATTATATTCAACGAAATTATTTGTAAAATATGTTGAAACATAGAGAAGCGATAGTTATACCACTCTGAACCTTCCATGGCCTTCGATGAACATATGGACTGCATCAAACACTGCAAAATTATCTCTGATGGAAAGATAATCATCTCCATACAGTAATGTGCGGAGTGATATATCCATGTATTGTCCTATGGTTCTTACTCAAAATAATCTTTTAGATGCATGTAATGGACAGACCAGTATAAAGTGAGTAGTGTCTTCTCTTTTCCGCACTGACAAAGAGCGATGGAACCAGATTTCTATCAAATAAGTGTTTATTAAGAAAACTACAGTTAGTTCTTAGACGTGTTGTCTTCGTTTACCATAATAGAACAATGGATTATTGCGAGGTTTGTTGAGATCCAGGGCCTTTTTTAAAATCAGATATGTTATCAACAACCTTTGCTTCGTCTGGAAAGTAATTTCAAGCAGCAATTGTTGAGGGCAAGAAGGAATCGTGGTACGGAGAAGTCCTAGTCCGAGCACCATCTAAGTGAGATGAATAACGTAACGATATTGTTTATCGCCCCCAATAGATTGTAGAGACAGCGAGGACAAATATTCTGGGCTAAGACCTTTGGCCATTTTAAAGAAAATAATGCGTTTGTGTTTGGACCTTCTTGTGCCAAGAGTTGACCAGCCAATGTCGTTAGAAAGTAAAATCTTTAGAACACGAGTCGGTTACAGCCGGAAACAATCCGGGCAGCTTCAGTTTGAAATTTAGCTGACTCATTTTTTTCATACATCGTACAATTATCTCATACAACATCTGCATATTCTAGAATAGGTCGAATAAACGTGAAGTAAGTTATTCCAAGAGATCTTCGGTCAAGGCGAAAACGAAGCTTTTTTTTTTTAAATGTTGACAAGTTGACAGGCCTTTATTTTAATACAATCAATGAGTTGATGCCAACTTCCATCATTTGACAGAAGAACGTCCAGATGTGGATGACTATTCACTGAGGAAATCGTAGTATCGTACATATGGATAGGAATATGATAGGGTTTGTCCCTCTTACGCGATATAGAAAGTTATTCCGATTTCAATAGATGAAATTTTACCAACCATGTATCGGCCAATTTTGCAAAAGTGTCTATATCGCGTTCTAAAACGGCGGCTGCAGAATTTGGACTGTCAGCAACAACGAATAAACCAGTGTCGTCTGCAAATAAGTTGATATGAGCTTCACTGTCCAGAAAGCCAGTTCAAAAGTTTGTCTTTGAACCCTACGGAATACCGTTAGTGCAATCGTGATTACACATTAAAATCCACAGGGCGATAGTGCGATGGCGTCATTGCGATAGTACGATGGCGAAAATGCGATAGTACGATGGCGACAACGCGATAGTACGATGGCGACAATTCGATAATACTGATGGCGACAGTGCGATAATACGATGGCGACTGTGCGATAATACGATGGCGACAGTGCGATAATACGATGGCGACAGTGCGATAGTATTAGTCTAAGCTCTTCTAAAAGACTCGTAATTCCCTGAGTCGTTCTACCAAATTTTACGTTTATAACATAGAAATGATGGTCTTATAAATTTAAGAATAACGAATACGGGACAGTGATATCTTAAAACTGAGTAAGGAATGGTTCATCTACACCAGAGAAAATGACAGACTCTTTGTTTAAAACAAATACAAGATAAGTATTGATGCAAAGCATCAAAGGGCGTCGGGAATTTCAGTGTAAAAGGCACTCAATGAAGTTACATGGAACGATTTTTTTCTACTGTAAATAGTAATATATTGGTTGATTATTTGAAACAAAATAGAAAAAGATACTGGTATTACCATTATCTATGATTTTGTGTTATAACCCCCAAATGACCATTATCTATGATGTTGTGTTATAACCCCCAAATAACCATTATCTATGATTTTGTGTTGTAATCCCCAAATATTTCATAGTTCATTTTATTTGCATTGGTTTCCCTTTTTTTACTGGCGTCCGTGTGCAGTTTTCATTAATGGTACAGAACTGTGTAGGTTTTAAAAAATCTGCTTCATCTTGTAAGCGTAATTTCATATTTTCTCAACTTCAAGGGGAGATTATTCTGAACTTATTCTTACGTTGCTCTTTTACGATAGGGATTGAGTACTCATTGATATGAAAACACTGTAAAAGTTTTAATGTGTTTACGACCCCCCCCCCCCCCCAAACATATCACACATATATTTCATGGGCATAATAGAAACAAAAAAATGGTTACAATAAAACAGCATATTTATTTTAACTAAAATATCTACATCAAAACAAAAAGTTAACATAAAACACAAATAAAATAATTTGATTCTACTGGGGCTCGAACCTTGGGCCTCTCACATGTGAAGCGAGCGTGTAACCACTACACTACGGAACCGCTTGAAACTAAGATATTAATATGCTCTTAATAGTCGGTTTAAATGTAAACCCGGAAGTTTAAACGCTGGATAGTGAGCGGGGTTAAGGGTCCATACCAAAGGGTCCATACCACTGGCAAGATACGGGTCAGGCCTGCGGCCTTCTATATGTGGTTCTTAAAAAAAACTGTAGGAGGACTTGATAGTAATAAGACTGGGGTGCTGTGATGGTGCTCCTCATTGATAAGCGGCTGCTTCCTTTATCAAGAATCATTATTACAATTAATAATACGTGTCGCGCGAAGCGCGCTCTATAGCGCCTTTATTAGTAACTAGGTGGTTGCTAGGATAGTGGAACAAAGAAGTTTTGTTTTTATACAAAACCAGAAAGTTTCACCGGTTCGCGTATTTGCCCAGTCCCTGTGATCTTTTATTATTGCCCAGTCCCTGTGATCAGTTATTAATTACAAGAAATATCTTTAAAAAAGATATACGGCGTAAATAGTTTAATGAATGAGATCAAGGATAGCGAATGTCTTTTTCTGTGCAGTTCTTAGCTGCATCACACGCAGTACGGGATGTTACGGGGAGTTTTCGCGGCTTATTTTACATTATAACATATTGCTGGTCATAAACCTATAGATACAAAACAGAAAACCAAAAGAAGAATGGAAGTGAAATTTAAACATATGAGTCAACCGGCCACACGAGAAGTATCCGTATTTATAGGCGCGTTCTTCGAACAAACCTGTTTTAGTGGTTTGTCGGGCATTGCTATTTGATTCGATTATTAACAGTATCAATTATCATCGTGCAAATGCTTAAAGTGATATTATGGGCATTTTGCACTGTTGAATTGAGCTGAAAAGAATTAACAGGTCAAAATAGTTAGTTAAAATGTGGTTACTGATTAATTATCTGCAACTCACCTTGCTACCAGTTGTTTATAAAAATATATTTTATATTCGATATTCTTACGTGACCCACCCAGTCCTGTAAGCTGAAATGATCCGTAAAACAATTTCGTGTCTTTGTGTCGTATGAACAAATCTGCACTAAAACTAAATTTAGGTTCAACTCGTAAACGCATGATCAGTTGTCAAACGAAAGTACGGTTGATATTCAAATGCATTATTTTTCTCTTTCTGGTATATTGTTTTAGTATGATGATGCTGCATTAATTAATATAAGTGTATATGAAGTAGAAACATCAAAAATAATCAACGGTTGCGATAGACACCTATAAACTGTTACATGCTCATAATATCACTTTAGTACATTAGGCAATATGGACGAATAATTATTGTTAAATTTATCAACAATAATATTTATCATTGTATTGTTGAAAACACATTAAGAATCTATTATTTACATACCATAATTATATTGCTGAATATCTTCATTTAACATATTTCTGGTCTGAAGAAAATTCCAGGTCACCTAGTTCACGGATAGCGTCTTTATTATATAACGATTATTTTACTGGCCGCCAACTCCGGTGATGACCTGTATATGAACTCTGAATGTCCGCGAATTGACCCGATATACCTCGCGGGTTGAAATGCAATGCTTTAAAGTGAGGCCTCGCTTCCATTGCTCTTTATACTTTTACATGTTAACATGTTGACAGGAATAAGGAAGTAAGTACTAAATATGAGAACATAGCCTTTTAAGTATAAACGCTCTTGCGCTGGTAATACTCTGAAAATAAAAGGTGTACGCACAAACTGTATTGATGTCGAGAATTGAGTGTAAAACTGTTCTATCTATTAAGCCTTTTCATTCGAGATAAAATTGTTTCATACAGTAAAACAGTGTTACAAAGACGCGGATATGTTTCCAATGTTCTGTTGGTATACTCAAATCAGCCAATGGAATAAATGAAGTGTATTCATTCGTACCTAGCCGCGGGAAATTTTATTGGAATTTTATTGGACACTTACAAAGGTCAGGCTAAGGTGAAAAGCTGGCTTAAGACAGCTTACGCCGAAAAAGAATTAGCTTTGCATTATTGGCAATAAATGTTGTTGAAAATGTAATAGGCGCAAATGCAGTACTTATTTACACTAATTTACACAAAAAAAAATCACCACTATGCAAGATATTCTGACAACAAAAATATATACATTGATCCGTAAAATAACTTCTCCTCCCATAAGCGAAAAAAAAACATATTACATACTAGTCGCCGCAATTCAGTGCGACGCCAATGAGATCATTAAAGGGAGATTATACTAATTTTGTATGTGTTACATTGTAATATATTGATAAAAATATGTTGCAATAACACAAAATAGGCAAGAAAAATATATATTGAAGACGAATTTCAAAAAATGCAGCATAGACAAATTAGCGCCCCGAGCCAATTGTGACGAAGATATTTCGTACATATTTTCCTACAATAACCGAAGCATTCGTCTTTTTATTAGGATCGGAGTTAGTGTTCCTGTGTCGTATGAAAATATATCGTTGCAGAAAATTAAAATGATCCGTAAAACTAAATTTAGATTCACATCGTACATGCATGATATACATGCTGGCGAATTCGACTGAACAGACATTTTCGATTTCAGAATTAAACATCTTGCTTATTTCGCATTTTTCGATACATGTTCTTCTTAACTTATATTTTAAGTTATATTTAAATGTATGTATAATAACCTGTTTACACATTTTATATAAATTCATTAATATTTGGCAAAATCGTATAATCTCCCTTTAATAGATGACGAAGTTTCAGTGAAGTGGGTGGGATCCTGTATACATTGTTCGATCGCAAACTGCTGCGAGATGGAGGCGATTTTACGTTTAGCTGTATCAAGTTGGGTGTTTAGATTAAAGTCATCCAAAACTATAATGTCGTTTATGCCTGTAGGTATTGCCAGTTCGATCGAGGCTTCAATTTTACTGAAATAACTGTTATCTGAGTTGGATGGTCTGTAAAAGGTACCGATTAAAATACGTTAATTAGAATGACATCGAATCTCCAACCAAATTGCTTCAAGATTAGTTATCTCTAAATCTTGGCTTCGAGTAAAATTAATACCATCCTTGACATAAACAGCAACTCCGTCGTGAGAATTTTGAGTTCGATCGCGACGGACAGGTAGGCAAAAATCTGGTATAAAGAACAGCGCTGCAGTCAATTGTATAAATCTGGATAACTCTTATCCAACGGATATCTTTTGGTTATCTTCACTTTTATGATAAGATAACCAAAAGTTATCCGCTGGATAAGAGTAATCCAGATTTATACAATTGGCTACCGGTCGTTATTTATGGATTCTGATAGCCACGTTTCTTGTAGAGTAATGTTATATCAAATGGAGTTAATTCTGCAGTTAGCAAATCTAGTTTATGAAGAAGACTTTGCACATTATATTGTTATATCGACAAATTGTGAGAAGAATTGTGAAGATTGAGTTGTGCTCTGTAAAAAAGGGGTTAAATGCATGTGCGTTAAGGTGGGTTTACACTGCCTATCCGATCAACTCGATCACCGAAATTTCCCGACCAAACCCGACCAAGCTCGACTAAAAAGGGTAAACACGACCTCTTGTCGATTACACACGACCCCCACACGACTCATTCACGACGTCCACTCAATCATCTTCCCGATTTCCGCACGATCATTTCGACCTATACGCGAGCCCTATACGATCTCAGCTCGACCAAGTGGACCTCAGCTCGATCGCCACCAGATCTTCACACGACCAGATCGTGATGGTCGTACTACAGTCGTACAAAGCGATCTTAAATAACTCGGGTAGAGGTCGAGCGGATCGCGTACAGAGCTCGTGTATGGTCGAATAGCAATCGGGATGTGATCGTGTACGGTTGAGTAGCCGTCGGGTAGCAGTCTAGTAAATCTGTACATCAAATCGAATTGAGGTTGAGTGGATCGTGTTGCGATCTAAAATAACTCGGGTAGAGGTAGAGCGGATCGGGTATAGATCGTGTTAAAGATGTCAATCCGATTGCCACACGATTGCTTCACGATCAACTCGATCTTCTACTCGACTAATACACGACCACTTCCCGAGCGCTTCTCGATCCATTTCCAACTCGACCGCTACTCGATATTTTTTGACTTGTCAAAAATTATCGGGTAGTAAGCCCGACCAATGCCGACCAATGCCGACCTACCCGACCGCCCCCGACCACTCTTGCCGACCGAACCAGACCAGTACCCGACCGCTTGGTCGGACTGATCGAGTTGATCGGATCGGCAGTGGGAACCCAGCTTTAAGTGTCGTCTTAGACTAGCCTGCCCAGTCCGCACAGGCTAATTAGGGACGACGACACTTTCCGCTATTATGGTATTTTTCGTTTACAGAAAGTATCTTCTTAGCAAAAAAAAAACAAAAGCCCGTTTAGGCGGAAAATGTCCCTGAATAGCCTGTGCGAACTGCACAGTCTAATCTGGGAAGACACTTTACCCACATGCATTAGACCCTCTTTTCACAAAGCACGGCTCATTAATTATATTTTTATAATTTGATTTAATAACTTGCTCATATGCTCTCCTGATATAATATGAACTTCGCCAATGAATCTCAAAATCCGGTCAATATGCAAAACGCACTGCCGATTAGTAAATACGAGATGCGGCAAATACCGCGTCACATACGAGATGCGGCAAATACCCCGGCACATACGAGATGCGGCAAAATAAATTTTATGATAAGTTCGACCTTCACGAGGTGACTTTTTTGTACTCCATACTTAAACCGCGTACGAAAATTTATTGTGTACTTTGACTTTTAGCAAAACGTGATACATGAGAAAAATAATTAATAGTTTTAATGTTATGGCGACTGTCGACTGGATGACAAATATCCCTGAAGCATTCTCAACGGCAATCAGACTGAAAAAAACAAAACAAAAATAAAACATCAGCTTAAGCGGTAACAAAATTAGCAGTACAATAATAAATATTTGTCTTTGAGGCTTTGTCACAGCCGGCTGCCAGACACGTTCTGTTACATTAGAACCCTGCAGAAATATATTTGTATTCCGAGGGGGACGGGCGGTACAAGCTGTGACCCCTTGCCGCGAAGTTTATACAGACTATATAAACAGGGCTGCTTGTTTGTTTGTCGATGATTCAAAGTTGTACAATTTTACTTAAAATATCGTTGTTTTGTTGTTATTCACCATGACGACCATCTTTGTAACTGTGGTTTTGATGCTTCTTACCGGCTGGTTATCTGACGTGAATGGGATACAAAAACGCAGCCCGTATGGTGAGTAAAGGCGAGGTGGATTTTTTTTAATATGTTGTTTAAGTAAACATTTAAATTTCAGCATATTTCAAACAGCACAAGTATACATAGTGAGAACATTTCAACATAAACAACATCGACAAAATGTCCATGTTCGAATGGGTTTGGAACTGAAGACATTTTATTGTTAAGTCCCCCGATATTTTGCTTGTCTGTCTTGAAAAGGAGTGTCCATTGTCAAAGCGATTTTTACTTCAATGTGTATACCTCACGGTACTTTTAACTGACGATAATACAACAGGGGCCAATTTTATTCGAACTAAGGTATCATAATAGTTGATGATGTATGTGAGTAACCTATGCATTTCTTAGTAAAATAAAGTTTACTTTAGGTAGATTTTACATTCTAAGTACCTGTTGAATAGCGTAACGTTGATATTCTGACTTTCCTGTGGTTTATAGGGAATAGGTTAACTGGCCCTTGAGTCGGACAGGTTAGCTGTACAATTCTATATTAACAAGCTCTTCGATAAAAGCCGGGACCTTTTGTGTAGTTGAAAATAACATAATTAACTGTTTCAAAATAAGAGGAAAATACATGCAAAAACGCGCATAATTAACCATTGTTTATATTTAAAACACTTCATGATGTTGATTCTTTGTCGTTAATCATCTTAATATATGTGACGTTAACTAGTATTAATCTATTAAGTGTATATATCGTATTAAAGCGTCTTTCTTCATTTTGTATTTGGCTTATAGTAGTGTTAACCTACTTAGTACATGTAACGTGTAGTAAGTTGAATATTTTTAGTATATTAAAACAATCTTAAGGACCATTAATCTTTTCTTTATGAGGTATATTAGTGGCACTTGTCTGGGCATATGGGGAGTATAGTGCATTTTTCTTCCTCATATTTACATGTGTAGTATTCATCTTTTTAGCTTTTGTTATGTAGAGTAGGATCATTATTCTCAGCATATGTGACTTATAGAAGCGTAATTTTTCTTCGCATATCTGACGTATAATTTTATTCATTTTTTTATCTATATATTTTTTTTAGCTATATATGAAGTATCGTCTACTGAATGTAATAAGTCATGTAACTGACATTTTTATACAGTTTTACTTTTTTTCCATTTTTGTGTTTATTAAGGTGACATACATCAACTGTTAAAATATTAAGTCAACCTTTTTGGTAAAAATAATGTTTTTATCAATTTTTCGAAATTGACATTACGAACACATTTCATTTTCTGAATGTAAAAAGTAGCGTAACTGACATTTTGTTAAATTTTTAGGAGAAGCAAACAACTGTTTTATTAAAATAATAAAAAAATTCGTATTCAAATTTTCTGATTAGTTTTATAATAACACTTGCAAAACGAAACAAAACTCCAAATTGATATGTCTTTTTTAAAACAATAAACAATTAAGAAAGGAGCAGTTACCATAATTTCAACACTGAAATATTTTGAGTGCAAAAATAACTTAAACGCTCTTACTGTATTTCAGAAAATGTCGGAAACTATGCGTTCCTGAACAATATACACAATGTCAGTTACCCTAGTTATTACATTCAGTAGACGGTATAGTTGTGTTATTATTCTTAGCGTTGTGATGTATAGTAGCCTTTATATTAAAGATACTTTTAACGAATATATAAGGTAATTGTTTCAGTGACGTTGACGTGCGACAATATGTTTCGTTTATGTAACATATAGTATCGTATGTTTCATCATATCTTATGTAACGGATGGAAACGTTCTTATGTAACAAATTGTTTATCGCCTCCTTAATTTGTTAAGCCGTTGTGACGTAACCTAGTGATTGTCTTCTTTGAACACGTGATGTAGAATGGCGGCTACCTTCTTAGAAATTGCGACGTGACGAAGCGTTGATATAACTACACAAATATTGTGACCTTATTTAAGAAAATGTAAACAATGATTTAGCATTAATGGCTGCAAATAGATTTAAGGTCGACTTTATTTCAAAAGTATTTTTTGTACGATCTGTCGTTAGCATCACCGTTTCAATCAGTCTAAAGTTTTGAGTGATATATATTATGTGACAAAATGCAGATTTTCAATCACTTTTTATTTGAAACGGCCCCTTTAAACAAAATATATATTTCAGACAATTGTATGAACATTCAGTGCGGGTGGCCTAAATGTCCTGATGGAGCTACTCCGGTAACCAGGCCCGGCGCCTGCTGTCCAGACTGCCCCGAGCCATGCGATGGCATTCAGTGCGGGTGGCCTAGATGTCCCTATGGAGCAACCCCGGTAACCAGGCCCGGCGACTGCTGCCCATCCTGTCCTTAGGTCAAAGATTGGCCAGGAAGACAATGATATGAACAGACACAATTTCCTACGTTTGGATCGTTTTTGAGTTTATCGCTGCGTTCAAATTGGTCTACAATAGGAAATCAGCTGTGCCTGTAATAAAACTATCAGCAAACCATGACTTGTTATTTGTGTCCATGTATTTGAATTTCGAAATCACACATGTCTGAGATAGGAAATATGGAGAGTAAGTTGGTCCCTCGTTACTCGTTACTTATTATTTATTCAAATTAGAAATAACTTACTTCCTATGATCGAAAATGTATGTTCTCACTTTAAATAGTGTTAGTTTGACCTTACTATGTTGCTGCTGCTGCTGCTTCTGATATTGTTTTCTTTATTTTCTTATATGAAATGCGCAAGTAATACAGTCCTGTCTTCACGTTGTCATATTTCGGCATATTCGTAGATATATCAAGTAATTGATAATTAATTGTGACAAATCTAAACATAAGTTTCCAATAAGACACGCGTGTTCGCCGCCCCTTATAAATCTAATTATTGTTTCATGGCCAGCCGAGGGTAGTATTTCACGGTTCGGTAAACCTAACTACGACACATGTACTACATATTTAATACTTGTATATACATGTAGTTTTATACGAGTAAAATAGTGTAAATCCATTGAATTTTGATATGAATAAGTTCTAATCATAAGGCTATACATATTCTTGAAATTATATATAGGTACAATTATTGTTGTTGAATTTACACAATGAAAATAGTAATGGATTACAAACTTGTTTACAATAGTTTCTCTGCCATTTTATCGCACATGTGTGGAAAAATAAAATGCTCTAGTCTGGAACATAAAAAATGATATCTGTAATCGATCATATGGTTGCGGTTATAAATCAAAGCGCTGAAGGCATTGAAGATGTTCGCTATTGCATAATTTAACAAGCAATTCATTTTTCAAGTGTGTGTCATAGTGCACGGGTCGAGTTTTGTGTGCACTTTTTATCATCCTTATTATTTCATAGAAATAACTTAGACAAAATAAAAAGAACATGCTTTTTGGACGTTCTGAAAGCATAGAAAGTATGATGAAAATGGTAATGAGAACTTAATATAAAGAAAATTTGCAGTCACCATCATATTAAAGGAATATTTTTTCAAATATCAAATAACTATCTCACCAAGAATATAAATTCATAATGAAAGTTCCGTGTACAAAACTTTTGATTTTTGACACCATATACAAATTCAAAATATACAATAATCTTCGTATCTTGTATATGGAGGAATAAAAGTATATAAACATTGCTGTTTATGCTTTACTTGTAACCCGAGCAGTTCACACGGTGTCAACAACACTGACATAAACATAGGTATAGAGCACTAATGCGCTTTTAGGCATAGCTGTTTTACTCAGTTTTCATCTTAGTGACTTTTACATAACGCCAACAGACACGCATGCATATTTTCGAATATTTAATAAGCTGATTCGAGATACATTCTCTGAATTTTTGCTACATCACTGCGTATGTGCTCAATTCAAAGGATGTAGCACTGTTCATTGTAAGGAATTCCGGACTACTCTCTGCATGCTCAAACGACACAAATTGTGGCCCTGTTACAATTACGCGTTACAATCCATCTCGCAGAATTGCACTTTCGCCTCCAAGATGAGAAAACAATCATTAGCGAAATTGTATAGTGTCACGATTAGAGAAAATCGTTTAATTATCATACCACAATGTTTGCCGTACTTGGTCAGCACGTCTGGAAATCATTCCTTAATGTGTGGATAGGCTGCCATTATTAACAAGTTTGCTATTTTGAATTCAATTTTGTATCAAAACGCATTGTTCTTAAATGTGGCATTTTCAATTCGCAATGAGATTTGTAATGACCCTCGTCATGCGAAAATGGGTCTTATTCCATATTCGCCCATCATATAAATAGCCCACTCAGCTATCTCTCCTTCTGGTAAGGAGAAACATAACATATTGAGTGATTTTATAGCGAACAGCATCGCCTATGGCCTGACTGCGCAAAAGCACATGTTAGTTTTAGCAAACGCTTGCCGAAACGCATAAGACCCAATTTCGCATGACGGCGCTATTGACGTGTGATTTAAAATGTCGAAAGAAAACTGCGTTTAAATCAAATATCAACATACGATATATTTCGATAGGGAAGAAAGATACTCATAACAAGGCATATGAGAACACATATGAAGTGCTCTCCCGTAGTATATTTTTTTATCTACTCACACTAATGTGTGGTTTGACAATGCTAACACAAATTTCATGCGGTGAATATGCAACTTACAAGTGAAAAACACAACACAATAGTTTACTTTTGTTTAATTGTATTTATTTATTTAGAAAAGAAAATTGCAAACTTTATTTCAAAGTCGGCGTATACGCCGACTACATTTTTAAAAGATATTTATTGTTATAAATATATTTAATATAATATATTTAGTTGTTTTCGGTTTTAGCGATTATAAAGCATTTTCGAGGTTGCTTAAAGTATGCCTCTAGTAATTGATGAACTCATATCCAACTGTCTATGTATAGAGAACTGTGAATATAAACAAGCTAAACCTTCTACTAACCTTCTACTATTGCGTTGCTAGCACCCGTAAATACAAAAGATCGCCGCTATCTGTTGAGAACCAAAGAACTTTTTCCAGAAATACCCGCTGTAGTAGCATGAACGAGGTTACGAAACAGGTCATTCGTATTATTATTATAAATTGTTTGTTATATTCGGATTTAGCGATTATGAAACATTTTTTGTTTTTGTCTTTCGTATCGCTGAAGTTATTGTTGAACTTATGTTCAACGTTTTATGAATTGAGAATATAAATAAGCGTTAACTTTTTCCCGAACCTATTTATAGCCTCAATTTACGACCTGTACTACATCATTGAGGTGTATGTGAGAGCGTAACCTATTGCGTTGTTATCGCCCGTGGACTTTCCTTTGTTTATCGACAGGCGCATCTATCAATAGCCTCATATTATGAATGGACTGAGCAAAAATACTACGTCATGAAGACGCTGCAGAAAGTGGATTATTTTATTAATTCATAAACAATCTCCTCCGCGACACGTTCAATACGATCATTGTTTATTGATTCTTTTCTATAAAAGCACCGTTCGAAACTATTGCACTTAACACGATATTTATATCATGTTTCCATTTGTGAATGAATATAATTGGTGATCACAAACGTCTTGCATTTATTATACAACTCTTTCTCGCGCGGATACGCGTAGTAAGCGGGTATTGGGCTCCTAGTAGCTAAGCCGTATCGACCTGAATTTTTGACTAACCACCTTAGACGGTCGCTAGGCGACCATCTAAAAAAGCACGATCGGTCTTTGCCTCATTTATTTATTAATGAGAATGAGAAAATGTATGGAAATTATACTTTAGTTGTGTTTTCGTTGTTAATACATAAAGACAATTAATAAATGAACACCAGTAACGCTTGTTCAAGCACATATGTCGTTCATGTTGATATAAAATGGTCCTTTCCGAAATGTGGACAAGATATTTGTAATCGATCCCGTGGTTGTGGAAATTAAAACGCATACAACAAAGAGTGATCTATCAAAATTTATCAGTCGGTTTTTTGCATGATTTATCGTGGTTGGAACGTATGGAAATTAATGGGGCGGAAGGTGGAATGCGACATGAAAACGGTCGAAAATTCCGATACCTTGTCAGCTTTCCATGTATAGTATACTTGGAACTTACAAAAAATCATTTATAAAAGCAAATATATTTCAGAATATTACATGTTAACTCACCCGCAACAAATATAACATTATAAGAAACATACGTATCGCGCGCTGTGAAAACGGGGCTTAATGGGTGTGCGTAAAGTGTCGTCCCAAATAAGCCTGTGATTCCGCCTTAACTGGATTTTCGTTTTGAATATACTTCCTTTAAACTAACAATTCCATAAAAGCGGAAACTGACGTCCATAGACTATGCGGATTGTAAGGGCTAATCTGGGATTACACTTTTCACACATGCATTAAGCCCCATTCTCCCATCGCGCCATTCATATATTGTTAGAAGTATATGCCGTCTTCGTAGCCTATAGCGGTCATTGCGTCTGTATTGTGTTCACAAACGAAGCAGATGGTCGAAGGTACGAGTCTCATATACAGACAGAAGACAGACAGAATAGTTTATTAACGTCTCACTTTTGTACGTAAAACACAATAAATCAGTACAAACTCATTATATCTTTAGTCATAAACTCTGATATATTTTCTTTTGAAGATACCCCCACAATTATCCCCGGAAAAGAAACCTTCTCAACACCTTATAATTTGTTTACTCGCAGCGGGCCGCTTTTATAATATCATAGACAATTACCGCTTTCAGACGCTTTAAACGCAAAATAGACGGACAAATAATGTGCTGTGTTTTTAATTTTTGCGACTCGAGACGACTGACGCGTGACCGTTGATTTCAGGTCAAACATGAATTTCGGAATGGAATATAGTGGCCGTTGGCCGTTATGGTCAGGTGGCCGTTAAATTCAAGTGTAATATAGAGTGTTTTTCGTCGGGGGATTCCAGACTGACCGTTGTCTGCAGGTGACCGGTAAATTCAGGTGGCCGTTAGGTCAGTTTCGACTGTATATGTTCAAAACCACTGTAAAAGAGTAACGAGAGAAATGGTTCTAAAGCTACTTAAAAGTATAATATAATTTGATACGCAATTGACTATGCGCACACATTAAATGGATTATATATAAATGTGGTTGCGTCGTTCATTAAAATGTCATGACAGGCTCTGGAACTGGGTTTAATGATGCGATCATCTGACAGCAAGAAGTTCATTTTTCTCCCTTGGGTTTAATGCGTTGAACTTTGGATTTACCAAAAGAGCACTTTCTGTTAAATTGGCTCTTATATTTGCGTATATTTGCGTATAGCGGACAATTAATTAAGTTCACTTCGACACACGTCTTACAGATAAAACACTTTCGTTCATTTTCCGGTACACCTTCATACCGTCCTGTTACTAAACGTAGGAACATTGAACAAATGATAAGAATAAAGAACAACTTGTGGGATGGTATAAATATGAAGCATACAACATGTTTGATAAATACAGTAAATGTGATTTTATAAATGAGACGCATTTCTATTGATATAACTTTTAAAATCAATCATGGTTAAGACATTTAGGGAAACATTTGCAATAAAGTAATAAAATGGAATTGCGTAAAGCATACCTATTCAAATAAAAAAAATCTACTGTTTTTTTTATATCTTTACATAGCTTTGCATAAACAAATCCGCTAACTTGTTTTAAAGTCTAGAGTGCAATACAGTTTACAGCTTAGGTATTGATAACTTTATAATATGTTCATATTTGCATTTTCTATTTTAGATTTAACTATTCGAATTGAAGGCAAATTCAGTGTGTACTCAGTTTTACTATAAGTTATGCTGGCTTTTAAACCTGTATTCAATTCTTACATGTTATTAAACAGTAATGCTTTATTTTCTACAATAACATTAAAAGGCACTTATACATCTCTGAATTGACACAGTGACACGCATTGACTGTCATGTAAGCAGATTTATTTACATTTTTATATATTTTTTAAATTCGCTTCTCATCCCATTGTTGCATACTAAATATTGTATTCACACCACTATTACTTTTCGTACGCAATTCCATACAAGCAGCTGAATACAGTGAACCAAAAGAGATCTCCATTCTAGTTTGGTGTATTTGTCTAACCTTATATTATTCATGTTTCTTGATTTTTTATGAAACTATAGACATTCATTATGTTAAAAAAATAATATAATTGGTTCAATTAAGGATGAAGTGAAGCAAGCACGATGATTTTGCCAAAATGCATCACCCGCTAGAGCACCACTATGCTTTGACCGCAAAAGTCTTTAAGCTGGGGTGGAAAGTGTTCCATCTCTTGAACACACGGGCGTGTAGGATGAAAATGAGCAAATTTTAGACCCTCTAAAACATAGAAAAATGTTAATGTGGTATTATAATCAAAGCGCTGTAGGCGCTGAAGGCCTGGGGCTAGATTAAGTGTGACGTAAAATGCATTTAGGATGTTTTGTTCGAATCTCTCCCCTTTTCCGAATTTATACGGATTGACCCTAGCGGTTGGGCGCAGAAGCTCAGAGAATGTAAGAAAAGACAATATTTGTGTATATACTACAGTACACATAGACGGTGATGGACCACACGATACTGGTTGTGGGAACGATAACCTTTTGTTCAACTCTCCTGATCTGATAGCGGTTCTTCTACATAGGCGGTGAAGATATACAACAACAACAACAACAACAACATGGCCGCAAAGAACCCTGTTATTGTTGGCGTCAAATAAATCACTTTCAAAAGCCTTAGATAGCTTTTTATCACATATTCATCAGATCAAGAAAACACGCATAATTCCTTTGTAATGTGTATACAAAAGAAAATCCACTTAAGCCCAAGTCTCACTATTTTCGGTAGAGCCCCGGTCCATCCCGGTTTGCTAACGCCGGTCGACCGACAAGAACCGATGATGATTCGTAGAATTTTTATAACTGGGTCACAATATTTCCCGGTGCCGCCCCGGTTGAAGCCGGTCAACAGCCCGGCAGAGTCTCGGTCAACCCGGACTGGCTACGGTTTATCCCGGTGAAGTTCCGGCAGAGTCCCGTTTGTCGCCGGTAGTGCCCCGTTTGAGCCCCGGTGAAAGCCGGCAGCGTCCCGGCATAGCCCCGGTTGTCGCCGGTAGTGCCCCGGTTGAGCCCCGACAAAAGCCGGCAGAGACCCGGTATACCGTTACACCGCCGTCCCGGTTGATTCCGGTGCCGCGCCGGTCGTTTCGGGTCCTTCCCGGTGACTCCCGGTTAATCCCGGAGGTACTAAACATTAAAATACTTTTCCGGTTGAGGCCCGGTTTTCCCCGGTTCACCCCGATCGTCCCCGTTGGAGCCCCGGTTCATCCCGTAGAAGCCCCGGTTCATCCCGCTAGAGCCCCGGTTCATCCCGGATCACGCAACGGGGCTCCGCCGGCATCATAGAGAGACTGGGCCTTTACCCTGATAAAGAACGGTGTACATATTGTGTACCTTGTCTCACGTGGAACTTTTCGCGCTTGATTTGCGCGCTCGATCTGCGCAGTGAAATACCATATCCGGTAACTTCGTATATTTCAGAGAATTATCATGAATATTTTTTTTTTCATTTTCTTTTTCCTTGAATGTCTCGTTAACGCAAAATAATATAACAATATTTTAAAATATATTTATAAAAAAAAACAAATATAATGCCTTTAAAAAATGTCTCAGAAATTTTTTATTCTTACTGTCTTCGAAGACACTCGTATCTTTTCGGACTAGACAGTCAAGTTAGGAACTTATTCTCGCATGAATATGCAAACAATAAAAACTATGTCGTAGCCAATTCTTAGCAATTTTGCTTCAATAATATTATATTTTTACAATTTTTATGACACGGACATGTTATATAGTGATGTTCTGTATTAACAAGGCGGATTATTGAGATATGCGAAGAACTAATTTTATTGCGCATGAATTAAGGGGTAAATCGGAGTTTTGGGAATTTGGTTTATGGCAGCCAGCCAATTCGGATAGGCTCAGAAATTTGTATCATAACTATGGCCCTGGGGCTTCGCCCCAGGCCAAACAAACTTTCCTTATATTTGTCAACGTGCTATTCGAATCAAAACAGACATCTGCAGTTCAGTTGTTAAGTATTATGGGTTGCACATGTAATTTATAGTATGTGCATGTGTACAAATTTTGTAAAAGACTCTCCATGAAGGGCTACCATTTGAGAATCAGGTCGACCTTATTTTATTGTCAACCTTTAGTTTCACGTTTTCAATTCCCCTTATAAAAACAAAATATGGAGTTTTGATTTTGTGTGAGAAAGTCAATGTAAATATTACATTATTGTGCGCACATCAACAAGCTACTGCTACGAACAGTGAGATCTCTTAAACTATTTTGTCAAGCATGAAAAATCTTTTCAATTCGCTGTAAGGGGCCTTTTTGCGTTTTGGTTAATTAAAAATTAATAAAATTTGTTTCAGATTCGTAAATTTTCGCATTTATTATGATATTTGTGAGGAAACAGAAATACTAAACATTTTCCATGCTCTAAAATATTCATTATTTGCATCTTATGACGATTTAAAAAACTGAAAATTATCAAGCATGAAACGCAAAACGATTGGATAATTTGGAGAGTTCTGTTGTTGTCGTTATATTTTTTGATACTACGAGGATTGTTTTTATAAAGTATAAAATACATACCTCATTGTATGAGCACCGATGGCCGCGTGGTCTAAGCGGTAGACTTTTACTCCAGGGTCAGTGATTCGAGCCTAGTTTAAGGGTTACTTATTTTTCTTTTTCTTTTTTAAATTTAATTCTTGATTTATTTTACTGGAATTGTTTAGATCCAATGTTTACATTTATCAAAATAAAGCATTTAATGACAAACTTCAAAACAAGAAAAAAATCTGTGAAAAGCCCCTTTAAAGTCACCTGTTCAAAATAAAAACGCCATCTGAAATGAAAATGTGGTCGCCCCATCGGGCGAGTATTTCGGATATCCTATTCGTAAGAACAAACATTTAAGCCACAAATTTAATCAGTTGAGTTCATTTTACACCCCTGATTTGTATAGCAATAATTGGTTTTCGAATATACAGCGTTGGTGATGCATATATAGAGCAGAGGCGTATCCAGAAATTTTTTAGAGGGGGGCTCAACAGGGGAGGGTGCGGGAGGGGTGTCCCCTTCCGTCGACGAATTTTTTTTTTAAATGGCACCTTGAAATGATGCGATTTCCTGCTATCTAATCAGCATTTTGCATGATAAAAGTGCATGTAAAACAAATAAGAACTTGAGTTCACACATCAAGTGTGACAGACACACGGACAGACAGACACACAGGGGTAAATCAAATGTCTCTCAATCCACAAAAGTGGTGTGAGACATTATCTTTATACACAACTTTTTTAACAGAGTAAGATGGGTGGACCTCCTATTTAACCTTGTTGGATATCCTACTAGGTCAACTAAGGTACAACATTAAAATGTTTATGTCCATGTCCCTATGAATGGAATGCAGGCACACAGCGGACAACCTGTCCTGACCCATTGATGATCTTAGTTTTGTCTTAACAAGTCCTTGGGTACTGATACTCTTTTCACACTCGCATGATGTAACAGGGAACACACATGATATGGACAAAACAGTGTTAACGATGGGGTACAGCTGGGAATTACAATGTGCAACAGAGCCCTGAAGGGTAGTACATGTAGGTGGGTTGGGTACACCTTTCCACCTAGCCTGCCATATAAAGTGCAACTCAGCAACTTAGTCTGCAAATCACTGAATCGGGTTTCCATTTTGTTCACAAGTGTTAACAAAGGGAGTCGTTAGGTTTCTGTGTAGTTTAATTCGGGTGTTGCTGCCTCGATGTTGTCACGCTTTAAGAAAATGATTTAGTTTCATATAGCAAAGTAATTCTTCATTTTTGAGTCTTTTTTAATTTTAAAAAGTATGGATGAACATCAAAGCAGTTAGCCCGATTTGTAAAAAAATAAATAAAAAAATAACATAATTGCCATTCATTAAGTGTGCAGTTGAATTTCACTGGCAATAACTTGTTACTCAAAAGGATTATCACTCTAAAGAGCTAATACCAATTAAATTCATCAAAGAAATTACCGAAAAAATAATTATGATTGTCCATTGCGTTCGTCTAAACTCTTTAATTGCTACTAATTGAAATATTGTTTTTCACAAGTCTCATGCGGCAGCCATATGTAAACATTTATCTATAGCTAAATATATGGATCTTCTTCAGCAAATCAAATAGCGCAGTTTATTACTTACAGTCAATGAAGCGTGCACAAAAGCTGAAAAAGGTTAGATCGTCTGTACACATGCCTGGGGGCTAATCACACAAATCGACAGCTGTTTATGGCTTAATTAGGGACATATTACAGGAAATACACAAGTGGATTGAAACTGTAAGGGGCTCATTTTTATTAAAAATCGTGTCTAGCCAGCCAGCTGGGGGGGCTTTAGCCCCCTAGCCCCCCACCTAAATACGCCTCTGTAGAGGCAAATACTTTATTTGTGCATAGAGGCAAATACTAAACTACGTCAGATGTGTACAACGAGACTTGCGAGCATAAATAAAACACATACGTGTACTTAGTAAAAATAATATCAAACTTTAACAAAATGCTATAACCTTGGTTAGTTCTCCATGGACTGAAAACTAATCTGTCATACACACAAGTTATGCATAGTAACACATGGAACAGCACAGCATGTATCTAATAGGTTATTTGACTGCTTTTTTGTAAAGTTAGTTTTTTGTTTAATTCTGATTTTGTTTTCAACAATTAGGAGCATAGAAACACAGTTGACAGTGAAGAAGAACACCTGTTTATTTTTGCAACTGCATAAGAAATTAAAGGGGCCGTCCAAAAGATTTTGGCATGTATTAAAGCTTGTCATTAACTGCTTTAAATGCTTTATATTGATAAGTTTAAACATTTGAACACAAAATCTCCAATAAAAAATAAAAATACAATTTAAAACAAGAGGCCCATGAGGGCCTGAATCGCTCTACTGGTATATATACTAGTTTGGAAAGAATGAGATGGAAACTGTGTACACAATCGAGCAAACAAGGAGGATTTTCTCAAATTCAAGGGGAGATTATTTTGTTCTTATTTCTCCAATACTTCTTGAGTTATCATCCGGAAACCATGTGGTGGATGGACCGACAGACCTAAAACGTTATCAAACTTTAATCAAGGTTAAAGTTTTTCATCTGGAAACCATTTTACTATTTCGAGTCACTGTGACCTTGACCTTTGACCTAGTGACCTAAAAATAACTAGGGGTAATCTGCCAGCCATTGTCAATGTACCTTTTAAGTTTCATGATCCTAGGCTTAAGCATTCTTGAGTATATCATCCGGAAACCGTTTTACTGTTTCGAGTCACTGTGACCTTGACCTTTGACCTAGTGTCCTGAAAATCAATAGGGGTCATCTGCCAGTCATTATCAATGTACCTATGAAGTTTCATGATCCTAGGCCTAAGCGTTCTTGAGTTGTCATCCGGAAACCATCTGGTGGACGGACGGACCGACATGTTCAAAACAATGTACCCCCTCTTCTTCGAAGGGGGGGGGGGGGGGGCATAAAAAGTCCTCATTGATACAAAGACACTGTGCAAGTTTGCCAAGAATTGGATGAAAAATATGGACTTTATCACATAAAAAAATGAATTTTCATTTTTTTCTCAAAGTCAAAGGGAGATAATTCTGGACTTATAACTCAGATATTGCTCATTTTCAATAGGGTTTGACTCATTATTCAGATAAAGACACTGTGCAAGTTGGGAAATAATTGGATGAAAACTATGGACTTTATTGCGTAAACAAGCCTTGTTTCACAATTTTCTCAAATTCAAGGGGAGATAATTCTGGACTTTTTACTCTGATGTAACCCATTTTCAATAGGGTTCGAGTCCTCATTAATATAAAGACACTGAACAAGTTTGAAAAGAATCGGATGAAAACTGTGGACTTTATCGCGTAAACAAGAAAAAGGCTAACGCACGCACGCACGCACGCACGGGCGGACGACGGAAACCATGCCATGACATAAGTTCTTCAGGCCTTCGGCCAGTAGAGCTAAAAAGAAGAAAAAACGTTAGCCTCTACAGGGCTCGAACCACTGACCCCTAGAGTCATGTGGTCTTGGAGTAAAATGTCTCGCGACTTTACCACTCGACCATCCACGCTCACGTCAACAGCGGAGTTATTGTTTAGCTATCTAAGCAATCCTCGTAGTTTCCCAAAATATCGATTCGCGTCGAACGACGCTTTAATCTGTTAGACGGTCCCTTTAAAAGTACAGTTATAGCTCGTGACCGGAAGCCACATGAGGCACGTTGGTATGTTAATTTCATTTTTTTGTAATGTCGTCAGATGATAACCGCCCGGTCCTGTTTCGAAGAAGTTCCAAAAAGAAGGCTCGCACAAAGACATTAGAAGATGGCGGTAATGTGCTGTGACTAAGTTGCAATGAGAAGAAGAATGCCTTCCGGTCCTTTCTTGAAGAAGTTCCCATGAGAAGGCACGCGTAATGACGTCAGAAGTTGGCGGTCTGGTACTGTCTTGAAGAAGGTCCAATAAGAAGACACGCGTTATGACGTTAGTAGAATGTCGTTTGGTCCTTTCTTCGCACCAAAATTTTATAGTGTTTAATGTTCAGATAAATACAATTTATGAAAACGAAGTTAATCCTTAATCTGCCGGGTGGATTTCACTCAAACTATCACAGCTGAATAACCTATCTTTACATGTAGATGATCGTACAGGGAAGAATTTTGGGTGCGTAGAGTTTTGGCGAAATTATAGCCTTGTGTTTGTTTGCCACTTATAGACTATGCCGTAAATTAAAGTCTGGAATATGGTTTGTAATCAATCTAATATAACTTCTTGGCTGGTTTTGTTAAAACTTTCACAGCTGACTTTCTTTCGTGTATAGTTATTATAAGAAAAGAATTTTTATTGCGACCAATGTTGAAGAATTATTACCCATCATTAATTTTCAACTAATTAATATAAAAAACGAACCCTCACCATACGGAAGGATGGGTTTTGCGTTGCAGGAGTGATGGAGATGACATTTTCAATATTACTGGTAAAGAAAAAAGTGGCTGTTTTCGTCAATACCGGTACTCTATATTAAAAATGTGTATTGCATTTATCGCATTAAATAACCCCTCAGAAAGACATACTCATCAAATTCATTAATAAAAGACATGGGTAGCCATTTAACAAAGTCACCATTGATGGGGCGTCTGTGTCTGCAGGCATCTCTATTTTCACTTATAACTGTGGTTTTTGTATTTTGCTGTTTGCGAGATTAAAAGCTTTTATTGTCCTAACGTTTTTCTCTCACACTTTCAAAATTACTAAAATGCTGCGCATATGCAACCGGAGAAATCACTCATATTTTAAAGATCATACAACAGAACCTCGTATTCCATAAGAAAATTGCTTAAATACAACGCTGCTATAAAACACGTTTAAACCTTAATATAAACAAGATCACACGACGTTTGTAGTACAACCAGTAAATTTAATTTTGTACGTTTTTAACATGCACTACATTTTCACTATTTAAGGACCGTGTTCATGGCGTTGCATACGAAATATCTCCCGAGGAGGAGGAAGACGTCAGAAAACATCTTCGTGAAAGAGGCGGCTACTGTTCACATCAGTAATTGTAAGCAATTTCGCCAGCAATTTGGAGGAGGGAAAAATCGGTCTCGTGCTTAACATGGAGATGAAGGACAATCGCCACTACCTTGACACAGCCCAATATGGATGATATACAAGTAGACGATCAAATTAATCGATCAGATGATTCAAGCGGGAAAATATTATTTATTAACTGAATCTAACACATGCGTTTCGTGATTTACTCCCGGAAGTTGACGATCCGCATCTGTTTGAACTAGAACGGCTAGTAAATAGTATAAAGAACAACGTTAATGGATTACATATATGAAGTATTTACTAGTTTTAGACATGTGCACTACCCGGTAAACAGTCTTTCAGTCAACGTTGATAAGTTGTTTTATATATTATTGTGGGGGTCGCCAACAACACGAATCGCACAAATGCTTAAAAAGCATACACTCATGTAACAAATATATACCATAAAATAACTGTAAAAATATATGATTTGAATATGCATTTGGTCTTTTTTTCATAAAAAGCTTTTAGCAATTTTCATATGTTCGTGCAATAGTTGTAAACATGTTTCACTAGTCATCGCAAAGCCGGAGCTCAACAATTTCGGAACCCCTGAACATCTGAACCTCCACCATCTGCCCTCGGTGCAAATAAAGCTTACATATTAAATGAACAGAAAGTTTCATGAAAATTAAAGTTGGTACCTTATGTGATTTTGAAAGGATTTTAAATTGGTAAGCAGTTTTTGTACCGGCAGATTTGTGAGAAAGTTCATTCAATACGAATATAACTATTAAATAAGGACAAGCTTGTCCTGCAGTTGGTAGCAATCGCTGCAGGTGGTAACCGAATCTACACGAAAAATAAATTAAACAAGGAAAAAGAACGCAATGAGGTTACACTTTCACGACGTGCATAAATGTATACATTTTGCGAAGGAATCGTCGACTGTTATTTTTACAACGGTTGTAATTTCGCGCAAGCTAAGATTTATACAGTTGTACAGGTCTATGCGTTTTCGTTATATCACAAATTTCAAAGCTATGTGAGCATGTAGAACGATCGCTGCAATAAATTACTAACATACACGCATGTTAGACTGTTAATGAATGCGCACATTGGAAATGAGTTTTTATTATGGATGGACATATTTAAGACATTTTGCAGATGGTTATGATATTTTAATGGAAACAAACGACATAAGAAACTGGTTGTGTAAAGATATGTCAGTTTATGCTATTTGTAAGCGAATCGTCAACTTTAATATTAAAATATTTTTAATAAGTTAAACTAACGAGTACGTTTGTTGCCTACGGCAAAATTTGCATGTGAATTTTCTCTTCCATATAACGCACTACTACTACTGAGCCATTCAGGCTGTTATGTGTGTTTGTAATACAAGTTTAAAGAAACAATCCTACATTCTTCCGTTTTCCCTAAACTATGGTTTTGGACGCAGAATAACATGGCAGAAGGAAATATACGAAGGAAGACCAGACAATCCAAATGTTGTATTACAGTTATAAAAACCATAATTTAATGACTTTTGTTTCAAAAATACCTGCATAACAAAATGTTAATCTACAGCATAACTTACACCCAACAACACAGCTTCAAGAGTAAATATCTCAGGAAACTGTCCTTCACATCTAAATTTCATGACGATAACATGTTATAGGTTCACTGCAGATGAAACAACGTGTATTCTACACGTCTGCTTCTCCATAACAATTAATTTATGTTTAAACCAACTGTCATAAAGTTTACTTATATAATGCTTCGATAGTATTAACATTATTTAGCTTTTCTAAGTGGCCAACTAAACTATAAGTTTATAATTGTTGATTGTTTTGTTAATTTGGAACTTTCGCCGTACCCAACGGTATTCCAGCCCTATCATGGTAGTCAGTAAACGTACTTACAGATTTTCTGAATAAAAGTACTTTGTGAACATGCGTTCATTCACACCGTTCAATCTCCGAAAATAAAATAAAAAGTAATTCGTTTATATAATTTAAAACTGTTACAATGACGTTTAATTTTGATCCCCAAGGAATCAACAATTGATTTGAAGGGTTGGGTCAGAAGAGCCGATGTAACGTCACTGTCTGTTTTCGTGTTTTTACAAGAAAGGATTTATTTTGTCCTTTCATATGGCGATTTGTCAGCTACATATTGACTGAACAGCCGGCACATATGCCAGTAAGCTGCGTTGTTGCGAGGTACTAATGTCGCTGAAGTAACGTAAGCTTGCCAAGTCTTTGATGCTTCATTTTCCAATTCAAAAATATGTCCCTTCAAGTTGTATGCCGTATCGAAAAGACCCACGGGACGAATATCAAGCGACTCTATATAGTTAAAAAGTTTAATCTTGGAAGAATATTTACCTTCAGTCTCTTCGTGTGCAAGATACTGCAGGTAGTACAGGAACGGTTTGGCGTCAATGACAGCAATCTCCTTCGAGATTTTATTACATCGCACCCTGTCATCATCTTCTGTTAATATCTTGTACATTTCATACATTAAATGACTTGGAGCACAATTCATTTCGAGCGTTGTGAATTCTACATTCATTATAATCTTTGCTGCTAAAATCTTGGCAATTTCATGTGGCGCCAGACTTTGAGCTCTGTCAATCACTGGTTTTACACATTTCTTTTCAGGTAGCATTGAGATTTGAACCATATCTGATGTAATCATGCTCTCAATATCCTTAAGCAAAGTCACGGCTCTATCATTATCATGTATGCAGACAAGCATTGATGCATATTTCAAATAAATACAGATTTGGCCTGACCTCAAGGAACTTTTGTACATTTCGTAAATGTAGTCAGTGATGGGTTTCTTATCAGCTATTTTGGCAGATGCGTCTGTGGTAGCCATTGTGTTGAGGAGTTTTCGATATAAGAATTCAAGTTCAAAAAGGTATTTTCCCCGGTTTGAAATTGACTGTTCCAAGTTTTTAGCAAACTGTTTCATCAGTGTTCGGAACTTTTGCGTCGTATGTTGTTTTCTATTCTGGACAAAATATGCCTTTAATTGACTATCAAAAACTTCCGACAATCGTATCATGGTAACATACCAATAACACTCTCTTGACATTGGTGCAATAGTTGGTGTCGCTTGAAATGATTTCAATCGTTCACCTAAAAAGTCTGAGCTTAACGTGTACACACATTGCAAACCAGAGTTACTAATGTTCGTCAGTTCTTCAATCAAAGGTGCAAATTCGCAGACTTTAAGCTTCCCTGCAAACAAATTAACACCGGCAATGGTATAATGTGGACAATATCGTCTTTGCAGAAAACGCAGAAAAAAGTACACAATTCACAAGGTTTTCGGTGTTCCATATTTCCATTGGGTATTTTTCGACTGTGAATAGCAGAGCCGTTTTTACATGAAAGGTACTCAGTTGATCGCCTACGATAGGTTTTAGGAATTGTTTACGTATCATTTTTGTGAGAATGTATGCCTTCATTTGTACAATGTTGAGGTCACACATCAGCAAAAGTTCTATCTTGTTCGTAGAAACTATAAATTGACGTGATGCGATGTTTCTTTGATAATTTACATTCATTAAAACCATTGAACGTTCAACGTTATACGTAAATGTGTGTCCGATATTTCCCGGGTAAATAAAGAAAACTCCACACTCTTTCGCCTTCGTTATTGTGACCTTTTTAGGCCAATGACCAGGCTTTGGTCTAGAAAACAAAACTTGACATTCAACTGGCAAATTTGGACATTGTACAGCATCAACATAGTCTTCATTGTCATTAAGATTTTGCGCCGGTCCGTGTTGGTGGTATTTATCGTTCGGGTGAACAAGAATCATATCTTGAAAACAAGAATTTAAATAAATCTGATTGGAAAGCACTACACGATCTTCTTCATCTAGCATAAACATACAGCCTATAATAGGAAGTTCCAATAATAAAAATTCACATGATTCTTTTCGGGCAGGAAAAAGTATATTGCCTGGTAGTTGCATAACATACTGTAGACTGTAAAATTGTGGACACAACGTTGTCGTTTTTATTGCAAGAAATGAGTCAATATTGGTTTGTCGGCAATCCTTCAGTTCTGTGTATGCAGTCATCCAGGTGGCTTGGCACAGGTTATCAAGGTCTGAACGCATGCCGAGTGTGGTAGATCCCTCCATTTGGCTACCAAATGTGTGTAATACAGCCTTGTTATGATCATTCAGACTTGCAAAGTAAACCTCGCGCAGAGTGCAGACATACCTTCTGAAGTTTATCAGTTTTTCAGTCACTCCAATATCATCCAACACCGTACACAGTTTGATCGACAACGACTCGATCGTTTCATCTTCCATATTGCTTGAAAATTAAACAGGCAATTTATAATATAAACACAATTAAATTATACTCAGATATTAAAGTTGCACTGTTTACACTAACCTTTTCTCACGTCGATTTCCATTCTTTCGATTGCCGAGTCGAAGCTAGGTATATTGCAATGAATCATATATAGCATACGGTATAAAAGCGAACACTATCGGTTAACATACAGTGATCACTGTATAATATTTCATCGACATTTAAAGGCGGTTAACACGTATTGAGACTTTTGGCATGCAAATAAGTGGGTTAAGATGATCTTATATCGTTTATGTTTGTAATGGCAGAAGGAGTTAATTGTACAACAATTACTACCATTTCGTCTTTTAATAATTGCATTGTAAGTGTATACTTAAATTCAAGTGTAATGTGTTGCAAACAAACAAGTGACTGTATAGTCTTATTAGGAAATCATATACTGGTGCACCAAGTAATACAGGTATTGTAATAATTATGTATATTCATTCCCCATTGTTTAATTGGGATTGTGTGGTATATTTAGGCATACTGTGAAGGAAATGATAAGAGGTAGCAGACCCAAGTTCCCCCCAAAAAGTATTGTCGTCATTTTATTAGACAGGTCAGTAATTTATAGTTATCGGTAAACTTATCTATATCAATAACCATATGACTAGTAACATACTTAACAACTTCTTGTATGTAAATTTTGTTTAGACATCGCATATATTAATAGTAGTAATGAAATGAGTCATACTTAAAAAAATATCCGTAACGAAGTTAGCCTGCTATTTCTTTTACTGCTTTAAATATAGATTAACATTGAAACGGTATCTCAATGTTTGAAATAACTGTTTTTAATTATATTTAACATACATCATAACAACGCAAGCCTATTACTTTAACATTCAATGTGAGAAAGATTATAACTAACATGTGTATATTAGCGGCAACTTAAAGGGTGTTTTATACGTTTATGGAGTGCTTTGGTTATTTGCTATTGAGACATTGTAATGAAGTTACGCTATTTTAGTTGTTACTTCAATCGACTGGAAACGTGTTAATAAAATGTCAACGTTTGATTCATTTTTATTAGTATTTATTGCATTGTATATTTTATATATTTTGTCAAATTGTTTAGTGTTTAGTGCACGGATAAAATATTCATTAAAACGAATTAAAGGTTAATGTATTAATTCTTCTTTCTGTCTTGTGAGAATTTTCTCGATTTGTTGAGCATTTAATTGAGGCATTTAATTTCAGGAATAGAAAAATGAGTGGTTAAATGATATGGAACAGACACGAAAATGTGATTAAAATACAAATGAGCCTACAGAATGAGGGCATTTCTTTATCCAATTAATTTCGTGGCGGGTTTTTGATAAAGTAGAAACTGTACATAAGTAAATGACCTTTAAATGTCTACCAAAGGAACTTTGCTTAATGATTTGATAAATTGAACAAGATAAGTTTTGATGCAAAGCATCAAAGGGCTTCGGGAATTTCAGTGTAAAAGGCACTCAATGAAGTAACATGGAACGATTTTTTTCTACTGTACATACTAATATATTGGCCGATTATTTTAAACAAAAAAGAAAAGATACTGGTAGAACATTATCTATGATTTTGTGTTATAACCCCAAATAAACTTTATCTATGATGTTGTGTTATAACCCTCAAATAACCCTTATCTATGATTGTGTGTTGTAACCCCCAAATATTTAATAGTTCTTTTTATTTACATCGGTTTCCTTTTTTGACGATGCTGGAACAGCATCGTCTAAGGTGTGATAACCATCAAAAAATTCTTCACAATGGAGACCTATGTAAAAGACCGAGCCAGTCCGATTGAGATAACTCGATTTTTCTAATCGAAATACCTCGACCTCGTTGATTTTCATTGATAACATTCTCCTAGCAGAGTTGTCGTTCGTGTGTCAAAATTCAACAATGGCCGCCCCCATGAGTGTCTCGAGTCAAAACTTTCTTACTGCATAAATTGGCTTGTTTCGCGTTTTAGAAGCGGTCATTTATGCTATATGAATTATTTATTCACTAAATCTCCGCTAATGACAACAATGGATGGAATTCGAAGGATATATTCGATGTGAATGGATCACTTTCTACAACAATGGCTTCGCCAATGAGAGACTTGATAACACTCGTGTCAAAACTTTCTTACAGCTTAACTCGGCTTGTTTCGCTATTTAGTAATGCAACAATAAATGGAATTCGAAGGATATATTCAATGTGAATGAAGCACTTTCTGGATCTCGACAGCTTGACAAGGCACAACTGGCATACTGATGATACTGGTATTTTTAGTTATCAATTTGAGTCACATTTTGCTTTATAAATTTTGTTCGAGCATTTTGCGACTTATTGAATGGCTATGATATCCGATATCAACATGTCATATGGGATTTGCATATCACCAAGCTGTCCTGGTATACAACATTGATTACAAACTCTTTACTCAAATTACTGGTTTGTATGAAGTCTTTTTTCTTTCTATTTAAGTAGTTGATATCATTATAGTCCAAATAATTAGATGTAATTTACTTTTTAGTCCATGTATATCGACCTCATATTTATAGGAGTAGATATTATGTTAAAGGGGCCTTTTCACAGATTTTGACATGCTTTGAAGTTAGTCATTATATGCTTTATATTGATAAATGTAAACATTTGATCTTAAAAGCCCCAGTTAAAAATCCAGAATAAAATTATTTTTTAAAAAGTAGTCCGCAGCAGCGCTCGAACCAGTGACCCCCTTATTCCTGGAGTAAAAACGCATTAGCCTGCTAGACTATTCTTCCAAGTATAAATGGTTGACGTATTTTATACCTAATATAAGCAATCTTCGTAGTTTCACGTAGCTTAAATCGTTTAAAGATGCATATAATGGCTATATTAGACCATGGTAAATGTTCAGTAATACTGTTTCCTAAAAATAACATAACTAAAACGAAAATTTGCAAATCTGATACAACTTTTTTCAATTTTTGTCAATTTACCAAAACGTGAAAAGATCCCTTTAAAGTAAAATTAACTGTATCTCAGTAAAAGAGACATTTAGGCGATTGTGGCCAGTTTAGATCCAGTTTAGCGTGCAGTTGCTTGAAAGCTGTTTGCTTAAGAGCGGTTTTCTGACAATGACAAATAGTTTGATTGGATACTGATAAGACTGCCCTTTTCCTGTGACCTGGCTAATTAAATTCAGAAGCCTGGTAACAGTTTAACGTTAATGTTACCAATGCGCAGACCAGGGCCTGGATTTTGAAATCTAGGATATGCATGGTCAGAAGATGTCATTTAAGATTATACATTTTTCAAACACATACAAATGCATACAAGTATAAATAGTAAAATGAACTAAGTCAGAAGGCATTTGACTTCGGCTGGTGCCTTTGCACACCAGGTGTTTCGGTTCCAATAGTTTGATGGACTCACTACTTGGATGTGTAGTTACATTATTTACAGTATATCAAACAGTATTTAGCATGAACCAATGATTTTTTCAAACATAAATAATTGATGTAAAATGCTTGAAGAAATCATATTTAAGGTTTAAGAAGGCATTTTCTTCTTGTTTTAAAGGATATCTTTGAAAATTATATTTTTTATGAATTTTTTGGCAACAAGGGGTAACGCATTTAAAAAAAATGTAATTAATTTTTCTGACAAAAACGGGTACCATGAGTAGCATGGAACAATACTTTTTTAAACATTTGTATTTGATGAAAAATGATTGCACAAATGATATCTAGGGTCTAATAAAGCATTTTTTATTTTATTTTAATAGGTTACTCTGAAAATTCTATTTTTCATAATTTGTTTTGCAACAAGGGGTTATGAAATTTAAAAAATGTTACTGGATTTTTAGACCAAAACTGGTACTATGATAATACTATGATGCACTTCGCCAAAACATTTATGATTATATTGTTTATTCTAGAAAATGTATTTCCCGTATTAACTAAAAATAACACTTTTGATCAGAAAATTCATATATAATGATGTTTACTTTTATTTTCAAGAAGCATAATGCCTCTTTTTAGTTGTATTCAGCCACAAGTTCTTGTCAGCCACTTAAGGGTTAAATGTTGCCTTTCTTTGACTAAACGCAAAATAATTATACACTTTGAGACATTCATAAAATATTTTATGTCTTTACAACACCGACAGACTAATAAATGTATATATCAAGTACTTCCATACTAACAGGACCATTCTAGACGGGTAACCTAGCAACCTTGATTTGTTCATAATTTCCTATCAATCTGTTATATGTGTTGAGAATCATTTGTTCGGAGAACATTTAATGTTTGTTATAACTTTTAAATAATTCAATGTTCAAAGTGATATTGTTATTGACCGATAAACCAACATACTGATTACAAGGGGATATTTTATTAATTATTTGCATTTTATCTTACATGAGAAATATTTGCCTAAATGTTTTTCAAACTATAGAGAAATTTATATACAATTAATAATTGACGACGTTTATTAAAAAAAAACATTAATGAAATGGAAGTTTAAAGAAAAAAATAAATAATGCAAGTTTTATCAGATATTCGTAAAAATTTCCAATAAAATTGAGTGTCTGGGCAATGTGGATGAATGAATATATCAGATAAAACGAACACTTGTCTAAACTTGAATTATGATTTATTTTTTAATATTTTATGCACTTAAGTTTAGCCTTAATGCGTTTTTATAAGCATTGATAGACAGTGTCCCTCCCCAAAATCAAGGAATTATAACTTGTCATTCATTTGTGTAATGGTATACAATAATTTTGTGGTAGAATATTTGAGAAAAACATTAGAAACGAAACTTGTCAGTGATGAAATTTTCCATATGGTTATGGAAATTACCGATCGTCGGTTTCCGAAAAACAATACGTCACGGTTTCCAAAAATATGATGGTTGTGCCCAAAGATTTTGTTGTAAATGAACATCACTGGTTTATATTTTAATAATTTCGATTCTCATTTGATTAATAGGTAATTTCAAGGCTGATAAACTTGAAATATGCAAGCTATTCTTTCGTTTTGCATATGTCTGTCGATACATTTGTACAATCGGTAGTTTCCATAACCACTCGTTAAATTGTAGCAGACACAAGTTTAAATATTTTTGTTTATGTTTTACACTAGTATTCTACCTATTTCTTGCTAAAAACTAATGCATGAACGATTTAAAAGTAATATTGCATTGTTTTCAGCCAGGAACACTGTCTATGACCGCGAAAAAAAACCATAACAAACTTTTTGATTTACGATATTTACTTTATAAATAGCTTGCATGCGGCATGGCATTGCATGTTCCGCAAGATAAATATCTCGACTTTAATTATTAGATGATTTCGGACTGTTTCATCCACTCAGAAAATAGCTTTTAAACGTAATTTAGACCCATGTTTAGCGAGATAATTTAGTACCACTTTTTATACACTGCCAAATTGTGACATTTCAAGTTGCCTCCCTTGTTGGTTCATGCTACTGTATTATTATGCCCCCCTTCGAAGAAGAGAGGGTCTATTGTTTTGCACATGTCGGCCCGTATGTCCGTCCACCAGATGGTTTCCGGATGATAACTCAAGAATGCTTATGCCTAGGATCATGAAACTTCATAGGTACATAGATCATGAATCGCAGATGACCCATATTGATTTTGAGATCACTAGGTCAAAGAGCAAGGCCACGGTGACCCGAAATAGTAAAATGTTTTCCTGATGATAACTCAAGAACGCTTATGCCTAGGATCATGAAACTTTATGTGTACATTGATCATGACTCGCAGATGACCACTTTTGATTTTAAGGTCACTAGGTCAAAGGTCAAGGTCACGGTGACCCGAAATAGTAAAACGGTTTCCGGATGATAACTCAAGAACGCTTATGCCTAGGATCATGAAACTTCATAGGTTCATTGATCATGACTCGCAGATGAACCCTATTGTTTTTCAGGTCACTAGGTCAGAGGTCAAGGTCACGGTGACCCGAAATAGTAAAATGGTTTCCGGATGATAACTCAAGAACGCTTATGCCTAGGATTATGAAACTTCATAGATACGTTGATCATGACCCGCAGATGACCCCTTTTGAGGTCACTAGGTCAAAGGTCAAGGTCACGGTGACCCAAAATAGTTAAATGGTTTCCGGATGATAACTCAAGAACGCTTATGCCTAGGATCATAAAACTTCATAGATACATTAATCATGACTCGAGAATGATCCCTATTGAATTTCAGGTCACTAGGTCAAAGGTAAAGGCCACGGTGACCCGAAATAGTAAAATAGTTTTCGGATGATAACTCAACAACGTTTATGCCTAGGATCATGAAACTTCATAGGTACATTGATAATGACTCGCAGATGCCCCCTAATGATTTTCAGGTCACTAGGTCAAAGGGTCAAGGTCACTGTGACTCTACTTTGAAAAATGTTTTCCGGATGATAACTCAAGAATGCTTACGCCTATGATCATGAAACTTCTTAGGTACATTGATCATGACTCGCAGATGATCCCTATTGACTTTCAGGTCACTAGGTCAAAGGTCAAAGTCACGGTGACTTGACACAGTAAAATGGTTTCCGGATAATAACACAAGAAAGCTTACCCCTAGGATATTGAAACTTCATAGGTACATTGATCATGACTCGCAGATGACCTCTATTGATTTTCAGGTCACTAGGTCAAAGGTCAAGGTCTCAGTGCCAAAAAGCGTATTCACACAATGGCTGCCACTACAACTGACAGCCCATATGGGGGGGCATGCATGTTTTACAAACAGCCCTTGTTTCAAAAATGTTTTCATGTAGTATATGTATATTGATATTTACAAAATTGATTCATATGAATGATATACTTTACTGAATTCATTTTAATGATACTGAAATCATGACAGTGAATTAATACTGAAAATTATTTATCATATTTTGCTTGATACAATCATGTACATCTATATCAAATGAGATCATACTGTAACTTCAGTGATGAATTTCAGTGAATTAAATAAAATCCAAAATATAAGTAACTCCTATATCTGCCCCGCAGCGCGCACACCTAATCATCCTTTTGTGTACCTATCCAGATCCAGATAAAAAGATATGATACATAATTATCTATCATATTGTTCAGAGGGGATGATTTTACCTCTGTTGTATCAATGTATTGTTTTACTTCTTTAATCAGTGTGTTTAAAGATATATAAACATAGCTCCAGGGTCTTTGCTTCAGGCAATGAATATTTCATATCCTGATCTCTTTTTCTAATGGATATTTTTACTAGTTCCTACATTCAATACAGTCAAATATATGTTAAGTAGTATCTGTACACATTGGTAGATTAAATTTGTACATCAAATATTATGTTTTAATTGTTTCAAAAAGATATAGTTCAAATGTTCATACTATATTAATTTAGAACCTTCATGGAGATCTAGAGTCCGTGGTCAAGTGGTAATTAAACATTTTTAAATATAACCACTTTTATATGGACTCCTGACCAGATCTCAAATGCATATCCTTTTTCTCTGTCACCCTGGTCATCTCCTATCAAAATGGCAAATTATATGCAGAACCGTTATTTATACACAATGGTTGAATGAAAAATTTGACATACTTTTCACATGGAAATTTCACTTTGACAGTCATGGAAAAAAAGCCTGCACAACACAGGTCAAAAATACTTTTTATTTGAGGATAATCCCATATTTTGAAACTCTATGTGCATAAATATCTCAAGTCTTCATGACATCAGGACAACAAAAATGTTTTTTTAAGTCCTTAATTGACCTGGCTATAGTAATCAGATTATTATAAGCTTAATTAGTCTATTTATGTATTATGCTTTGTGTATTGTAAACATACACACAATATTGCAGGTACATGATAGCAATAAATAATAACAAAGCCATCCATACCATAAAGGTCAATGGCAAAGCCTGTGAGAAAAATTTGAACGCATTGAGTGTAATCACACAACGTGCTCATGGTGAGCTGTTGTGATCACTTAATGGCCGTCGTGAGCCGTCAACATTTGCAACATTAGATAAAAGGGTAAGGTCACAGTGACTAGAATGCTTAGGCCGAGGATCATGAAACTACATAGGTACATTTATCATGACTGGCATATGACCCCTATTGATGTTCAGGTCATTAGGTCAAAGGTTAAGGTCACAGTGAGTCAAAACCGTTTAATGATTGCAGGATGATAACTCAAGAATGCTTACGTCTTTGATCACGAAACTTCATAGGTACATTGATCATGACTTGCAGATTACCCCTAATGTTGTTTAGGTCACTAGGTCAAAGGTCAAGGTCAAAGTGACTCAAAACAGTAAAATAGTATCCGGATGATAACTCAAAAATGCTTATGCCTAGGACCATTAAACTTCATAGGTACATTTATCATGACTGGTATATAACCCTTATTGATTTTCAGGTCGCTTGGTCAAAGATCAAGGTCAGAGTGACTCATAACAGTAAAAAGGTTTCCTGATGATAACTCAAGAATAGTAAGGCCTAGGATCATGAAACTTCATAGGTTAATTGATCATGACTGGCAGATGATTCCTAGTGATTTTCATGTCACTAGGTCAAGGGACAAGGTCACAGTGGCAAAAAATGTATTCACACAATGGCTACCACTACAACTGACAGCCCATATGGGGGGCATGCATGTTTTACAAACAGCCCTTGTTTGTCTTATGTTGGTAAATGTTCATCTCGGTCAATTCTAGGTTAAGTTCGAAAGTAGGTCATATGTGGTCCAAACTAGGTCAACAAACCAAATCACAGAAAAGGTTAGTGAACACTCCAGAGGTCACATTTTCTTCAAGATCTTCATGAAAATTGGACAGAATGTTATCACGATTAAATAAAGTTTCAGTTTCAAAAATGGTAGTTTGTCAAAAACAAGGTCATTAGGTCAAAAAAAAAAATCCTTTACCTTTCTACAGGTCACATTATCTTCCTGATTTTCATGAAAATTGCTTACAATGGCAATCTAAATCAAATCAAAAGCTGCATTTGCAAGTTGGTCATGTGCAGGATAAAGCTAGGTCACAACTAAGTCAAATCATGCACAAGTTTTTGACACTATAGAAGGAGTTTTGGGTGAGCGATACAGGGCTATCTTGTTTTAGAACAGCCTGTGGTAAGAAAGGGCAGGTATTGTATTTGTTTCAAAAGTAACGTTTTATTGTTATTGGAAGTAACTGAGCAATTATATGATGTCATAGTTTTGGTTATTTTGCTCACTTGTTAATATGTGACAAGGTGAGCTTTTGTTATCACTCTTTGTCTGTTGTATTTTATCCAAAGTTTATTGTGAACACATAAGATATCATTCTACAATGTTTAAATTTAGGTGTCACCTCTTTGCCATATTCTTATGAAACTAGTCACCTCTATGTCATTTTAGGTTTCATATTCTATAAAAAATTATGGCACTAGGTCAAATATAAGAAAAGGTCTGTTAATACTTTAGTGGCCACATTCTCTCTCTGATCCACTTGTAAATTGGTTAGAACATTATTTTAAATGATTTCAAAGTCAAGCTTAAAAGTAGCATGTTCAACATTTAGGTCACAAGGTCAGTCTCAGTGATTAACAGGTCACGTTCCAAAGTGGTTCATGTGCTTCCAAGTATTTGATCAATAACTAAATCATTAAAATCTATGTTAACACTTACATTTTTTACCTGATTTTCATGGCAGTTGATCAGAATGTTCAAATAAATAAAAGTAAGAACTCGGTAATAAGGCTCAACTAGGTTGGATAGACGCAAATAGTTTGTTCATACTCACAATGCCTTTTTTCTAGATCTTCATGAAAAATTAGTTAACACCACTAGGAAACAATCAGTTTCAGGTGAGCCACATTGTGCTGTTAAAGCTATCTATGTATAGTATAGATTGTTACAAAACCTTCTTAATCAATAAAAATAAATGAAAAAAAAAAAATTCCTTTCTATTAGTTGTAGTCTTGGATGATATATTCCTCAACTTATAATCTACGACATTCTTTTGAGAAGAAAAACAAAATTTAACTACTATTATACCCCAACATATAGTGATTGGGGGCTAGCACAGGAATTCTCAATTATGTTCCTCGAAAAATAATGGGTTAGCATATTGTTGCTGTTTAATCCAGTTGTCTGGACAATTACTCCCAAAAGAATTGTAAGTTCAAATGTGAGATATTTAGGTAAATAAATCTCATTGAAGGGAGTGCAGTGTCCAAGAACGAAAACGATTGCACCACAACCATTAACTATTGACCTGCGGATAAATGACAAGCAATAAAAATTACACAATTGCGGTGATGTAGATTAACTTAAATTGATGCTTATTTATTTTATTTTATGCTTTTCGGTGATTTAAACAGAAATATCAGTGAAATAAACTGGTATTTCACTGTTGTAAACAGTGAAAAATAACAGTGAAAATATCGATATTTTTCGCTGTTTTTCTGTTAAAATCGATATTCCACCGAATCCAACAAATATCCTCTATATATCCATCCTCTTCAAAAGCATCGTCAAACCAGTACTTTCAGTACTTTGATTTTTACTGGCATCCGTGTGCAGTTTTCATTAATGGAACAGAACTGTGTAGGTTTAAAAAAGAATCTGCTTCATCTTGTAAGCGTAATTTCATATTTTTCTCAACTTCAAGGGGAGATGATTCTGAACTTATGCTAACGTTGCTCATTTACGATAGGGTTTGAGTACTGATATGAAAACACTGTAAAAGTTTTAATGTGTTTACGAACCCCCCCCCCCCCCACCCTCTCACACATATATTTCATGGGCATAATAAAAACAAAAAATGGTTACAATAAAACAGCATATTTATTTAAACTAAAATGTCTACATCAAAACAAAAAGTTAACATAGAACACAAATAAAATAATAATATTCTACTAGGGCTCGAACCTTGGGCCTCTCACATGTGAAGCGAGCGTGTAACCACTACACTACGGAACCGCTTGAAAAATCACCTGCTAACTAGATATTAGTAAGCTATTAATAGTCGGTTTAAATGTAAACCCGGAAGTTTAAACGCTGGATAGTGAGCGGGGTTAAAGGTCCATACCAAAGGGTCCATACCACTGGCAAGATACGGGTCAGGCCTGCGGCCTTCTATATGTGGTTCTTAAAAAAACCTGTACGATGACTTGATAGTAATACAACTGGGGTGCTGTGATGGTTGTCCTTATTGATAAGCGGCTGCTTCCTTTATCAAGACTCATTATTACAATTAATAATACGTGTCGCGCTTCGCGCTCTATAGCGCCTTTATTAGTAACTAGGTGGTTGCTAGGATAGTGGAACAAAGAAGTTTTGTTTTTATTCAAAACCAGAAAGTTTCACCTATTCGCGAATTTGCCCAGCTTCTGTGATCTTTTATTATTGCCCAGTCCCTGTGATCAGTTATTAATTAAAAGAATTAGCTTTGCATTATTGGCAATAAATGTTGTAGTAAATGTAATAGGCACAAATGCAGTACTTATTTACACTAATTTACACATAAAATCACCACTATGCAAGATATTCTGACAACAAAAATATATACATTGATCCGTAAAATAACTTCTCCTCCCATAAGCAAAAAAATAGTATTACATACTAGTCGCCGCACTTCAGTGCGACGCCAATAATCGAGCGTGAAATTACAGAGTACTGAGCCCTGCTCCTTTTTGCTTCTCTGGACCTTTCAATACAAAAACTCTAAAAATCTTTTTAAATTATATTTTTTTAGTTATAAGAAATTAAAAAACATTCTTGAATGCCCTAATTACAAGATTGAATAAGAAAAAAATCTAGATTCAACAAAGTATTGGAAAAGGTCACCAGACTGGTCCAGCTTTCCATCTGACCTCTTTTTAACAGCACCCTGTACCTTTTGTGGTCATTGATATTTCACTTATTCATGGATCTAACGTTTATTTAACCAACGTAACTGATATTTTAAAAGGACATTTCACAGATTGGCGAAATCACGGTGCCTATACCACGTGTCTTTTTCGGATCTGTGTTGGGAGAATAAAGCGCGACACTGTTAACATTTTTAAGGATCTCTTTTTAAATAGTTCACCATTTTTAATGGGATCAAGTGAAGAGCCCGCTCATTCGTAAGAGTTTTTTATATAGGTATCATGACATTTTTAAACAAATAAGTATTTTTTACAAAAACAAAACAAAATAAACAAAAATATTCCTCAACCAAGGTACCGGACTCAACATAGCGTCTCAAAAACACTGTAAAGTTCAAAATTCAGAATGGTCTATCATTTCATTATGTAGACGTGATTTCTTTTTTCCAAATATGTGAGCACGTATCTTATAGGTATATTATTGTAAACGTCCACATTATGAAATATAAAACCTTCTTATGCCTTGCGCATTTCAGCTCTCTAACCTCCAAAATCTTTCAAATGTATTCTCATATAATAGATGCACCATGTTACACAAAACTGCTATACATGTATATTAAAAATATATATCGGGTAATAGAAATAATTGAACTTATGTTCAATTATTAATATTAAGACTAAGTTGAACGTAATCATTACCCCGGGTACCAGTGAAAATGTGAACAAAAAAGACACACCTGATATTTGAATGTTAAACATGACAGTCAACGAAATGTGGATTTTTGGTTACGGATCCTTAATTTGAAAGGCCGATGTTCCATACACACACAAGGTAACAGGCTATATTAATTGATATGTTTGCCGTTTTAGGCATTGAAAAAAAAGATCAACAAGGAAGTTTAGGCAACGTAAGTAAAAATTGCTGTGTTTACTCAAATTGCTGCAAATGTTTATCTTGGTCTTATAACTACAAAGTTCAACGAAACATGTATATCTGCTTATTTTGCGTTTACAAGTATAATTCAACAAAGTTTACAGATCATGAAAATGAAACACAAGGGAATATCTTAACAATTTAATGCAATTGCCCAGATAATGGTATGGGTTAGAATAAGAACAATTTTTACAAGTAATTTTCGAGAAAAGATGACACAAAGGAGATTGGTCTTTGTGAAACAGTGCTGTTTTATTTTTATGATCTAACAAAGTCGAAGGAATTAACATTTTATGATCTTAAAAAGTTTTAGGAATGAACTATTGTCATTGTCCGTACGTCCTGAATATTTTGTTTTCAACACCTCTTAAACGACAGGATGGATTTCACTCAGACGTTAACAGATGAATAACCTTAATGTGTTTATATCGTAAAAAAAAGAAAATTTGGCGTTTTTTTGCAAAACTATAACCCTTGGCCTTCAGTTATATAATTGAAGGCCGTAAAATGTTTTGTACCCATTCCACTTTAACTTTTAGTATTTAATTTACAACGGTCGTGTATAGTTGATTTTTCTGGAAATATTTCTACCTGCGACGGCTGCGACCAATTTTTCTTTGTTTCCTTTTATCATTTTTTCTTCTGATAGAGATATTTACTGAAAGTATTTTGTCAATACAACGACTCTTTAACATATTTGCGGAATTCGATTAAACTTGCATAGGCCGATCGCAAGGGAAGAAATTCAAGTTGCAACAAGTGCTGGCAAAAAGTATCTTTAAGTGTATGAAGATGTTTTTTGGGTGGAAACCAGTATGAGCAAAGTCATCAGGGTGTGTGTTGTACTTCTGTTAAATCAGATAAACATTAAGCTTGCATCCATTTCAATATCCCACGAGAGTGTGTATGGCGTTGCATACGAAATATGTCCCGAGGAGGAGAAAGAAGTCAGAAAACATCATCGGGAAAGAGGCTGCTACTGTACACAACAGTAATTGTGACTTTTTACGCCAGCAACCTAGAGGAGGGACAATTTTTTTTACCGAGCTTTACATCGGAACAGAGGACTCTTTACTCGTTTACGACGTTTATGATTGCACTAATTTGTCAAACGTTTCGTGGACCATTATGTATACAAATATTGGAATTTCGCACAAGATAAGATTGATAAAGTTACACAGGTCTATGCTTTTACGAGATAATATTTCTTTCAAAACTAGGTGAGTATGCATGCAGAACGGTCCGCTGCAATACATTACTAACATAAATGTACTTCAATCAGTTTATTAAGGAGTACACTGGAAAGTATTACTTATGACAGATGGGCATATTTTAGATTATTTGGAAAGTATAATTTATAACAGAAGCACATATTTTAGTCTATTTGCAGCTGTTCATCATATTTCAATTGAAACATACGCAATTAGGAATTGATTGTGTTAATATTGTCAGTTTATGTTATGATTCGGTAAATTTTCTTATAATATAAATTTTAAATAATGTAGACTAAAGAGAAAAAATTCTTTGTGTCGAGATTCGCATATGGAAAATCTCCTCTATATAACGAGCTGCTACTAAAGGGCCAATAAGGATGTAACGTGTGTTTGTAATAGACGTTGAAAGAAACAATCCTTAATTGTTATGTTCATTTTTCGTAAACTTTGGTTTTTGAATCAAGAATTCCATGACAATAAGAAATATGCTTAGAAAGAACAGAAAATTCAAATGTCGCATCATAGTTATAAAACCTTACGACAATGTCCTTTATTTCAACAGAACTAAAATTATATCTTTTAAAAGAATGACTTATAACCAAACTTTCAAGGGCAGATATCTCAGTAAAAAAGACCTGCTCATTTAAATTTCGTGGGGTAACATATCTCAGGTTTTAATTTAATATCTTTAAAACAAGTGGTATAAATGTGCTCCTCAAACATACCCGGTATGCTTAATATCAAGATATAATAATTTGTGCATGAGCAGACATTTCACAATAATTACCTACAATGAAAAGAGATGACTTATAACAAAAGTGTCACTGAGAAGTAATTTGCATTTAAAAAAGATGAAAACATAAGGCTGACCTTAATCAATTGTTTGCTTGGAGCAACCCGACCCACATTTTTGTCAGTAGATTTATTTTTAATTTTGGGGGGCAACATGTTATTAAATGATACAAAGAGACAAAGAGGAGAATGACCATTTATTTTCCCTGTTTATCACTGATGTACATATTGTCATTTCTTTCACAGGAGGAAAGCCCATATTTTTTTGTTTTATGCTATTATACAATATATATATATATATATATATATATATATATATATATATATATATATATATATATATATATATATATATATATATATATATATATATATATATATATATATATGGGCGTCCCTCCTGTGATTTCTTCTAAGGAAGTCTTGCCAACACTGGCAAGTTTTCTTAAACTAAAAAGCAAAGACTCCTGGAAGTCTAAAAAGGGTGTTTTCACCCAGGATGTTTCCCCACTCGTCGTTTCGCTCCCTACTTGAAGAGTCATTGCTTGGCATGGTTTGCCGAGTATCTTTATATATATTTACAATAAGACGTTGACGATAAACACTACTGTATTTTTTAAAATGTTTTATGCTTTGTTTTGCATAAACTATACACGAAAAACAAAATAAACAGCAAAATAAAATAGCATAGTGAACTATATACACAAGTAAAATAAACAATTTCAAATGCACTGTTTTTCATGTGTAAGAAATACACCAAATATCCAAATATGCCAATTCAAAAAGTGCTGTCTTCCACTAACTTAACAAATGCAATTCCATAGGATTTAATTATAAAACTGGAATATCATTTATATTACAGGTACTGACAAAGAATATGAATAATATCATGACCATACTAACTATCATTTACGATTATTATAATAATTATTTTTCAGTTATGAGGTAGTTGTATTCCTGATGGATGAATACTTTCTACGATTCATTGAGTAAACATTTATTCTAACAAGAGCACCGCATAGCGGGTGTAAACGCTTGGCTGCGGTTGCAGTTTTAATTATTTTTGACCTTGACCTTTGACCTAGTGACCCAAAAGTAGGTGTTGTGTGTAGAAGTCATCAAGGTGCAGCTACATATGATGTTTCAAAGTTGTGTGTGGAAATTTTGATTTTAAAGCCAATGTTAAAGGTTTTAGCACGACGCTGACGGCGGACGAGCTTGCTATGACAATCCCTCGTTTTTTTTTCCCGAAAACAGCCGAGCTAAAAACAATCGCTAAATAAACTGCAACAAATAAAATAACATAACATTTTTATCTTTAATCAGTCCTGGACTCCATTATTATTTGTAGTAGATTTTCCATTATATGTTTATGTTGTGTGCAAGATTTGCATATACTTTTAATGAAGCATAATTGTTTTTTAAATAGTTTTATTTTTTATTATTGCTTAGCATGTTAAAATATGCGCAAAATAACAGTTTAAATTATAAACAAACATAATATTAAACTAGATATTAATGTTTGAACAGTTCTTAATGAAAACAAATGCCAGAAATGACTTACCTTTGGTAGTGTCAGTTTTCTGGCTGGCACATGTCCGAAACGGACCCGTCCGGATAGCATTATCAGTGCGGTGTACGGACTGTTCACTGGTTCAATGGTCATATGTCAGCCTATGCTTCAAGTAGTGCAAACCTTCTTTTTCCCATTCAGTGCAAGGCTTCTCTGGAGCATTGACGCACTGTGCCCATACAAGTAGTCTGCATGACCTTGATTTTCTAATATATTTGCTCTGTAGGTAATGGTCGCAAGGTAAATGGTTTATGAACATTTCTGATAGTTACCGTAGTAAAACATTGCTATTCTTTCAACAAAGTCTTTCTGAACATTTGCAAAATAAACAACACGCATGTGAACATCTTCGACCACCAAGTAAAACGATGCATCACAACGACTATTTAAGACTAAATGGTTTGTATAATAAGCTTTAATAACGAACTACCCAGATTATAACCCAAAGCCGAAATAGCTTGGGCCGAATCAATCGGCTAACGTTATAATAACAATGTTATTTTTGTTTTCACACAATTAAATCAAAGCTCTGTAGGCGCTGAAGGCCTGGGGCTAGGTTAAGTGTGAATGTAAAATGCATTAAGGATGTTTTGTCCGAATTTCTCCCTTTGTCCGAATTTATACGGATTGACCCTAGCGGTTGAGTGCAGAAGCTCAGAGACTGCAAGAAAAGACAATAGTTGTGTATATACTACAGTGTACATAGACGGTGGAGGACAACACGATACTGGTAGGGGGAACGATAACCTTTTGTTCAACTCTACAGATCTGGTAGAGGTTCGTCTACATAGGCGGTGAAGATATACAACAACAACATGGCCGCAAAAAAACCTGTTATTGTTGGCGTCAAATAAATACCTTTCAATAGCCTAAAATAGTTTTCTAGTATATAATTAACAGATCAGGAAAACACTCATACTTCTTTTGTAATGTGTATACAAAAGAAAATCCACTTAAGCCAAAGTCTCACTTTTTCCGGTAGAGCCCCGGTCGAATCATCACGGTCCTTGCCGGTCGACCGGCGTTAGCAAACGGGGATGATTCGTAGCGTAGACATTTTTTAACGTAGTCACACTATTTCCCGGTGCCGCCCCGGTTGAAGCCGGTCAACAGCCCGGCAGAGTCCCGGTCAACCCGGACTGGCTACGGTTTATCCCGATCAAGCCCCGGTTGTCGCCGGTAGTGCCCAGGTGAAAGCCGGCAGCGTCCCGACATAGCCCCGGTTGTCGCCGGTAGTGCCCCGGTGAAAGCCGGCAGCGTCCCGGCAGAGCCCCGGTATACCGTAAAACCGCCGGCACTCACCGTGTCTATACCGGCTTCAGACCCCGGCAGAGCTACGGCAACGACCCGGTTTCACCCCGGTCGTCGCCGGTAATGCCCCGGCGGAGCCCCGGTGAATGCCGGTGGCATTCCGGCAGAGCGCCGGTTTTCTTATGTACCGTAGCTGTACCGGGACTCTAACGGCATTCATTAAAATGAAAGAATAGAAAATTGTATGAAAAAGTTAACACTTTCTGCGCAGATTGAGGGTGTTGACATGTTGATTTACTCCTCTTTTGTGGTATTCTGCATTGATCATTCAAGTTTAAATACAATTCACCGTACAATTTTTTGTTGTTGTCATTTTCAGTTTTGAACCCCTCAAAATTTTTTCCTCCATTTTTTGTGAACCATTTATTTAGAAAATTCACTCTCATTCATCCAAATGTTGAAAAAACTACACTTTTTTAGTATGTATTAATAGATAAGTGCATAATATATACACATATATTATAACATGTGGCAAAAGGAATAAAGAAACAAGGGCTGTTTGTAAAACATGCATGCCACCCATATGGGCTGTCAGTTGTAGTTGCAGCCATTGTGTGTATACGTTTTTTGTCACTGTGACATTGACCTTTAACCTAGTGACCTGAAAATTAATAGGGGTCATCTGCCAGTCATTATCAATGTACCTATGAAGTTTCATGATCCTAGGCGTAAGCATTCTTGAGTTATCATCTGGAAACCATTTTACTAGTTCAAGTCACTGCGACCTTGACCTTTGACATAGTGACCTGAAAATCAAATGGGGTCATCTGCCAGTAATTATCATTGTACCTATGAAGTTTCATGATTCTAGGCCTAAGCATTCTTGAGTTCTCATTTGGAAACCATTTTACTGTTTCGAGTCACTGTGGCCTTGGCCTTTGACCTTGTGACCAGAAAATCAATAGGGATCATCTGCCAGTCATGATCAATGTTCCTATGAAGTTTCATGATCCTAGGTGTAAGAATTCTTGAGTTATCATCTGGAAACCATTTTACTTTGTCGAGTCACTGTGACCTTAACCTTTGACCTAGTGACCGGGAAATCAATAGGGGTCATCTGCCAGTCATGAGCAATGTACCTTTGAAGTTTCATGATCCTAAGCGCAAGCATTATTATGTTATCATCCTGAAAACATTTTAATGTTTCGAGTCACTGTGTTCTTGACCTTTGATCTAGTGACCTGAAAATCAATAGGGATCATCTGCCAGTCATGATCAATGTTCCTATGAAGTTTCATGATCCTAGGCCTAAGCATTCTTGAGTTATCATCCGGAAACCATTTTACTATTTCGAGTCACTGTGACCTTGACCTTTGACCTAGTGACCTGAAAATCAATAGGGGTTATCTGCCAGTCATGATCAATGTTCCTATGAAGTTTCATGATCCTAGGCCTAAGCGTTCTTGAGTCATCATCCGGAAACCATCTGGTAGACGGACCGACCGACATGTTCAAAACAATATACCCCCTCTTCTTCGAAGGGGGGCATAACAATTAACAAACAAGTGATGTAATCATCCTTCGAAAACGAGAAAAATTGCAATCTCTAGTCACGAGTCTTTTTAAAAATAAACTGTCAAATTAGAGCTGTCACCAAAGGATGACATATGCCCCCTATAAACGCTTTGATAGAAGTTATAGCAGGGTTTCTGGGTTGGGGCGTGGGGTATTGTTTTGTTTGGGTGGAGTCCATTGTGATATTTTGGTAAGTGTTGTATTGTCAAATTATGAATACAATTTTATCATACATAAAGAAGTTATGGCAATTTAACTAAAATTTATTCGTGTAACCTTGAGAGTCAAGTTCATTCAAAGGTCAAGGTACAATTTAACTTGCCAGTTACAGTACCCTCATGGTAGTAAGACAATATTTGAAGTTTGAAAGCAATAGCTTTGATACTTTAGAAGTCAAGAAGATCTAAACACAAAATTTAAGAAAATATTCAGTTACTTAGACAAAAAAGGGCCATAATTCTTACAAAATGATTGATACAGTTGTCTGCTCTTGTTTATAGATTGGGGTCATGTTGGTAAAAAAGTTTGCAAAATATGAAAGCAATATGTCAAGGGATATTGAAAATATTTGAGGTGGTACGCAAACTTTAACATAGAGTTATCAATAATATGTATATTCTAAATGGAAAAAGGACCATAATTTTTACGAAATGCTTGATACAGTTGTCTGCTCTTGTTTATAGATTGGGGTCATGTTGGGAAAGAAGTTTGCAAAATAGGAAAGCAATAGGTCAAGGAATATTGAAAATATTTGGGGTGGTCCACACACTTTAACATTAATAATATGCATGTTCTAATTGAAAAAAGGGCCATAATTCATACAAAATGCTCGATACAGTTGTCAGCTCTTGTTTAAAGGTTGGGGTTATGTTGGTAAAGAAGTATGCAAAATATTAAAGCAATATGTCAAGGGACATAGGAAATCAATCATTTGGGGTGGTACGCAAACTTTAACATTAATAATATACATATTCTAAGTGAACAAAGGGCCATAATTCTTACAAAATGCTTGATACAGTTGTCTGCTCTTGTTTATAGGTTGGAGTCATGTTGGTAAAGAAGTATGCAAAATATTTAAGCAAGATGCCAAGGCACATTGGAAATATTTGGGGTGGTACGCAAACTTTAACATTTGCACGCTCACGCTCACGCCGACGCCGGGGTAGTAGGATTGCTCCACTATATATATTTCATATATAATAGGATTGATAATACTAAGCTAAAAATGGGGGTCACCAGTGAAAACGAAAAGTTCCAGCTTTAAAATCAAGGTTACCCCCCTTTTCCAGAAACGCCATACTAAATTTGAGATTTTTATATGCGAGCATAAAGATGAGCTAAATGTTCAAAAATTATAATAAATAGATAAAAAAAGTGGAAAAGCCTATAATAAAATAATAAACATATTAACATACATACATCTCATATATTATGGCAAGCGGTTCGACGCATAATCCGAAGAAACTAGGTTTCTCATGAGAACCTAGGTTTTCAAATGAGAACCTAGGTTTTTGTGATAACCTAGGATACCAAACGAGAACTTAAGTTCTCAGAATGAGAACCTAGGTTCTCATGAGAACCTAGGTTCTCATGAGAACCTAAGTTCTTTGTGTCTATGAAAACCTAGGTTCTCATGAAAAGCCTAGTTTCTCATGAAAACCTAGGTTCTCAAGCGTAAACCAAGGTTTTCAAATGAGAACCTAGGTTCTCATGAGAAACCTGGTTTCTTGGGATTTCATAAACCTTGGTTCTCATGAGAACCTAGGTTCTCATGAGAACCTAGGTTCTCGTGAGAAACCTGGTTTCTTGGGATTTCATAAACCTAGGTTCTCATGAGAACCTAGGTTCTCATGAGGAACCTAGTTTCTTGGGATTATGCGTCGAACCGCTTGCCATAATTAACCTCCAGTTGTCTCCCATTGCTTAGTACACGCTGGCGGCATATGTGTAAAATGAATAGAAATAGGCGTGAAACCGTGAATGTTTCTCCCCAAGAGCATTTTCTGAACAATGTTCAGACAATGCTCAGTAATATTCTACGAAACTTATCTGTTGAATATTTGTGACAACAGGCATTAGCCGTCGGTACCGCCTCCTGTTCATGTTTCCGTGCATGGGTGTTCTTGAGGAATGAATTAGTGAAGTAATCGGTCGACATTGGTCTGAACACGTTCATAAAAAATTGAACTGTTTATGAAATACATCTTTTATTGTAAATATTATTTTGAGACTAAAAATTCAGATCAATCGTTACATAATACATTGTTACAGCATTAAATGAGTTTCAAATATTCAGTTCCCTTGTTCGGGCCTCAAACGACTGTACGGTACAGTTTTCTATTTTAAGTATGTCTGTGACCTACATGTAGGAAGCAATCATTATGGTATAAAATACAAGTTTTATCTCTATTGATTATGTGTAATAATGTATTATTCAATCGTAAGATATCGGCAACACTGCAAGAAAAACTTATGCGCTAAAGACTTTGCAAACATATTTCAATAACTTGAGATATCTGCAAAAATAAAGTTCCTAACGGCGTGTTTTCATTCTGTCCAGCCCGTGTGTAATCATATGTGAACACTATTGATCCTGCGCCCTGAATAATGTGTCCCGTATTCCAAACGAGCAAGTTTACGCCGTCCGACGCGTAATTCTGAAAACCTAGGTTCTCTGAAAACCTAGGTTCTCAGAGAACCTAGGTTTCCAGAAAACCTAGGTTCTCAGAGAACCTAGGTTCTCAGAGAACCTATGGTTCCCAAATGAAAACCACGGATATGGCAAGCAGTTCGACGCATAATCCCAAGAAACTAGGTTTTTCATGAGAACCTAGGTTCTCATTCTGAGAACCTAGGTTCTCATGAAAACATAGGTTTTCAAATGAGAACCTAGGTTCTCATGAAAACCTAGGTTTTCAAATAAGAACCTAGGTTCTCATGAAAACCTAGGTTCTCATTTGAAAACTTGGGTTCTTGAAGGCATGTGCAATCTTCAAGCGAGAACCTAGGTTCTCATTCTGAGAACCTAGGTTCTCATGAGAAACCTAGTTTCTTGGGATTATGCGTCGAACCGCTTGCCATAATATATCATGTATGAATTGGAACCTACTCAGTGCAGTAAGATTTGCTAACCTAGTTTGACATTGCACGTTAAATGCGTTCTTCTATAAATAAGACTTGAAAATGTTACAGGGAAATAAGAACATTAATAATTAAGTAACAAGGTACATTTAATCATTCACGTTTAAAGGAAAACAGATTTATCAATTTATCAATGACTAGTGATACTAGTGATATTAAACATTAAACTTATTATGACAAGCAAAACAAATACATGATTGTCATGGTAGTTCTTTGAAGAACTTTAACAGGTTGGAATAAGTGTCTCCAAAAGACGTTTGGCATTAGTGACCCTGGGCTGACCGTAAGAGTTATTCATTATAAAAATGTTCTTGAGACCATCGCGTTCAAAGATCATTTTAAGATGCATAAGGTTGAGTCCAGAGCCAGCTATAATATTTATGTTGTTGCAGTATTGAACACATGACTGTAAACAAGAACACTCAGTGACTGCAAGTTCCTAGCTTTTTGACGGGTTGAATTTGAGTCCATAATCTGTCTGGTTTCATTTTCCTCCTGCACAGGTTATCAGGTAATCAGCATACAATATATCACTGAAAAGATAACACCATTGTTCCTATCAAGTTGATATTTGACTAGTACATGTAGTTATATTCAGGCAGGTTCAATAAGTTTCAGTCGAACAAAATTATGCATAATTGCAAATTGTGTATGAATAATTTTAACCATTTTTATTTATTAAAATAAAAATATTTGGTCTTTTCTTATTAATTTGGCTTCAATAAGCATTCTCAAAGTTGTTTCTATAAATTGACAACATTTTCTTCATGTTACTTAACAAAACAATCATATACATATGTCAAATCCACAAGCACGTGTATAGGAGTAAGACATTAGTGTTTCATGAGAAGTGTGAAATGATCCATTATAATATGCGTCATCGTTTTTATTTATTCAGACATTCACGACATAGCATGCCATTACTAGTATTTTATATGATACACCCTTTTAAGCTGGATTCATAAGTAAGTGTAAACACCACATATATACATTCTTCATCCAAATGTTAATACCAAATACATGTATTATCCCTACTGGATATGAAACTGACTATTAACGTAACATTTTATTTATTACTTAAAACATTGGTTCTACATTAACAATCACATAAATCAGTGAAATATCTACTTTGTTTCAATCTTATAAGCCTGTCTGCTATAAAGGAGATAGTTGAAACTTGATGAATTTACGTCCTTCTCGCATGTATAACCATTTTTTTTAAGTTCAATTGATCATTGGAACATACAGTGTTGACAAAAAGTAATTAATCGTTCCTGGACCACCAATGTTGTTGATCATTGATGAAAAGATAATAAATATGCAACATTTTAATTTGAATAACCATTATACATAATTTAGGTGATCATACAAGTAGCAGTCATTGGCATATCATTTTCAGAATAGTAATTTTAGTATTTGGGACATAATATACTTTTTTGTTGTTTGTTTGAGGAAAACATCATCACTTGGTCATAAAATTCAAATATGCTGTCCTTGATTTCCATGCATTTACAACACAACTTTTCCTTACATGGCATATTTTATTTTTTAAGATGAAAGCAAATATGAGCCTGATTATGTGGTAAAAATCACTGACAGGGTGCACTTTTCCTACAAAATCTACTTTTTCCAATTATGAATAATGAAACTGTTATACTTGAAAAAAAAATTGCATAATCCATGTACCTTCCTGTTCCGAGCTTTGTGTTGATAGCAAAACAAGGCATTCCTTTCTTGAAAAGTTGAAGACTCTTCTTTACGTGATGGGTTTTGCTGTACGATAACCCGTTCACATGGCTAAATGTCATAACACAAGCATAATCCACTTATTCCCCTTTTACTGCTCACCAACAATATTAAATTGTGTAAGTGACACGGGTTCTAAACGTTGTTCTTCAACGTTATTAGTGGTCAACATTTTCAAGCGTTTGGCATTCGTATTTCCAGGAATCGTTTTATTCATAAATATCAACACTGCCATGCATTTGTTGACGTTTATTATTCACTCCAGTCACATTAATATGAACAATAATAACGCTTTTATTGATCTTTCTCTTTCAATATAGCATATTGCTTTTTCTTTAAACGACCCAATCTGTCAGGCACAATGTCTGCCATATTTGTTGTCATTGTATTTAGCGGGTCCTACGCTTAGTATTTCATAGCGTATTTATAGAATATTCGTAGTTTTCCGCACATTCCCGGATAACGTTTGGAGTGGCGGAACGTTTTATGACACTGTCATGTTATGTAGTGATGTTCTGTATTTACAATGCGGGTTATTGAGAACTTCTTTGCAGGGACCTATTTGTTTGTAAAGGTCCCTCTTCTTTGATTGCGCATGAATGATCGCCAAGTGGTAAATCGGACTTTTAGGAATTCATTCATTCGTGGTTGTTTTGGAAGCCAGCCAATTCTTACTGTCTCAGAAATTTGTATCATTACTATGGCCTAAGGGCTTCGCCCCAGGCCAAAAACTAACGAGTAAAAATCATGACGATCTTTTCCGGTGGTTTTGAGTGGACTTTTAGCATCTTAATCACATGCCATTTGCAATAATCCTTAAAATAGGGTAAGAATCGTTGATATAATACAATTATACAGTCTTGCATTCCTCACGAGCATGTTTAAATCATACTGCGCATGCGCAAAAACCATTGTTTTCCGGTATATCTTAACTCCATCACGGTCTTGCGAAGTTCACGCTACACCGGTAAATAACTATATGCGAATCTCTTTGATAAGCTTTGTTCAATGGAAACTTACTAAAGTATTATATACACTGAGGATAGAGAATCAGTCTTCCACTTCATTTAAAATCTGCTTTAACAAAACATTACATTTCTGTTAAAACCAAATCTTACAAAGTTGACAGATTAATGTTGCAATTGTATTTAAACTATTTAACTATTCTTAAAGGTAAAGTAAAATTTATTAAGAATTACTGTAAGTGTTCTTTAATTGGTTTATCTTGTATATAACAGTATTCCGGTCATATCATGGTAAAACTAACTCATACTTTTTCTGGCTTAGCTGGTAAACAAGTACTTTGTGTTTATACATGTATCCATGATGTTCAATCTTCGAAAATAAAATAAATAATGTAATTGTGTAAAAAACAAAAACAAAAAAAATCTGCCACAATTATTTTATTTTCACTCATTTTGTACTTTCATACGGCGAATAATCAGCCACATATTGACAGAGTAACCGGCACATATGCTTGTTAGCTGCGTTTTTACGAGGTGCTTACATAACATAGACTTACCACGACTTTATTTTCCAATGGCATAATATGCCCCATCAAATTGTATGAAGTCTCCAAATTAAAAAGACAGTCAGTATGTTGCCTCAAAATGAAAAGAGGCGATTGCAAAAGTTATTTGTCGAGATGCAAAAGTAGAACAGTTTTTCTAAGGCAATATATTTACCTTCAGTGTCTCCGTGTGCAAGGTATTGAAGGTAGTATAGGAACGGTTAGGCGTCAATGACAGCGATTCCGTTTTCATAATTTATATACCACAACCTGTTATCATCTTCATATAACGTTTTGTACATTTAATATGTTAAATGACTACGAACACAATACAGTGCACGCCTTGTAAATCATACAATCATTATTAGCTTTGCTGCAAAAAAAATGAAAATTACGTTTGGCGTAAGTCTTTGGTGAGTTCTTACAATCGCTGGTAATAAGTCCCAGAGTGGTATCATTGAGGTTTGAAGCATGTCTGTTGTAATCATGCTCTGAATATCTTCAGCAAAGTGAAAGCTCTATCATAATGATGTATGCAAACGAGCAGTGATGAATTCTTCAAATAATCCAATTTGTCCAGATCTAGGGAATTTATGTACATTGTGGACACGCCATTGTGGTTTTTATCACATGAAATGAATCCTTTAATGATGGCTATCCAACATGTCTGTATATGCAGCCGTTGTGTCTGTATACAACAGGATATCAACGTCCGAACGCATGCCGAGTGTGGCAGATACCTATATTTTGCTACCAAATTTGTGCATGGTACCGTAGATACGATGGATTATAAAGAGAAGATCGCTGAGGTTACAGACATTTCTTTTATACCTAATGATAAAATATGACATTTCTGCAGTGAAATAACAGCAGTGAAAATAAACAAATTGTTCTTTTTACCGGTGAAAAGAACACATTTTCGGAACTCCTTTTTCTATTTTTAGATTATCATAAATAATTTTATGTATATTTTCTATGATCACGAGTGAGTTAAAATCGACATTCCACCGAATCCAAATAATTTTCTTTTTATGCTTTTTCACCGTTTTTTACATTGTAAAAGAGTTTAACTGGAGAATTTCTGTGGTATAATGACGTCATTTCGTCACACTAATGACGTCATTTTGTTTTTTGAAATGTATTGAGGCACACCACGGGAGAAACTCCGAGAAAGGGTAACTTTTCAGCGAAAGGGAAGCAGCTGTTAATTATTCTCTTGAAAAGGGGGCATAAAAGAAACATAAAATGTGTTCATGTCAGTGTAAGATCGTTTGTGATTTCACTCGTGATCATAGAAAACAATTATGTTAACTCGTGGCTGCGCCACTCGTGCAAATATATTTTCTATGATCACTAGTGAAATAACAAACGATCTTACACTGACATGAACAAATATCCTCTATATCTTCTGAAATTTATAAGTTCTTCAGTAACCCCAATATATATTTTCCATCATTGTGCACAACTTAATCGATAACGACTCAGTCGTTTCATCTTCCATATTGTTTGAAAAACCAACACGATATATATACACAATTAAATTATATGAATGATGATTATGATGATTATGAAGGTATTTTAGCAGCAATGCATTAAAATAAAATCCATGTTTAGTAGGGTGGTTCCATCCATAATGTAAAAAACACAATTTGTGAATGTCTTTTCCACCAACCCACCTTTTGATGATGTGTCAAATAAAAAATCCGTAGCCAAAATATTTCTTAATTAAATTAATATTTAGAACTTGCTGCACAGGTTCTAAAAATAAAAAAAAACTCGTTTCGGTCATTATTTTCCATTCTGACCAAATACATATCTTACAACTTACTTATTTATGTAAATGCATGTATTAACTTATTGACTCATGTTACCTACACATTTGTGATTTAATTCAATGATTTTCCTTTAGCATAATATTTTGTATATACATAGAGTGAACACATTGGAAGAATACTGCAATAATGTAGGTTTACTTTTAAAAAATAGCAGCTGAAAAGTATTCATCAAAATGAAATTCAACAGGATCGACGACATCTGTACCGATGTCACTTATAAATGCTACTTCTAGAGCTTAGAAATGGACACAGCCTTCAGTTAAAAAGGTTTCATCAGAAGTTAAGTCAACAGGAGCGTCAACATCAGTACCGATGTCTCTTGTAACTGCTACTTCGAATCCTGATAATTTGTCACAGCATTCAGATGCTGAACCTGAAGCTGGTCCATCCATACCGAAAGCTCCTAAGTCACAGACAGTGGTATCATTTTGAATCCTCAAGTAGCTGCTGCTCTTGATAGAACAAACATTCCTAATATAAAGCATGCAAATATATTTTCAGCAATGGCATCTACACGACTGCTAAAGCAAGATGTGGAAGAAGTCATTATTAGTTCCAGTGCCGCATGAAGCATCGCAAGCATTTCAGCTCGGAAGTCAAGGAAATGTTTGATTCTGCAGTTCCACTAATTTTGCATTGGTCCGGTAAGATAATGAATGACTTTACTGGTAAAGAACGAGGTAAAGTCGATAGACTTCCGATTCATAAATGATTTATTGGTATTATTAATTCCCTATAAATTCGAGGCTAACGTGCGGGTCTCTGAAATATCGGTACATACGCCGCCATATTTACGCAAAATAACTGAGTTACGCGAGCCTTTGAGCAAACGTAACTTTACGTGCAAAAATACGGTATACGTAACTTAAAGTAAGTTTAAAGAAACGCAACTAACTTTACGTGTTGCACTTACGTATGATTTTTGAACGTACGTAGTTCTAAGAAACGGTCCCCTGGTTTCTTGACAGGATTTGGTAAAATTGTTAGCTGTCCCTAACCTCCAAGATGGCACGGTCGCTTCAATGGCACAAGCTATTGATGACTAGGGCTATCGAGACAAGATCAAGGGTCTCTGCTTTGATACAACATCTACCAATACTGGAACAAATGTGGCACTTGTATTCGCTTGGAAAACGAGCTTAGTCGACACTTTAACAATTTGGCCTGTCGCCACCACATCTCAGAAATTATTCGTGAAAATGTTTTCAGTGTTCATGACGTTTCAAGGACTCCTAACATAGACTTGTTTTGCCACCTCAAAGATTATTGGTCTCAAATTGACCAGAACTCACTTTGTACAGCAGTTGAAGATACATGTAACACATAAGAAAGTATGATTGCTCCTTGGAAGGACGATGTCATCACGTTTGCACAGTATCAGCTTAATAAATTTCAACCTCGTGACGACTACTGCGAATTGCTTGAATCATTTTCCTGGGTAGCACACCTGAACGTGTAATACGGTTTCTGTTCCCTGGTGCTATACACAGTGCTCGTTTAATGGCGAGGCCCATTTATTCTATAAAAATGTGTCTATTTCGCAAGCAGTACGATCCACAAAAGCCAAGCGCAAGTGGTCGACAGTTTCGAGGTCTTTCGTATGGTCAGTAATAATGGCATCACCTTAAAGAAGCATTTCTGTTCATCACTTTAGTATATCTGAAATACTGGTTTGAATACCCAGCAGCAAACTGTGCTCCACGACTAGATCTTGCACTGCTGTGTGATTTGTGAATACAGCCATTTAAACGTCCGACTACCAAGAAACAAAACAACTTTGTTACAAAGAGCACTTACTGTGTTTTTTTTTCATTATTCTTGGCATATTGCAGGATTTTTTTGAAGGTTGATCCCAACGAGAGGGAAAATCTTAGTATCAAGAAAGCAAACATCTTGTGTCATCTGTGCAAGTTGTCAATGACCTTGCTGAACTTGGGATGGCATTAATTCAAGAGTTCAATTCGAGTTTGACACGCAATGAAGAACATAAGCAATATCTACTTCAAGTTGTGGAGGAGCATGGATAAACGATTTCGGCCCCAACTAAATTTTCTGCAGTTGATGTCAAACTATAGTTTATGGCCGTAAGAACATAAACAATAAGACCCAGCAACTACTGAATATTAATAATAATCATTTTGACTTTGATTGTATCTATAAACAACGTTTCAGATAAAAATGTATAAAAAAATATCATAGTTGTGTTCTGCAGGTGGTTTTTACTCACGATCACATGTTGTGACACAAATATTCAAAAAGCGTTGAGCAAGTCCTAAATATTGTTATTTTCAGCCAATTTGTTTACCGCTTCTCTTTAAGTGGCATCATGTACTGGAAAAAATGGAGAACACTATCCTGATACTTTCATTTTATGGGATCACCCTAATGTTTAACTTTGCCTACATTCATTGGCGTCGCACTGAGATGCGGCGACTAGTATGTTAGTGTTTTATACAGGAAGGAAAAGGGGCGTGGTGCAAAATTTCAAAAAAGGGCACTTTAGCGCGCGACATCCATAAAAAGGGCACAACTATATCTGTATAGTGACTTAATAACAAGCTTTGTTACAAACAAACATTATATGTATAGTTTTGAGATTTATTGTTGAATAATTAAACCAACAAAATCCAGAATTTATATTTTATTATGTGTTTTATATTTTCATGTAGTAACAAAAAAACAAGATTAAACACCATAGGATATATATCTTATACAAACGATAGCTTTTCAAAGAAGTCTTAGAATACTGTTAAATGAGTTACCCTCTTAAACAATTATTTATATTTAAAACGTTACACACATTGCACAAACAAGTCCTTTATATGCATCTTTAAAGTGTTGCCGCATAAAATTGTAAACTGGTATTGTTTTCACTTTGAACTTTCATGACCACGTGTTGTATTGGGTACATTTTATTTCGCAAAAAGTGTAACTAGGAACGGCGCCGTACTGTCTTTTGTTCATTGTCAATTAATTCAATACACGTTAATTGGTCTCCGATATAAACTTGTTTTGCTTAAAAAGCAATTTGCATCAATTTCTAATTTACGTTTGGTCGAAAGTGGAATGCCAAAATCGGAAAGCGTACGTTGCGACATTCTAAACACGAATGATAAGTGGTATAAGTTCAATATTTTTGTAAAATTCATATCTGTGTTTGCCAATTAACATATTTTGACAAGTTACAAACGGGTCATAATGTTCTTAATTGAACCAGTGGTGCAGGCCATTACAACATAATGTAATGCATTTTTTTCGCTTATGGGAGGAGAAGTTATTTTACGGATCAATGTATATATTTTTGTTTTAAGAATATCTTGCATACTGGTGATTTTTTGTGTAAATTATATAAATAAGTACTGCATTTGTGCCTATTACATTTATTACAACATTTATTGCCAATAATGCAAAGCTAATTCTTTTAATAATTAATTGATCACAGGGACTGGTCAATATTAAAAGATCACAGGGACTGGGCAAATACGCGAACCGGTGAAACTTTCTGGTTTTGTATAAAAACAAAACATAATCAAAATATATTTATTTTCTGGTTTTTCAGACTTTTTCTGTTCGAGTTTTGGTTAACGCGTATTTTCTTCAATTTTACAAGACGACAGCTATTACACGGTTTATTGTTTTATTGATAAACGTTACTCTACAGTCACTTATTAAGGCAGTTGGTGCCTAATGAGATCGGGAATAGTCGGTCGATATCGCCGTATTCGGAAAGCGTTTCGGCTATAAGCGATATCTACGGTAAAGTCCGGAAAATATACTAAATACACGAAATAAATTTGTATTTTTTTACGTTTCCACCCCTAGACGTTTCCCCCCCCCCCCAAGACGTTTCCTCCCCAGACGTTTCCCCCCCCCCCCTCCCCCACATTTTAGTTTTAGTGCAGACGTTTCCCCCCCAATAGATTTATCATTGTTTGGTTGAAGTATATTCTTGATCTATTATCAAATTTGATTATTTTGTTTATGAAGTATTTAATTAAATTCATCTACGAAGCAGCTTGATTGATTTTTTTTTTGGTTTCATAAATATTTTTTTTGGTTTAATTGTGAATGGAATGCATGTAAATCATTAGTGTTGTGGAACTGTAGTTGTTTGTTGTTTTAAATCCAATTAAATAGGGTCAATTGGTGAATTGAAAAAATGGTTCAATCACATTTATATTAATTTCAAACTGTTTTTCATTGTAACAGTTAAATATGATAAATAAATAAACTATATAACTGTCAACAATTTTATTTTTTGCATGCATTCATATGTATATAATCAAATTATTGGATGTCACTGATATTTCAATTTTTACTAATAACTAATTTAGAGTAATTAAAACAGAATTGCACTGTCCTTGTGCATTATTTCATTATTAATGATATAATTAGGAAATGTTATCAAAACTTATTGATATTTTTATAATTTAACTTAATAATATTTATAATATATAAAAGCAAAAAAAACTTTTTTATTTAATGAATTTGTTAAATTTAAGGAAAAGTTAATAACTTTACAAATTTAACAAAATGTTTTAAATGCAAAAATATGAAATATATCAGTTCTACAAACTCCAAAACTAAGCAGTTCAGTATCACACTCCACAAAGTCATGAACACCAACGTTTTTGGCGTCGCACTGGAGTGCGGCGACTAGTATGTAATGCATTTTTTTTCGCTTATGGGAGGAGAAGTTATTTTACGGATCAATATATATATTTTTGTTTTAAGAATATCTTGCATAGTGGTGATTTTTTGTGCAAATTAGTGTAAATAAGTACTGCATTTGACCCTATTACATTTACTACAACATTTATTGCCAATAATGCAAAGCTTATTGTTTTAAATAATAACTGATCACAGGGGAAAGATCACGGGGACTGGGCAAATACGCGAAACTTTCTGGTTTAGTATAAAACAAAACATAATCAAAATATATTTGTTTTTCTAACAATAGCGCAGACTTTTGCTGTTCGAGTTTTTGTTAACGCGTATTTTCTTCAATTTTACAAGACGACAGCGATTACACGTTTTTTTGCTTTATTGATAACCGTTACACTACAGTCACTTATTAAGGCAGTAGGTGCCAAGTGAGATCGGAAATAGTCGGTCGATATCGCCGTATTCGGAAAACGTTGCGGCTATAAGCGATATCTAAGGTAAAGTCCGGAAATTATACTAAATACACGAAATAAATTTGTTTCTTTTTTATTTAAGAGTTAAATTTGCTTATCTCTTTAAGATTTAATAACTATACAATACAAATATAAGTTTAATTAATTTGTTTCATAAAATATTTGTGTTCATCATGACGTCACATTTTCTTAGCGAAATGAAAGTGCAAAATAAAAGCGAGCGAATTGCAAAATCGAAAAAGAAGCAAACACCGATCGACAACGTTGTGTTGGATAGCACTTATTCATTTACCGAACTCTGCGATGGCGATTTGTGTGAAAATGACTCACGTAAAAGCTATTCGCATTTGCTAAATGACGTGAATAGAGTAAGGAGAAGTGGGTTGGGGATGGAAGAAGATTGATTGACTCGTTGAGCTGGAGGTTTTGCTAAACAAATTACAGTATGGTCAGTTTTGTAATCTGTGTTCCATTTCCTTTGACAATATATAACATTGTTGGCGAACTACAAAATGGCCTCAGTGGTTATTTGTACGTTGTTTGTGAAAACCCTGACTGTAGAGAAGTCAGCCGTGTTGCTCATTGAAAGCAGCACCATCTCAAGATCAGGGGAATGCCATGCTTTGACGTAAATACCAAGCTTGGAACAGGTATGCATGTCTTCATTTTTCAACCTGCCATTTCTATCAATGTTTAATCATTGTACAATTGCCATTTATCTTTGGACTAATTACAAATTTCAGACCCCTTAAAATTCCAAGTGTCATTCCCAGTGAATATTTGTTTATCGTGTAATGTATAAGGAAACATTCCGGTGTCCATCATATTCAGTTTTCAGATTTAGTTTCGCATTTGTGTTGTTAAATCCAATTGATTGATCATTCATGTTATTTAATAATGTAATGATGATACGAATGGATTCTATGAAAATACGTTGTGGCGTCATTATTAAGTAACTACTTAATACTTTTAGTAATGAATCTTATGAAGGAGCATAGGCATATTAAAATTCGGAGCTATTCATTTAAATGGTGAATTCTTTTCACAAGCGATAATTTGAGTTCAACGACTTGTCAATATGTAATGTGCTTGTTGTGCTGAAAATTGATTTTTCTCATAACCAACGATCATATAAGGCGTCAGAATGAAATTTAAAGGGGAATTCATGAAATAAGCATTGTGTGAATTTAATTTTGTATTTCAGTTCGAGGTACAGTAATGCCTGATATTACTCAGATTGCTGCTGTGCATTTGAAGACGGGTTTTAAGTTCTCGACATATGTGAAGACAACAGTGCCAATTTCTTCCAAAGCTCAGAAAGTGATTGGCATCTCTGTTGATGATCATGGCATAATGCGTGTAAATGGTGGAAGCGTTGATAGTGTATCAATTTAAACTTCTCTTCATGATTGTATGATGTGGCTTGCATAGTTTTCCAGAGCCATTTTTGTTGCTCATAATGGGCGCAGGTTTGATTTTCCGGTTTTGGTTAGTGCATTGCTGAACACACACTGTTTTGAAACGTTTTGTAATTGTGTAAACAGTTTTGTTGACTCTTTGCCGGTTTTCAAAAATCCTATCCTGATTAGTCAAACACACAGGAAGATCTAGTGAACGTGTTCTCCAGGCAACCTGCAACGCCCACAGTGCTCCTGATGATGTTGAAGCACTGGGATCTTCGCTTAAAACATGTACTGACAATATGGCCCACATCTTTACTTCTGCTATCCATAATTCAGTTTAAGTCATGAATAGCCTTAAAGGCAAAGAACATTAGATTGTTAGACGTGCTGTTGCATAGAGGAACTCTAAAGCGACCAACAGCTGAAAACATTGCGGGATATGGACTGGCCTTGTGTCATTTGAAAGCCATATTTTCTAGTTCCGGAGAGGATGACTTTAGGGATTCTTTCATTGCTAAAAACAATGAGGGACTACCAAAAGTCACAAACGCAAAAACATATTTTATCTGAAGTGGTCCCTAAAATCGGTCATTTTTTTTCAGTGACGAAAAGTGACGGAACGAGATAAGATGGCTTTCAAATGACACGCGGCCAGTCAAAATCACGCAATGGCTTTATACTGATACTAAATTATGTACATCTAGTTGTCATTTATCTGGCTGTTTTTATTAAAATATAAGTTGTATATTATTGTGCTACATGTTTAAAGAAACATGATAACTTATACATCTTTATGCTACGTAATATTGGGACAACTTTGACATTTTGTGGTGAACTGCGCCTGTATTCATATGTTGCCTTTTGACTTTATGTGTCCTTAAGATTGTATTATTAATGTATTATTATATCAATATTAATTCAAAGTTAGCTAATTTTTTTCACAGTTTATAACTGTAGCTTTTTATAAGCAGCTAGAACCCCCCCCCCAAAAAAAAAAAGTGATATACAAATTTATACTTAAATTCATTGCGTGAAAATGAATTGGGGTAGGCATACTCATAGTAAAATTTCTTGAGATAGGAACGGTACAACTTCCTGAAATTCATTCAGTTTGTAGAAAATATGTTGTGTTTAATAAATATGTACAATATATGCATTTCATCACACTACACGTGACATAAAACGTAATTAAAGTTTCTTGTCACTGAACCATTTGTTGTTTGCCATTTTATCCAGATAAGTGCATATAGTATTGGACATCAAAGGCACAATTCGCTTTCAATGACAATATTGTTATTCTGTATCTACTAACAAAATCCAGTCGAGTACGTTTATTATGCTACCCAAATATTTTTTTGGGGGAGCATATAGTCGCCGCTTCGTCTGTCCGTCCGTGTGTCCGTCCGTCCGTGCACAATTTTTGTCCGGGCTATTTCTCAGCAATTAATGACCGGAATTCAATTAAACTTTATGGGAAGCTTCACTACCGAGAGAAGATGTGCATATAATCAGCCGGTTCTGATCAGATGATTTTTCACAGAGTTATGGCCCTTTGAAGTTTGCTATAAACTGTACATATAGTGCAATTCTTGTCCCCCCTATGTTAACTTTTTGTTTTGATGTAGACATTTTAGTTTAAATAAATATACTGTTTTATTGTAACCATTTATCGTTTTTATTATTCCCATGAAATATATGTGTGAGAGAGTTGGGGGGGGGGGTCGTAAACACATTAAAACCTTCTTTGTTCCACTATCCTAGCAACCACCTAGTTACTAATAAAGGCGCTATAGAGCGCGAAGCGCGACATGTATTATTGAATGTAATGATGAGTCTTGATAAAGGAAGCAGCCGCTTATCAATGAGGAGAACACTCACAGCACCCCAGTATCATTACGATCAAGTCCTCCTACAGGATGTTTTAAGAACCACATATAGAAGGCCGCAGGCCGGACCCGTATCTTGCCAGTGGTATGGACCATTTGGTATGGACCTTTAACCCCGCTTACTATCCAGCGTTTAAACTTCCGGGTTTACATTTAAACCGACTATTAATAGCTTATTAATATCTTAGTTAGAAGGTGATTTTTTAAGCGGTTCCATAGTGTAGTGGTTACACGCTCGCTTCACATGTGAGAGGCCCAAGGTTCGAGCCCCGGTAGAATCAAATTATTTTATTTGTGTTCTATGTTAGCTTTTTGTTTTGATGTAGACATTTTAGTTTAAATAAATATGCTGTTTTATTGTAACCATTTGTATACGCCCGTTTTAAAAAAACGGGACATATTATAGTTTCACCTTGGCGGCGGGCGGGCGGGCGGCGTCCACAGCAGTGTACGCTCTCTAATTCAAATAGTTTTCATCCGATCTTCACCAAACTTGGTCAGAAATTTTATCTAGACAATATCTAGGTCAAGTTTGAATATGGGTTATTCCGGATCAAAAACTAGGTCACAGATTCACTTAGTGCATTTCAAGCATTTAGCTCTCTGATTGAAGTAGTTTTTATCCGATCTTCACCAAACTTGGTCAGAAGTTGTATCTAGACAATATCTAGGTCAAGTTTGAATATGAGTCATGCTGGGTCAAAAACTAGGTCACAGGGTCACTTAGTGCATTTCAAGCATTTAGCATGGTGTCCGCTCTGAAATAGAAGTAGTTTTCATCCGATAATCACCATACTTGATAAGAAGTTGTATCTAGACAATATCTTGGTCAGGTTCGAATATGGGTCATGCAGGATCAAAAACAAGGTCACATGGTCACTTAGTACATTTCAAGCATTTAGCATGGTGTCCGCACTCTAATTGAAGTAGTTTTCATCCAATCTTCACCAAATTTGGTCAGAAGTTGTGTCTAGACAAAATCTAGGTCAAGTTCAAATATAGGTCATGCAGGGTCAAAAACTAGATCACGAGGTCACTTAGTGCATTTCAAGCATTTAGCATGGTGTCCGCTTTCTAATTGAAGTAGGTTTCATCTGATCTTCACCAAATTTGGTCAGAAGTTGTGTCTAGATGATATGTAGGTGAAGTTTAAATATGGGTCATGGTAAAGTTATCAAGTTGTCAAAAACCTTCAAACGGGCACTCTTGTTTGTTTTTATTATGCCCATGAAAAATATGTGTGAGAGGGTGGGGGGTCGTAAACACATTAAAACTTTTTTCATATAAATGAGTACTCAACCCCTATCGTAAATGAGCAACGTAAGAATAAGTTCACAATCATCCCCCCTTGATGTTGAGTAAAATATGAAATAACGCTTACAAGATGAAGCAGATTTTATAAAACCTACACAGTTCTGTTCAATTAATGAAAACTGCACACGGATGCCAGTAAAAACAAGGGCTGTTTGTAAAACATGCATGCCCTCCATATGGGCTGTCAGTTGTAGTGGCAGCCATTGTGTGAATACGTTTTTTGTCACTGTGACCTTGACCTTTGACCTAGTGACCTGAAAGTCAATAGGGGTCATCTGCCAGTCATGATCAATGTACCTATTAAGTTTCATGATCCTAGGTCTAATTATTCTTGAGTTATCATCAGGAAACCATTTTAATGTTTCGAGTCACTGTGACCTTGACCTTTGACCTAGTGACCTGAAAATCAATGTACCTATGAAGTTTCATGATTCTAGGCGTAAGCATTATTGAGTTATCATCCGGAAACCATTTTACTATTTCGAGTCACTGTGGCATTGACCTGTGACCTAGTGACCTGAAAATTAATAGGGGTTATCTGCCAGTCATTATCAATGTATTTATGAAGTTTCATGATCCTAGGCGTAAGCATTTTTGAGCTATCATCCGGCAACCATTTTACTGTTTCGAGTCACTGTGACCTTGACCTTTGACCTAGTGACCTGAAAATCAATAGGGTTCATCTGCCAGTCATGATCAATGTACCTATGAAGTTTCATGATCCTAGGCCTAAGCATTCTTGAGTTATCATCCGGAAACCATTTTACTATTTCGAGTCAATGTGACCTTGACCTTTGACCAAGTGACCTGAAAATCAATAGGGGTCATCTGCCAGTCATGATCAATGTACCTATAAAGTTTCATGATCCTATGCCTAATCGTTCTCGAGTTATAATCCGGAAACCATCTGGTGGACGGACCGACCGACCTACCGACGGACCGACATGTGCAAAACAATATACCCCCTATTTTTCGAAGGGGGGGGGGGGGGCATAAAAAAGGAAACCAATGTAAATAAAATGAATTGTGCAATATTTAGGGGTTACAACACAAAAGCATAGATAATGGTTATTTGGGGTTTAAACACAACATCATAGATAATGGTTATTTGGGGGTTATAACACAAAATCATAGATAATGGTAATATGAGTATCTTTTTCTATTTTGTTAAAAATAATCGGCCAATATATTAATATTTACAGTATAGAAAAATCGTTCCATGTAACTTCATTGAGTGCCTTTTACACTGAAATTCCCGACGCTATTTGATGCTTTGCATGAATACTTATCTTGTTTTCTAAGCAATTGACTTTCGAACATCCGCGTGCCCGTATGATAGCGGCATTCTTTATTTTTGTTTATCATCAATTTTGGAGTCAAAACTAGTTTAATTCGACATTAGATAATGAGTAGGTATAATGTATTGATTTACTTGAGGGGCGTTACGAAAGTTTATTAAAACGATGAATTTTATTAACATAGATTATTTGTTTTCACAACACTGTATATTTTAGTTGATATACATTCGGATATTATGATTTTTGAACGTATTTTGCATGATGTAATAAAGAAAAAATGCGAATTCGTATAAAAAAGTCGGAAACGTAGGTCAATTTAATCCGCTCGCCTGAAGGCATGGTAGTCGGATAGACGACGACCAACCGACGAATGATATACTTTCGGAAACTATTGTTTCGCACACAACTCTCAATATAGAGGCAGATATTCAACTCGTTGCCATGGCAGTAACAATGAAGTCTTCTGCTGATGAATAATTTCCATTGTACAAATTTGTTTTATTGCTGAGCAGTTAAATAAACGCTGCACGTGTGTTTCAGAATTGAACTTAGATACTACTATTCGTAAGATCGATATGGCTACGATTCGGCTTTATCAGTACTACTTTATCAGTAATGTGCAGGAACTGTGGATAAATAAATCAAATGTACACAAGAAAATAATGCATCGTAATCATAATGTCTGGTTTATATCAAATGGATCCTACATATAAATAAAAATGTCAGATTTTTATTTCATCAATGTCTATATTGTATCTCTACCTTAAACATTATTAATGTGTTTCTTATTAAGTGCCTACTCTGGGTAAGTTATTATGTTTGTAGGTATAATATATATGCCACATAAAAAAAGGTCGCCTTTGAAGAGAGCATGATTCAAGTAAAACAATTTTCAGTTTGCAGTGACTAAATTGGTAAACTATGGGTGGAGAAATAAAAAAATAGATGCACTATAGCAATATTTAGCAAATTATATTAATGCAGGGCCCCAGCTAAGTCTAAAAGTATTTCCTTTGTTTATACAGGGTTCTGCTCATGGGAAAAAATAATAAGTTTGGTCTTTTCTTCAGTGAAAACGTTAAGTATGCTAATGTATAGTGAGTTATACTTTATATTTTATATTATGTTCAGGGATTCCATTAGGTCTTAAAAGCCATTACAAATGGCAATTTTAAAGTTAACAGATGAAGTATCTCACCGTATAAAATGTGTTATTGCTTTTTTAATTAAAGTTATTTAATAAACAGTTTCGAAATATTATACACAATCCTGAAAAAAGTACTAAATTTAAAACATAAAATGCATAAGAACTACATCAACAGTGTAACCGGAAGGGAATCAATTACCACGATTTATGATAAATAGCTTTTAATTGGTAACATATTTTCGCAATAAGTACCTTCTCACACTTGTATACTGCTATGATAATGTGAGTGGCAGGTGTTGTTGTTTTTTTATTTTGCAACAGTGATAGTTTCGTTTTTCTTTGACATGAAATATATTTTTATTAACAAAAAGTCATACTTAACAAAAATAAATAATCGTTATGATGGATCATACTTTTACTCCAGGGGCTTGTTCTGAACAAACTTAGAAGAGGATCACCATACGATGTCGCGCACTAAACATTTAACCAATAAATCTTTCGGGATATGAGAATACGATTTTTAAAAAGATATTTACATTTTAAGTCAATATAAATCATGTGACTCCAATGCCGCGTTTAGTTCTGACCCCAGGGGCATGATTTGAAGAAATCCTAGTGCAGGAAAACGATATAATTTTACACACCAAATATATAACACCCGAAGGTGTTTTAAGTTTATGGATATTAACTATACATCATTTGACACCTGATGCGTGGCCAGTTATGTCCTTATAGGTATGATTAAACTAAAACTAGCAAAGGAACACAATAAAACGTTACATTCCAGATAAACAACTTCTAGGCCTTGTATTTTTATCAGAGAAGATTTTTAGAGTTTTATGTATATTGATATAAGGAAAACAAGTATCCCCTACGGCGGGGCAAACTTTGAACATAGGGGCATGATTTGAACAAACTCGGTACAAGACAACCATCTCATTTTAAACACCAAATATCAACGCCTTATTCTAGTGATTCCCAAGAAGATTTTTTTAAAGTCATTTACTTTATAAACCCTTTTTTTCTTAAAATTACTCCATCACAATACAAAAGGGTATACTTATTATCAACTCCAACATGCAAAGTGTCTCAAAAACTAATATTAAGGATATACATTTAAAAAACACTAAGGAACTTATATTTCGCGCGCAGCGTTTGTTTTTCTATGTTATCGAAGTTCCATCCGTTAACCAGCTTGGTTCCGGTGAACTTAAAATGAATGACCGTAATTCAATCTTTTTAATCAACAAGAAATAATAATGATACATTATTGGAGATCTTAATTTTCAAAGCATGAATAGAGTAATTGCACCACTTATGACAAACACAAATTTTGTAGTATGTAATGGGGTCTGAGAAGTAACTAAGCCGATCATTTTAGTACTCTTAATTTTAGACATGCCGTCTGCATATTCATCTCTGTACATTGGCATTTTTAAGGCATTTCTTGAAAACAATACTTAGGTCTTTAATTTCGACTTCATATCTTTCAAATGCTAAACAGAACATTTTTTGTTAAATCTATTGGTAAAGAAATAAATTTTAACTAAAGCTAAACATACTATATTTATTGACTACTGCTTGCAGATCATTCACGCATATTTAAAGGGACTTAATAACAGTTTGTCAAAAAAAGAATTTTCCATTGTTTGTAACTGATTCAAAGATAAATGAAAAATCTAATCCGTTAACGTGACTCGTACTGAAAATACATATTCATTATGAATAGCCATTATAAATTGATAAAATTATAAAGCAATACAAACGCGAAACGATCGGATCATTTGGATATTTTTTTTATAGTTTTAGATTGTGATAATACGTTGAATGCATATTTTAATATAAAACACAGAGCTTTCTATAGTAGCATGGATAGTGGTTCGAGCCCTAGTGAAGATAACTTCTGTTGTATTTAATTGTATTCTTGTCGATGTTTTCGTTTATCATTTAGTGACACATTTCAAACATGCCAAAATCTGAGAACAATTTCTTTAAATGACATTTCTTAATTGCGTATTGAATAATGTTACCTTACTGTTACCGTACTTGAAATGTGATTCTATTTCAATGATGGAGCTATGTTAAAATATATCTCTTAATAGTGATGATTTATAAGTGAATGTGAAACACCTGTGAATGTTGTTTAAATTTGTGTTGTTATTGTTAAACTTGGAAACCATCTATTCACCTGGGGCCCGTTGCAACATCAGAAATATGTGTTCATTTAACGTTTTTTTAACACACAAAAAAACATTAAGAAGAATACCGAAACATATGGTATCTAAAGCACACACATATAGTGGATATTCATTGGAAACAGGTACTAGTAATAAAGGACAATTAATTTGCATAATCAAACATTTTGTGTTATTTTAGTAGTTCCTTATATGATATATATGTTAAATAATCATTTAACAATAATATTTAAATGATTTGTTGTTCAAATAATGTAGAATAAACTAAAATAACGATACATGTTAAACATTTTATTATTTTTACACCCTAATAGTAGGTGAAAAAATCACAGTATAAATATATTTTAAAAGCAGTGAAATTATACATGTTGGAAATGGACTTGCACCACTCCCACAAGCAGCCAAATCAGCATAACCATGAACAGAAACACAAAAGTACTAAAATTTTACCTAAAAGTTTATGATTCGAGAAGATGGCAATGCAGCATAATTGTGTAGCTTATGCGATCTTTATTACTAAGCCGAACAAGTCTGCTTATACAAAAACAATAAATATCTGTTTAAACCAAATCTCAAACAATTGCCAGATAAAATGCAGCCATATTTTTAAACTTATTTAGCTATTCTTAGAGGTAAGGTAGCTCTTCCAAAATAAAACAAAACAAGATAAGTATTGAAGCAAAGCATCAAAGGGCGTCGGGAATTTCAGTGTAAAAGGCACTCAATGAAGTTACATGGAACGATTTTTTTTCTATTGTAAATATTAATATATTGGCCGATTATTTTAAACAAAATAGAAAAAGGTACTGGTATAACCTTTATCTATGATTTTGTGTTATAACCACCAAATAACCATTGTCTATGATGTTGTGTTATAACCGCCAAAAAACCATTATCTATGATTTTGTGTTGTAACCCCCAAATATTTCATAGTTCATTTTATTTACATTGTTTTTTTTTATTGGCATCCGTGTGCAGTTTTCATTAATGGAACAAAACTGTGTAGGTTTAAAAAAATCTGCTTCATCTCACAAAATGCGCATTGATATTGTCACCTAAAAAGTCCATACCAAAGGGCCCATACCACCTGAGTAGTAATACGTGTCGCGCTTTGCGCTAAGTAAGGAACGGAAAAAGTGTCACAAAATGCGCATTGATAGTGTCCCCTAAAAAAGTCCATACCAAAGGGTCCATACCACCTGGATAGTAATACGTGTCGCACTTCGCGCTCTATATATGGTTTTTAAAAAAAACTCCGAGGAGTGCTTGACTCTAGGGAAACGGGTTGCTGGGACACAGCTCCTCCTTTATAAGCGGCTGCTTCCTTTATCACAACTCATTGTTACAATCAATAAAACGTATCGCGTTTCGCGCTCTATATGTGGTAGGGATAGTACTTAGGGCCTATGATAAACAACCATAAACAACAACAAAATGCATGGCTAATAGATGTGATGTTTGCATTTATTTGTTAATATAAAAGCACGTGTATTTTTTATAAGATATTAAGTGATGTAAGAAATTTTAATTAACGTTGTCACCACGCGGTATCAATTAATTTTAATAAAAATGTACTGTAAAAGTTTTAATGAATTAACGAACCCCCACCCTCTCACACATATATTTCATGGGCATAATAAAAACAAACAAGAGGGCCTGAAAGGCCCAAAGTCGCTCACCTGAGATAAAAAAATGATATGTTCTTTGCAGCCCAAGATATCAACAGAACAAATGTTCTAACCAAGTTTCATGAAGAATGAACAACAAAAGGCCCCATGGCGGAAATGTTTTTCGACAGACTGGGACCATTTTTTGAACTCGTCCAAGATATTATTTGGAAAAATCTTCTGAAAAAGTTTCATGAAGATCCGACAATAAATGTGGCCTCTACAGTGTTAACAAGGCAAATATTCATGACGCACATCGGAAGACAGACAATTGACAAAAGGTGATCACAAAAGTTTACCATGAGCAAAAAATATTATGCTCATAAAGATTGTCACCATGTGTGAAGATCAGCAAGTGTCATTCAGATTGAACTAAAAATGTGACTAAAAGTATACACAATGTTTTACTATAAACAACTGAGGTAGTGCGGTCTCGTTCGCTTACGCAAGTAAAACGGTCACGGGACGGTTACGAGTTTTGTAACTGTGTCAGCACTTATGTAATACGGATATATTTATCGAGTCTAATTAAAGAACGCTTATTTCTAACACACTTAATGATTGTAATTCAATTAACTAAAGGCGTCCAGTCAGATACGCCTGAATACACTCAAAGAATTTATCTATAAGTGAAAACCAAAGCAGCTTTAATGAAAATAACTAACTTTAGTCTAAAGAATCTACGCATCATTAAAAATGAACAAATACAGCAAATACCTTAATGATTGTAAAAAGAAGTTCACAATCTGTCAAAAAAAAAACTGATATAAATATTAGTTACTGTTAGTCAAGAAGTTGCTTCAAAAATTTTATTTACAAAATAAGTCTAACTTAATCTTAAGAACACAATTTATGGAGAAAACTCCAGTGACTCAAATGTAAAAAATAAGAAGAATTTACAAAAGTTATTTCAATCAAAAGAGTCTTTCTAATTTAGAAAATACCAAATAACAAGGTTGCCATGGAAACAGTTTCATAGGACAGTAGTCTGCTAAATACACCAAAACACAGTAGGTTAAGTTGGCTTTTCAGTAAAGATCAAAGATAAGGCTCTACAGTGCATTAGTACATGTACAGTTATTTTATGACATAGGTTTATTAAATTGCATGCAAACCACTGTCTTTATGTACACCACATTTTATGAAAGAAGTCCCAAGTTTAAACAAGGGAATTAACTATTAGTTAACTATTAGAAAGTTATCTTTCTTTAACGTTATGGGTTATCACAACTAGACTGTTCAAATGCTTTCACTATATACATATAGAGAAAACTGCCCCGCCATCTGGCGGCCATGTTTTTCAACGGACCAGAACCATTTTTGAACTCAACCAACATATCATTTAGACAAACATTTTGACAAAGTTACATGAAGATTGGGTATCAAATGTGACTTCTACAGTGTTCACAAGGTTTTTCCATTTTTTTTGACCAAGTGATCTAGTTCTTGACCCAGCATGACCCAGTTTCGAACATAGTCGAGGTATCAATAGGACAAATGTTCTGACCAAGTTTCATGAAGATCGGACAATAAATGTGGCCTATGGAGTGTCCACAAGGCAAATGTTGACACCGCACGACGCACGACGGACGATGGACAAAAGGCGATCACAAAAGCTCACCATGAGCACAGCTCAGGTGAGCTTAAATGGTTACAATAAAACAGCATATTTATTTAAACTAAAATGTTTACATCAAAACAAAAAGTTAACATAGAACAAAAATAAAATAATTTGATTCTACTGGGGCTCGAACCTTCGACCTCTCACATGTGAAGCGAGCTTGTAACCACTACACTTCGGAACCGCTTGAAAAATCACCTTCTAACTAAGATATTAATAAGTGACTGTAGTGTAACGGTTATCAATAAAGCAATAAACCGTGTAATCGCTGTCGTCTTGTAAAATTGAAGAAAATACGCGTTAACCAAAACTCGAACAGCAAAAGTCTGCGCTATTGTTAGAAAAACCACAAAATAAATATATTTTGATTATGTTTTGTTTTTATACAAAACCAGAAAGTTTCGCGTATTTGCCCAGTCCCTGTGATCTGATCTTTTTCCTGTGATCAGTTATTAATTAAAACAATTAGTTTTGCATTATTGGCAATAAATGTTGTAATAAATGTTATAGACACATATGCAGTACTTATTTACACTTATGTACACAAAAAATCACCACTATACAAGATATTCTTTAAACAAAAATATATACATTGATCCGTATAATAACTTCTCCTCCCATAAGCGAAAAAAAAATGCATTACATACTTGTCGCCGCACTCCAGTGCGACGCCAATAAATTTATGGCCTTAAATATAAAATCCAACTGCCACAATCAAGTTTGTTGTTTCATTTTATCACCTAGGAATCCGCCATTTCTGTTAAGGGGTGGATCAGAAGAGCTAGTGTAATGTCCTCTTTTGTTAGCCAGTTTGTACAAGGAAGGATTAACTACATCCGTTCATGCTGTGAATTATCAGCCACATGTTCACTGATCAACCGGCACATATGCCAGTAAGCTGCGTTGTTGCAAGGTGCCAATTTTACTGAGGAAACATAGGCTTCCCAAGCCACTGATGCATGGTTTTCCAATTCCATAATATGTCCCATCAAATTTAAAGCCGTCTCTATTTGACCCACATATGGAACACCTCGCAACGAGATGAAATAATTATTAAGTTGATCTAATGCCGCATGTTTACCTTCAGCGTCTCTATGTGCAAGGTACTTAAGGTAGTATAGGAACGGTTTGGCGTCAATGAGTGCAAATTGCATAAAGTTTGGAAGATTGTGTGGTGACCTGTCATCAACTGAAATAAATCTCCCGTACATTTCATATATTAAATGACTAGGAGCACAATTAATTTCATGCCTTGTAAATATAACATCCATCATAATATTTGTCGCAAACATTTGGAACATTTTGTTTGGCGTAAGACTTGTGTGTGCTCCTGCCATCATTCGTTCAAAAAAGTGCCCGTTTTGTATCATTGAGAATTGAACCATATCTGGTGTAATCATGCTCTCGATATCCTTCAGGAAAGTGACAGCTCGGTCATAATCATTTATGCAAACAAGCATTGATGCATATTTTAAATAATTAGAGACTTGTCCAGACCTTACGGAAGTGTTGTACATTTCGTATATGTCGTCTGTGATGGGTTTCTTATCAGAAATGTGGGCAGACGCTTCTAAGGTAGCTAATGTGTTGCTTATGTTTTGAAAGGCGAATTCAAGTTCAAACGTGTAATCTTTCTGCTGTGAAATCGCTTTTTTCAAGTTTTGTGCGAACTGTTTCATCAGTGTTGCGAACTCTTGGGTCGTACGAAAAAGTGCAGGCGCAACGAAATTTCCTTGCTTACCCATAACCATAATAACCAATCGTGACAGCGTCAATAGATAATAATATTCTTTTGACATAAGTGTAGTAGTTGGTGTCGCTTGAAACGATTTTAATCTTTCACCCAAACAATCTGCGCTTAACATGTACACACATTGCAAACCAGAGTTAAGTATGTTTGTCAGTTCTTGAATCAAAAGTGAAAATTCACTGACTTTTAGTTTCCCCGCAAACAAATTAACACTGGCGATTGAATAATGGGGACAATATCGTCTTTGCAGAAAACGTCTGAGCGTTTTTAAACAAAAGTGTATACACTGCACAAGGTTTTCATTTGTCCATACTTCCATTGGGTAGTTTCCGACGGTGAAAAGCAGAGCTGTTTTCATATGAAAGGTACTCAGTTGATCGCCTACGATAGGTTTTAAGAATTGTTTACGTATCATTTTCGTGAGAATATATGCCTTCATTTGTACAATGTTAAGATCACACATCAGTAAAAGTTCTAACTTGTTTGTAGACATTCTCCATTGACGTGATGCGATGTCACGTTGATAATGAACATTCATAACAAACATTTTACGTTCGGCGTCGAACGAAAATGTGTGTCCGATATTTCCCGGGTACATAAAATAAACTCCGCACTGTTTAGCCTTTGCTAATGTGACCTGTTTCGGCCAATGACCGGGATTTGGTCTAAAGAACAAAGCCTGGCACTCTTTTGGAATTGTTGGACAATGTATAGCAAACACGCTGTCCAGTATGTCCTTCCAACTGTGCGCCGGTCCGTGTTGTTCGAATTCCTTCATCATCGAAGAAAACCCTTGAAACCAATCTGCCTTGAAGAAAAAATTGTTTAAAAGCAATACCCGGCTTTCTTCGTCTAGCATAAACTTATCCCAGAAACTAGTAAACGCATTTGTTGAACAATCAATTACTCCTTCACGGGCAGGGAAAAGTGTATTGTCTGAAAGTTGCATAACATGCTGTAGACTGTAACATTGTGGACACGACATTGTGGTTGTTATCGCAAGAAATGGAACCTTGGATGGTTGGCAATCCGATAGGTCTGTATATGCACTCAGTGTGTCTATGTAAATAACGCAGTCAGTGTCCGAATGCATGCCGAATGTAGTAGATCCCTCCACTTGACTACCGAATATGTGTCCTATACCGTGGACATGATTAAGATGTGTACAGAGAACATTGCGCAAGGTGAAAACATATCTTCTGAAGTTGATCAGTTCTTCAGTCACTCCAATATCCTCCAACACTGTGCACAGTTTAATCGACAACGACTCAATTGTGTCAACTTCCATATTGTTTGGAAAAAAAACCCAGACACAATATACACTCACTTAAATTACAGTTTGAAATGTTATTTACAATTTACAAAACACTATTAACGTTTTATTCTGCCTTCTTTCGATTTCCCAATCGATTGCATTTCAAATACTGCGTGGATCGATGCATTTAATATTTGGCGGATTGCCACTGTCGGAATAAAATCTTGTTTTATCGACTTAAGATAATGAGATAATGCGAAGATACAATGTATGGACTTGTATTAAGATTTCACTGAATTGAAGACGGTTATAAATTTTCAAATGTCAAACCAAGTATGACACATTCAGAGCATATGATATATATATACGAACAACATTGATTAAAACTCAGCGATCACTAGCATATTTCATCGAAATTTAAAGGCGGTTTAAGCGTATTACGACTGTTCGCATACAAGAAAGAGGGCAAAGATGGCCTGTTTCGAAACCAGAGGCATTTTTTGTACAACCTTAAAAAAGGACTTTAAGCTGACGTCACATAACAAATGTTGAGCATGAGTGAGTGAAAGTGAAGTTTTAAAACTAATTATGTTACATAATTGATTACAAAACATTTCACGCATTTCGCAGGGCATGGCTAACTTTGACATAAGGAAGACGATTTTAACGCATTAGTAGAGGACTGCTATATGACATAACATGCCGTATAAAATATAACTTAGTCGTTTCGAAGCGGTTATTTCACTATAGATTTTACTATAGAAGTTTATTTTAAAAAAAATCATATGATCCCTGCGGCATGGCCAGTTTAGATTTCATGATCATGATTTGAACTTATAGATTACCACCATAAGATGTTACACACCTAATATAAAAATTATTATACGGGAAAAAAATAATTTCCTTAAATATATTTACCTCGGAGGCGTTGCCGGTTTAAACCCCAAGGGAATGATTTAAACAAACTTTGAACAGATCCTCTATCTATGGATACATGCCAAATATCAAAGCTTAACATTTTGCAAATGATTATGCGTTTAATTGTATTGTTACATGGGGAAAGTTTAAAATCATAAACAAGTATATGCTTTTTCGACTAAAACACGAATAAACAAGATGTGTTTGTGAAACACTATGTCCCCCATATATTTGACCTTTGACCTTGAAAGATGACCTTGACCTTTCACCACTCAAAATGTGCAGCTCCATGAGATACACATGCATGCTAAATATCAAGTTGCTATCTGCAATATTGCAAAAGTTATGGCCAATGTTAAAGTTTGACGCAACATATATTTGACCTTTTACCTTGAAGGATGACCTTGACCTTTCACCACTCAAAATGTGCAGCTCCATGAGATACACATGCATGCCAAATATCAAATTGCTATCTTGAATATTGCAAAAGTTATGGTTTGACGCAAACAAACAAACCAATACACAAACCAACAAACAGACAGGGCAAAAACAATGTCCCCAGTATAGACTGGGGGACATAAAAATTAACATAACTGTGAAGGACAATTATGTATCATACAGTATCGGCATTGAGTAAATAACTTTTTTCCGCATAACCACCCTTTATAAAGCAACTCAACTAAATGCTTGCACGCAAATTTTAATCTGTAGGTGTTTTATGTAAGTTTATGTAGCGCAGAAAGACATACATTATCTCAATATCTTATCACCAAGCATTCATGCTTAAGTAAACAGCCATCTAAAATATTATTTAACAAATCCAAGTCGAGATTTTTAAAAAAAGCTCTTGAGGATCAGGAAGTTTTTAGGGACATAAATTATGGTTAACGTCGGTCTTCAGTAGAATGAATATCGAAATTTTCAACGAGCGTCTCAAAACACTGTATAATTAAGACTTAAAAATGGTTTTCGATTTATTTTGATTTTCGAGTGATCGCGTAACCACTTGTTTTCATAAAACTTAACATTGGTCAAATATAATGAACAACGCGATGGTTTAAAGATGATTTGAACGGCAATTGTTAATCCCAAGTTTATTGACACAAGTTTTAAAATATACTCGTCTCCACATTATCTTTATTCGAAACTAGTTTTTACGCATTTACGAGCTTTCATGTATGCATCAAATGTTACCATAAATTTTAAGGGGCTTTTCACGTTTTGGAAATTTTAAAAAAAGGTTTCAGATTCGCAAATTTTCGTTGAAGTTATGATATGTGTGAGAAAACAGTAATACTGAACATTTACTATACTCTAAAATATCCATAATATGCATCTTTTGAGGATTTAAAAACTTAAAAAATTAAAAAGCGTTGCAATGCGAAACGATTACATTATTTGGAGAGTTATTTGGAGAGTTCTGTTGTTGTCGTTATATTTTGTGATACAACGAGGATTGCTTACATAAAGTATAAAATAAATCACTTATTGTATGAGCACGGATGGCCTAGTTGTCAAAGAGATTCGAGCCCAGTTGAGGGTTACTTTTTTTTTCGTTTTTTACTGAAGCTTTTTAGATCCAATGTTTACATGTATCAATATAAAGCAATTAATGGCAAACTTCAATACATGCCAAAATCTGTGAAAATGTACCTTTAACACTAAACATATAAGAATAACGAACAACGTGTGGGTTATAATAATCGTATATCACACAAAATGTTAGTTTGATAAAAACATCACATGCGATCTTTTTCTATAACAATCATTGATAAACGTAGCTGATATATAAAGGAATCTTTTTTCGGTTAACTTACACTTTAAGCGTTCATATACAAAGCCTATCACCGGCCTTTAAAGTCGTGAGTGTCATTCAGTATGCAGCTTATGTATTTATAATTTTGTGATAAGCTGATATTATTACGTTCTTTTTTTTGAATTAGATTTTAAATTCGAATTGTGTTTTGTCGCGTTTCTGTTTGCTAATGTACACGACGTTTGTTAAAACAAAATGGTTTGTATATGTCGACAACATTTAAGCGAATTTTAATTGTATTAAAATATATACTTATAAGCACACAATGGATTTTTTACTATAAACAAATACATTATTGAGCAATGGTAAGTTAATGAAGTCATCGAACTAAAGCTTAAAAGTGTACATCAATACCGCACTGTTACCAATAGTGCGTATGTGAACAACACTATTTCATGTCATAATACTACAACGCACAAAGCAAACCTAGAACAATTGTGTTTAAATTCACACTTGTTAGTTGGTGATGGCCCCGAATGCTTGATAGCATTTGAACAGTTTTCCTTTAAGGCTACTCATTGTTTTGTTATTTCGACCTCTAGATTACAAGGGCAAGAACGCGAGAGTACTATACAAACATTCGAAATGGCCATTCGAGAAAAAAAAGATTACGATGCGATGATGCCAGATCACGATAGTAAGGAGAGCACACTGCGGTTGTTCGGGTTTTCGCCTTGGACTGGCGTGGTCAACTCGATACGGCTTGTGCACACTGATAGTCTCAACATCTGGAAAAAAACGTCATCTGTTATGGCTGGGGCTAGACAAAAGGGTAGGCAAATTAAGTATGCACATAGCTTAACGAGAAGTTCACCATAATCACACAAATAAAGGGTTCTAGTTTCACCGGTGTTCACGACCATTTCAACTCAAATGTTAAACATGCATGAACATACGAACACATGGCACACTGCATGTCTTGTTGTACCCATATATTGCTGCATAATCTCTCAATATCGAATCAAAGTCAACAAGAAACCGTCGGAGACGGGTGATGCTCCCCAAAGTTGTTTTTTGTCACAATATTGCACTATATATTCAGATAAAAGGAAACGTCTTGAGTGGCATAACTTTGGACAAAATAATACGTTTAGCAATTTAAAAATTTCAAAGGGCCATAACTCTAAAACAAATCATCTAACCAAAACCCGCAAATAACATGCGCATCTCCTCAAGGTAGTTAAGCTTCCCATATAGCTTCATTGAATTCCAGTCAGTAGTTGGGGAGAAATAGCCCGGACAAGAATTGCACAATATGTACAGTTAATGGAAAACTTCAAAGGGTCATAACTCTGTGAAAAATCATCTGACTAGAACCCGCTAATACTATGCACATGTCCTCTTGGTAGTGAAGCTTCCCATAAAGTTTCATTGAATTCCGGTCATTAGTTGCTGAGAAATAGCCCGGACAAGAATTGCACTATATGTACAGTTCATGGACAATTTCAAAGGGCCATTACTCTGTGAAAAAACATCCGACAAGAACCGGCTGATAACATGCACATCTCTTTTTTTAGTTGCTGAGAAATAGCCCGGACAAGAATTGCACTATATGTACAGTTAATGGAAAAATTCAAAGGGTCATAACTCTGTGAAAAATCATCTGACTAGAACCCGCTAATAATATGCACATGTCCTCTTGGTAGTGAAGCTTCCCATAAAGTTTCATTGAATTCCGGTCATTAGTTGCTGAGAAATAGCCCGGACAAGAATTGCACTATATGTACAGTTCATGGAAAATTTCAAAGGGCCATTACTCTGTGAAATTATCCGACAAGAACCGACTGATAACATGCACATCTCTTTTTTAGTTGCTGAGAAATAGCCCGGACAAGAATTGCACTATATGTACAGTTAATGGAAAATTTCAAAGGGTCATAACTCTGTGAAAAATCATCTGACTAGAACCCGCTGATAATATGCACATGTCCTCTTGGTAGTGAAGCTTCCCATAAAGTTTCATTGAATGCCGGTCATTAGTTGCTGAGAAATAGCCCGGACAAAAATTGCATAATGTACAGTTAATGGAAAATTTCAAAGGGCCACAACTCTGTGAAAAATCATCCGACCAGAACCGTCTGATAATATGCACATCTCCTCTTGGTAGTGAAGCTTCCCATAAAGTTTAATTGAATTCCGGTCATTAATTGCTAAAAAATAGCCCGGACAAAAATTGTGCACGGACGGACGGACACACGCACGGACAGACGAAGCGGCGACTATATGCTCCACAAAAAAAATTGGGGAGCATAAAAATGCGAGAACAAAATATTAAAGGGGCCTTTTCACAAATTTGGCATGTTTTGAAGTTTGTCGTTAATGCTTTATATTGATAAATGTACACATTGGATATAAAAAGCTTCAGTAAAAAATCAAGAATAAAATTTAAAAAATAAAAAGGTAACCCTCAGCAGGACTCGAACCACTGACCCCTGGAGTAAAAAGTTCACCTCTTTAGCCACTCGACCATCCTTCCAGATACAAGATCAGATGTATTTTATTCTTAATATAAGCAATCCTCGTACCTTCCCAAAATAATACGACAACAACCTAACTCTCCAAATTATTAATTCGTTTTGCGTTGCAACGCTTTATAATTTTCGGATTTTTAAATCGTCAAAAGATGCATATAATGGCTATTTTAGAGCATGGTTAATGTTCAGTATTACTGTTTCCTCACTAAGATCATAACTAAAACGTAAATTTGCGAATCTGAAACAACTTTTTTCAATTTTGTCAATTTACCCAAACGTGAAAAGGCACCTTTAATACCGCGATATCGCATCGCATCGTATTATCGCAAACTCGCATCGATATCTCGCATCATATTCTCGCACCTTTGTATCGTAATCCCACTATTTCAGATCACAATTTCTCACTATCGATCTTCCAATAATGAGTGGAAAACGCGAGAACAAGATGCAAAAGCATTATATAACGATACGACGTCAGGAACACAATGTGCGAGATTGCCAGAATACGATGCGAGATAGTGAAACAGTTATGCGAAATTATATTTAGATCATGGTATTCTCGTGATAGCAGAAATAAAAGTTGTACATCTTGTGGAGAACCGGATATCACCTATAAACCAGTAATAAATACACGTTTTTGATGAAAAAAGCTTTGGTGTTGTCGGCATACGAGTAATTGTAGGTATGTTTTATCATTTTCTTACTCTGTTTTCCACACGATCTTTGTTCCTTATCGACACTTAAAATACTTATTTATTTATTATGTCATGTTTCAAATTTATTAACATCGTTATATAATTATTTAATTAACTTCGTTATCTCGTTGTTGCATTTTAATATGAGAACTCAAATATATTTTAAGTGTCCATAAGGAACAAAAATCGGTGTCCAATCTTTTAAGATTTATGTCTTATTCCAACTTTAAACTATACAAGCTTCTTGTATTTCAATGAATGAAGGAACACGTATTATTTCAAATAAATTTTTTGTTGTTGAGAATTATATAAAGAAAAGACAATCCTTTGTCTAGAAAAATGCATTATCTTCTGAATATCCCCTGGTATTTGAACCCAGACCTCTTTCCTCCGAGAGGAATTTATTCTGTATTGAAATATAATGGCGTGAAAGAGGAAGATGAGCAATTTTCAAACTCATCCTTATATAACAAATATTGTATCTTTGATATGAGAAAACATCCCTTAAGATTTGTATTCGCGTCACATTTGTAACAAAACATATGTGTGTGTGCACAAAACGTCATAATAATTTACACCAGGGGAGTAATTTCCTGTTACATGTAGATAAGATCCAAAAAATAAATGAAGCCGCACATGTAAGCTACTTTCGAGAGTGATGAAATGTTCCTACACATCTGTTTACCGGTTAACAACGTGATGACCATATTCTTATCTGTAGTGTTCAGAAAAAGACAGTTACCACTCACAGTATTTATGTGAGCCCGATCATATTGATTAAGTGCAAGTTTGGCCATCCGCAGTAGGACTTTATTCAATTGTTTATTTAGGATTTCCCTGTTCTTATTGTTCAACACCGCTTCTGGTTGACACAACCAACCAGAAATTGCCCTTTTCCAGCAGCTGCTAAATCCAATAATGTGACGTTTTTCGCATGGGTAAGACACAGCCACCAAGTTTGTGCCATGCTCGACGTTTGGAAGTATTGGGTTTGCGCCACACACTTCATCCAAACTTTACTTGTGGACTTTGTCCCTGTAGTCGTATACATCATGTGTTAAGTCCATTATGTATGGAACGCCATAGCTGTCTTACGTTGTCACATTTCTTTCTGTCTTCTTAAGAAGGTGTCGTATTATGTCCAACCGTCGTGTTATCTTGTCCAAATGTGGTGTTGACTTGTCGAAATACAGTCCTATTATGTCAAACCGTCGTGTAATATTGTCCAAATGTGGTGGTGACTTGTTAAATTGTCATGCTATCTTGTCCAAATGTGGTGTTGACTTGTCAAAACACAGTCATATTATGTCGAACAGTCGTGCTATCTTGTCAAAATCATGTGCTGCCTTGTCAAAATATAGTCCTATTATGTCGAACCGTCGTATCATGTGCTGACTTGTCAAAATACAGTAATATTATGTCAAACATTCGTGCTATCTTGTCAAAATCATGCGCTGACTTGTCAAAATATAGTCCTATAATGTCGAACAGTCGTGCTATCTTGTCAAAATCATGTGCTGACTTGTCAAAATACAGTCCTATTATGTCGAACAGACGTGCTATCTTGTCAAAATCATGTGCTGACTTGTCAAAATACAGTCCTATTATGTCGAACAGTCGTGCTATCTTGTCAAAATCATGTGCTGACTTGTCAAAATACAGTCCTTTTATGTCGAACAGTCGTGCTATCTTGTCAAAATCATGTGCTGACTTGTCGAAATACAGTCCTATTATGTCGAAGAGTCGTGCTATCTTGTCCAAATCATGTGCTGACTTGTCAAAATATAGTCCTATTATGGCACGACTGTTCGACATAATAGGACTGTATTTTGACAAGTCACCACGTGATTTTGACAAGATAACACGACTGTTTGACATGATAAGACTGTATTTTGACAAGTCAACACCACATCTGGACAAGATAGCACGACTGTTCGACATAATAGGACTATATTTTGACAAGTCGGCACATGATGTTGACGAGAAAGCACGACTGTTCGACATAATAGGACTGTATTTTGACAAGTCAGCTCATGATTTTGAAAAGATAACACGATTGTTTGACATGATAAGACTTTTTTGACAAGTCAACACCACATCTGGACAAGATAGCATGACAATTTGACAAGTCAACACCACATTTGGACAAGATAACACGACGGTTCGACATAATACGACATCTTCTTAAGAAGACAGAAAGAAATGTGACAACGTAAGACAGCTATGGCGTTCAATAATTATGTATAAAATAACAATTGCTATGTCTACATGCGGACATACTATGACCTTTAAGTAACACTGACTGGTTAAAATAATTCTAATTCTGATGTTGTGGTCCCTTTATTCTTAAATATTATATTTAGACTACCACTATTTTCTGTCACTAAATGAACGAATCGTTTAAATGAATTAAAAAAATCTAATCCAACGGATGATTAATCAAACGTTTTATGTGAACGTATATTTTTCTATACATGTTCGGATTTAAAGTAGAAACTATGACAACGCAATTACACATTTTTGTATCACATGTTAAATAAACCGATTAAAGGTAACGCAATACTAATGTGATAATTTAATTTATACCAATGCAAGAAAGAATGCTGGTTTCTAAATAATTGTATTACTCCGCAGACTAAATCGTGGCGTTTTCAGATTAAATCAGTAAGAGGTATGCTCGCAGATGACGATGACGTATGACGCAAAGGTATGTATGCAACTGACACGCACTAGTTTCACGTACAACAGTTTCGGATTTACTATGCATGCAATTACAAGTTAAGAATATGTTAGAAAATAAGGACACTGATCAGAATATGTGGTTACCAGATCGACTGAGTATTTCGAATATGTATCTCCAGCGTAATGATTTGTGTCCTACCTATAAAGTAGGTCTAGAATGTACTTAAAACGCTTTTTAAACATTTTTCATAAACAACATTCCTACTTTCATTAAGTTTATAAATTAATCGTTACAGACATCACAACAATAATAAAACATTGTTTACATTTTATTTCAGAACGTAAAATTGATATTTCAGAATATATACAGGAGGAAGTACTTCGCTGATTAGCCTCAACAGGGTAGACACGAGCACCGTTTTTCGCGACTTCAGCTATAGCGCTGAAAATATTTGGAAACTGCGCTTTATATCATAGTTATATTTTATACCTTTCTGTTTTGATTCGATAAATACACATTATAGTTAAATTTTTATTCAGATATTTAGTGTTTTTTTAATAATTTTACAAAATAATTTTCAGTAAATGTAAATGGCAATATATAATATGTCAAAATAAGTATTGCACTAAAATAACATTATCTAAGACAACAAAAGAGAAAATTGGTCCAGTTTTCTGTCGATGACCATGAAGTACTTTGTTGCATCGTGAAGACCAACAGGAACTGACGTCATGCAGGAACTGCCTGAAAGTCACGCATCCGCGTATATGTCAATAGAATACATGTACAATGTATATAGAAACAAGTGAAGCCACACAGCAGCTATATCCACATTGAAATCATGACGAAGTTACGGTCAATTGATATTTAACAAAGTTACGGGCCTTTTACAATATCTATAAGCGTTTAAAAAAAATCCGGAACGAAACTCGCTTATCTGCAAGTCATATGGATAGAAAGATATTCGTAAAAACGACTGAAAATGTTCATTATAGAGAACATGTGTATGCCCAATTCTTATAACTTCGCCAAAAATCAATTTACCGGAACGAAACATACACTGCATCTGTAAGTCATGTAGGCAGACTCACAGCGTCATTAGTCAAAGCGTTAAGGAAAAAAATCCGGAAAATATAATGCCGGACGGACAGACTGACGGACAGTGCGACTGCTATATACCACCCTACCGACAATTATATAAGAACAATTATGTAACTTTAAAGTTTAAGAATTTCCAAAGTAACAAAAGTAACAAGAGCACCGCCTTGCGGGTGCAGACCGCTCATCTATTTTTCTTTAAGGTGAAAGGACCTATCTCAATACTTCAATCACAAAAGAGGGAGGGTGGGGTGGAGAGGGTGTATAGTGTGGGTGTGTGGTCATGTATTACATTATCTTCCAAAAATAAGAAAAAATGCAAACAAAAAATAAATATTTTTTTTTTTTTTTTGGGGGGGGGGGGGGTTCTTGGGTGGGATTTCTGGACGGTATTTCAAAAAAAAAAAATTTGTGTTTTTTTAACTATGTTTAAAAAAAATGGGGGTCCGGGGGGCGGGGGGGGATATAGTGTGAGGGTGTAGTCATTTATTAGATGATCTTTAAAAAAAAAGAAACAAAAAATATTTGTGGGGGGGGATTCTGGGGTGGGGGGCGTGGGGGATGGTTTGGGTGGAGTCTATTGTGGTATGTCAGGTAAGAGTTGTTATGTCAAAGTATCAATCAAATCTAATCATAAATCATAAATAAAGAAGTTATGGCAATTTTAGCAAAATTCAATAATTTGACCTTCATAGTCAAGGCCATTCAAAGGTCAAGGTAAAATTCAACTTGCCAGATACAGTACCCTCATGATAGCATGACAGTATTTGAAGTTTGAAAGCAATAGCCTTGATACTTTAGAAGTAAAGTGGATCTTAACACAAAATTTAACCATATATTCAAAGTTACTAAGTCAAAAAAGGGCTATAATTCCGTCAAAATGACAACCAGAGTTATGCAACTTGTCCTGTACTGTCCCCTTATGATAGTTGGCGAGTGTTCCAAGTATGAAAGCAATTTGTGAGTGTTCCAAGTATGAAAGCAATATCTGTGATACTTTAGGAGTAAAGTGGACCAAAACACTAAACTTATCAAATTTTTTTATAATAATAAAGGGCCCATAATTCTGTCAAAATGCCAGTCAGAGTTACATAACTTTGCCAGAACAGTCCCCTTAAGATAGTAAGTGTTGCAAGTATGAAATCAATAGCTTTGATACTTTAGGAATAAAGTGGACATAAACACAAAACTTAAACACAAAACTTAACCAAATTTTCAATTTTTTAAGTATAAAATGGGCACATAATTCTGTCAAAATGTCAAAAAAACAACTTATGATAGTTAGTAAGTGTCGCAAGTATGTAAGCACTGTCAATATGCACGCCAGAGTTATCTTACTTTGCCTGCCCAGTCCCCTCATGATAGTAAGTAAGTGTACCAAGTTTGAATGCAATAGCATTGATACTTTCTGAGAAAAGTGGACCTAAACACAAAACTTAACCGGACGCCGACGCAGACGCCGACGCCGACGCCGACGCCAAGGTGATTACAATAGCTAATTTTTTTTTCAAAAAATAGATGAGCTAATAAAACGCTATTTGCCCATAGCTGGGGGTTTGGTTTGTGATTGACCGGTTATTTCCACTCAACGGCGGACCAGTGTACCACATCTAGGGGCCAAACCTCCTCCGAGTCCCCTGCATTTCAGCCTGGAGCCTATTGGCATCCAGTTACCGTGTGTTGCCACGTGGCGGCAATGCATAGGGCTTGTAGTGGAGAGGCTATGTACTGACAGCAATGTTGCCTGGCAGTCGTTGCCTAGCGACAGTGCTGGTCATTGGTGCGGGGAAAGGCTGCAATCCACTCACACCAGACGCTTCACACTACCAGAAACACACCCTGAAAAAGAAATAAAAATGATTTAAAAGAATTGCGAGAACGGCATCACATTATAACCTTCAACATGTGATTTATAAACACGATTCGAAAGAAATTCTATTGTTGTTTTTCTTTGTTGTTTACTAAAAAAATGCGTAAAAAATAATGTATTTATATCTTGTTCTTCTTTCATTTATGAACTTGCAGTTAAAAAATGTTCGCATTATGATATACATGTGCATGCAACCATTTTATAAGAACAAACTTAAAACAAATAAAATAATAAGTTACCTGGGCATTCCTTGTGGTAGTTCCGTAACGTTGAAATTTTGCATGGTAGCAAAAGCAGGTAATTCGATAAAACTTACCTTTGTATCGTAAACTTCATCAAATCATTAAGTATTATTTTAGTTTTTGAAGTAAATACTTATATTTAAACTGAAGATTAATCATTATAAACACTGGGATATAACTATAGACAACGCTTCGCAAAAGCAGGTAAACAATTTTCCAACAACAAAATGCCAATAAAAAATATTTAAATTTGAAATTATCATTATTGCACACGGAAATCTGTGGACAATGGACATCATCGTGAAGTGAATTGGTTTTAGACGAGTTTGTTTGCACCTCAATTTACGTAATTGATAATATTTCTATTATGTGGCTTAAAAGTTGTGTCTACTACTTCCTTATACAAACCATCATTTACGGAGTGAAAAGATCCAGTCTGAAACAGATGAATACCGTGACATTTTGTATATGGTCCCCTATTAGTTCTACGGTAATATTGACACATTTCAAACATATAGTTTTAACGGAATGCACATACAAATGTACTTGAAAAACGATAAAAGTTGAGTCACCTGTATTTTATCATCTGTTGGTTTGTAAAAGGGGTTTTCAAATCAAGGATTGCGCAGGTGACATCAGGCCCTATGTTCGTCTGCTTGAGCGGGTAGTGTTTGAAGAATAGGCAAGCCGGATTACGTAGATTGGTGGGTGGTTGTCTGGTCCTGTCTTTGGAGAATTTCAAATGATAAGGCATGCGGGTTAGCATCAGTAGATGGTCGTCTAATCCTGCCTTGGAGTGGTTTCAATGAGAAGGCTTGCTTCGTGACGTCACTGGATGGTGGTCTTATCTTGTCGTGTAGCGGTTACAACGAGAAGGCATCCCGAATGACGTCAGTTGATGGTCGTCTGGTCCTGTCTGTGCATGGGCGTCTTATCCAGTTTGTGCATGGTCGTCTGGTCCTGTGCTGCAGAAGTTCCGATAAGAAGGTAAACGAGATGTCAGTCGAGGGTCGTCTAGTTTCAGTAGAGGTTCCGAAACTGAGGCATCCGAAATTCCAGTGTGTCAGGATTCAGTCTTAAGCGGAGGATCATAATATAAACTTGGGATGTCAGTGTAAGGTAGTCTTGCTGATAGCTGTTGATGGTAGATCCTACAAGATATGCAACAGATGAAGGGCGCATGGTTGCATGGTCGTGATCAGTAGCGCTTCCAGCGTTAACCTTCGCCGGATCGTGTCAGTGAATCGTCGCCTGTTGTGATATGGGCGGGGTTCCGATGAACTTCATTGGTTGAGGTTTTTGGCCGTCCGTGGTGCAGGTCCCGATCAGAAGGCTTATTAATTTGTGTTAAGTTTCTATGAAGGCTCACTGTGTGGCGTTATTACGAAGATATGTTGTCATTTGCAGATATTTCAAATGCTTATATTTCAAATGCTTAAGTTCAAAGAGATGTCACAGAATGGTCGGCTGCAGAAAAAAAATCGTGGAATATAGTCCCGGTTAGATATTGGTGCATATCGAGCAATCATCTTAAGTTGCTAGCCATCGTTAGGGGTCTGCAATACCATATTCAATTGAGTTGTTTATATAGTTCGAGGTGTTGAGAAACACAAAGATTGAGGCGGAACATGCGCGTAAGAAAACGCTTAGAACCTTAACGTATTTTAAGTGTGCGCTAAACAAAAGTTCTTGTGTTAAACTGTTAAACAAAAGAGGCATTAAATTATTGCGATTTGTAATAATCTCAAATGCACGGTGCCACCTAATGCGCTTTTCACAGTGAAGTATCGTTCATTACAAGGTATTTAATGAAATTGTTACTTAGTCAATAATCCACATATAAAAATCAGTCGTTATTCCTTTAAAGGTGTTCTTTGCTATCTAGCGAAAACGTTTGCGGAATTTGAAGCAGTGACATACACCTCATACTAAGCATAACCTTTCTTCATTTGCGAAGAATTTATGAATACAAATGATCATTGTATATAGATGGATAAAACTCAAGTACCGGCATTTAATATGCGAGAACAAAAATATTTTGTCTATGAAATAAGGTGACCTTGATTCGACCAACCTCGAACTTTTATTATGTCTCGATTCTAAGGCGTCACTTCGTATGTATTGCAGAAACTATTAGCATATGTGCACCATTAATTTTTCAGAAACAAGTTTTCTGTATTTTGGACACTTGACATAGGCGCAATCAAAAGCGAAACCTCGAGCCGATGCATTATTGGGTTAATACAAAATAACTATTCAAAAATAAGTTGGGGCATTATCATAATTGGAATTATAACAAACCTTATGTCAAAGAGATGTATACCAATATTAAAATGAAATACATATAAATAAGTGAATATATATCAGAAGTTGTTTCTACTTGCATATTGAATGTTCTTGCAAACTCTTACTTGCACGTACAGCGGCGGAAAACAAAACGCTACTAAGAATTTATGTTAAGGTTAAAATCTACAATCAACAAGCAATTCGTTGAATTGATATCCTCCGCTAATATGCTTCTGGACACAAACGTATTATATTTGACACTCAAAAAAGCATTTCTTTAAGATACAAAGGGCCATAACTACGTTATTAACAGATTGTGTACAATGCCAGTTGGCGTGAATAATCCTCGTATCCATATATATACTCATACAAAGTTTTAATGAAATCCGCCAAAGCACTTCCAAGATATGGCTCCGAACACACACACAAAGCATTTTTTTCAAGTTACAAAGGGCCATAACTCTGTTTATTGACTGATGGTGTACAATGCCATTTGGCGTGCATCCTCCTCTTATCCATATACATACTCCAAGTTTCAATGAAATCCGCCAAAGCACTTCCAAGATATGGCTCCGGACGGACGTAAAGACGGACGGAAAGACGGAAGGACGGACGGACAACGCCAAAACAATATCCCTCCGCCTATGGCGGGGGATAAAAATATATCTTGATTGTATTCCTCGTTTTAGCACTCTTTTAAATTAAAAAGAATTTTTGTGGCGTGTAAAGACTTTACAACGTGTAAAGAATGACAAACTTAAAAGAAACCAATTTCTAGCTCATGCAAAGACTGACTCCCAAATCGAATTAAAACGATTAAATATTTTAAAACAAATACTGATCCTATGTAACAAGAAATATGATTGAATACAAATATTTAACAAAATATAAAATGCAAACTAATCAAAATGTGAACCCTTTAGAATATCAATTAAGATAAAGAATAAAAAATACAAGTTTCAAAGATAAATTAACGTTGCTTACGATTTTCTTTGTCCATTTCTAGTTTTGTTCTGCAAGGCCCGCATCTCCGTCTCCGTAAGAAAGAATGACCAATTTTCAAATAAATAGCTCAACTTTATTTCATGCCGAAAGGAGATAGCCAATCATTAAAAAAACACAAATAGTCCGAAGTGCAGTAGCCAATCATTTTGAAGAGCAAAAACTATCCGAAAAACAGTGACCAATCCTATTGAAGATAACCTCATCTCGTGCAGCTCGTGCAAATCGGGTTTCGTATTCAATAATTCTCTAAATTTCACGATTTTTTGTAAGCTCCACGGACTCAATTAGGATAACTTACATATTACACAAAAACAGGTATTTAAGGCCCGGATGCATGTTTTTATTATAAAAGTTAAAAACCAGACAAATATCAGTTATCGTTTGATTGTCGTTCACCATGTAGCTATGATTGTCGTTCACCATGTAGCTATGATTGTCGTTCACCATGTAGCTATGATTGTTGTTCACCATGTAGCTATGATTGTTGTTCACCATGTAGCTATGATTGTCGTTCACCATGTAGCTATGATTGTTGTTCACCATGTAGCTATGATTGTCGTTCACCATGTAGCTATGATTGTCGTTCACCATGTAGCTATGATTGTCGTTCACCATGTAGCTATGATTGTCGTTCACCATGTAGCTATGATTGTCGTTCACCATGTAGCTATGATTGTCGTTCACCATGTAGCTATGATTGTTGTTCACCATGTAGCTATGATTGTCGTTCACCATGTAGCTATGATTGTCGTTCACCATGTAGCTATGATTGTTGTTCACCATGTAGCTATGATTGTCGTTCACCATGTAGCTATGATTGTCGTTCACCATGTAGCTATGATTGTTGTTCAACATGTAGCTATGATTGTCGTTCACCATGTAGCTATGATTGTCGTTCACCATGTAGCTATGATTGTCGTTCACCATGTAGCTATGATTGTCGTTCACCATGTAGCTATGATTGTCGTTCACCATGTAGCTATGATTGTTGTTCACCATGTAGCTATGATTGTCGTTCACCATGTAGCTATGATTGTCGTTCACCATGTAGCTATGATTGTTGTTCACCATGTAGCTATGATTGTTGTTCACCATGTAGCTATGATTGTTGTTCACCATGTAGCTATGATTGTTGTTCAACATGTAGCTATGATTGTCGTTCACCATGTAGCTATGATTGTCGTTCACCATGTAGCTATGATTGTCGTTCACCATGTAGCTATGATTGTCGTTCACCATGTAGCTATGATTGTCGTTCACCATGTAGCTATGATTGTTGTTCACCATGTAGCTATGATTGTCGTTCACCATGTAGCTATTATGTCAATATGTACGACAAAAAAGGGTCGAACTTTTTGTTATTTAATTCTATACTCATTTACAGTATTTACCGTACTATGAATGGATGTCTTTACGTACAAAAGTTTACTTATTTGTGTTTGCAGTATACCACGGTACGTCGCTATAACTTATATTTGTTCATGATTTAAAGCATGTGCATAAAACCAGATTTATACCATATTCCGCTAATTCTTGTGGGCCATATTCTGAAAATTGCGATGAGCTATGTTCACGAATATTTCCTTCGACCTACGCGTGAAGCATTCAATATACTCCTCTATGTTTTATATGAAAAGAACAATACATAACATGTTATAGTTTATATTTCAATGATTCATCGATTCCTATATATCCGAGCTTCCTATTTGGAGCATATAACAGATATAATAAAAATACATTCGAAAAATACTCTTCATATTTAAATTTACACTTTTTTAATACATAATTCCATGTAATTAAACTAGAGTTTACATTTTATTAAGAAAAACCCTGGTCTAAGACAAATAACGGTTAGATTTTTTCTTTTCCTCCCATTTCTCCCAAAACGTTTTTTTATCATCAAAACAAAATGGTGTTGTATTTTTAACTTGTCATATGTATGTACAGATATCTAACATGAGGTAACATGCCTATCCATCAACTAGTTATATATTTCCATGTCTCGTGTTATATGTGGAATGATGGGCATATTGTCTTTTTCCTGAATAAAGCATATCATATCATATATATGTGGCTATCTTTTCAACACAAATAGTAGTCAAGTGATCATTAAACAATCGTAGATCATCTTCTCGGATCACCTGACAGGGCCTCTCCAGTTCACTTTACAAGTCTCATACATGTGTACACAAATTTGTTTTTTTATATAAATGTAACCATGTCATGGTTTTCTCGTGCTATTAAAAATATGAAAACGAGTTAATTGAAGTTCATAACCCTTTTTTTTTCTGTATTTCCCGGGAGGGGGGTCTTTGCATGAGCGTTTAAAAGTCTTTATAATTATATATACAAATGTATTTAAAATAACATATTCAAAACTTTCTTATATTTTACAAGAAATGTATTATTATACAGGTGTATTTTATTAGCCTTCTCTATTATTGTCTACTTGCACCACTGTTTTTTTTTATTTCTGATATATGTTTACAGCCGAATATAAAATTATCGTAAATTCAGTCGATTATGAAACGGTATTTTGCGGGATCTACATTTGGAATACCGGTCCGTAAAAGTAACTAAAAAATTAGCCTCGTGGATGAATAGAGCCGTTAATAGCCCATTATGGTCCTATATATAGTTAATATCACTATTATTTGCTCGGCTAACACATGAATAAGCTCTGTAATGTTCTTACAAAGGCCATATTTCCGATTAGATATTTATGACCTTCAGATGTAGTGAAAACTATGCAATTTTCGTATTTCCAAACATGAACATGTACGCACGAATTGAGCAATTAATCCGCACAGGCTAATCAGGGACGACACTTAACTCAAATGCATTAAACCCCCTTTTCACAGAGCACGGCCCATATGTATGTTTACTCGTTCGTACGGGGTATGTGCGGGTGATTCATGTATTCAGATGTCAGATGTTGAACGGTCATAGATGTTCGTGCGAACAATATGCGGGCCTGTATTCGAATCTTACCCGGTCCTATATTTATGGATTTTAATGTATTCAGATGTTAATAAATGTACGTACGGAGTATGTGCAGGTGATTATTGTGTTCGGATGATGAATTATCCAATATTTATGTACGAAGCATGTTTGGATTTTTCATGTATTCAGATGTGTTACATACATAAATTTACGTACGGAGTAAGTACGGGTGATTTGTGTATTCAGATTTTATACGGTCATATATGTACGTACAGTCTGTGCGCAGATGATTAATATTAAGATTCGATATGGTCAGATACGCACGTTCGGAGTGTGTGTGGATGATTCAGTTTGTATACGGTCATATATTTACGTACTGGTAAAGTCAGGTAAACTGTGTTCAGCTAACTTTTATACGACAATATATTATAAGAGGAATGTGCGGGTTGTTCGTATACTTAATTAAAACCCCACAAACGAAGTTTAGGGGGTATATAGGAGTGAACTTGTCGGTCGGTCGGTCGGTCTGTCGGTCTGTCTGTCGGTCCGTATTAAGTGTCCGCTCTCTAATTCAAGTAGTTTTCATACGATCTTCACCAAACTTGGTCAGAAGTTGTATCTACATGATGTCTAGGCCAAGTTCGAAAATGGGCCTTGCCGGGTCAAAAACTAGGTCAAGGGGGCACTTAGTGCGTTTTAAACATTCAGCATGTTGTCCGCTCTCTAATTCAAGTAGTTTTCATCCGATCTTCACCAAACTTGGTCAGAAGTTGTATCTACATGATGTCTAGGCCAAGTTCAAACATGGGCCTTGCCGGGTCAAAAACTAGGTCACGGGGTCACTTAGAACGTTTTACACATTGAGCATGGTTCTCTCTATTTCAAGTAGTTTAAATCCGATCTTCACCACACTTGGTCAGAAGTCGTGACTAGATGATGTGTAGGTCAAGTTCGAACATGGGCCATGTCGGGTCAAAAACTAGGTCACGGGGTCACTTAGTGCGTTTTAAACATCACAATGTTGTCCGCTCTCTAATTCAAGTACTTTTCATCCAATCTTCACCAAACTTGGTCAGAAGTTGTATCTAGATGATGTCTAGGTCAAGTTTGAATATGGGTCATGCCGGGTCAAAAACTAGGTCACGGGGTATCTTAGTGCGTTTTAAACCTCACCATGTTGTCCGCTCTCTAACAAGTAGTTTTCATCCAATCCTCACCAAACTTGGTCACAAGTTTTATCTAAATGATCTATAGGACAAGTTTGAACATGGGCCATTCCGGGCCTAAAACTAGGTCACGGGGTCACTTAGTGCGTTTTTTAACATTCAGCATGGTGTCCGCTCTCTAATTCAAGTAGTTAACATCCGATCTTCACCAAACTTGGTCAGAAGTTTTATGTAGATGATCTTACCGCCAAGTTAGAACATGGGCCTTTCTGGGTCAAAAACTAGGTCAAGGGGTCACTTAGTGCGTTTCAAAAATTGAGCATGGTGTCCGCTGTTTTTTGTGAAGACGACATGCACAATATTATGTGTCAATGCGGCATGTGGGGGTATTCGTCATGTCTGTGACAAAGCTCTAGTTGATGTTTGGTCCTACATGTGGATCATCCACGTGTTAATTGAAGTAAATTTTATACTATTTTAGTAATTAACCGGTCCGTAATTAGTTTAAAGGCTTAAGTAAAAGCCTGAAAGAATGAACAGGCATATTTTTATTCAAGAAGTACTTAATACAAGAGGGCCAAAATGGCTCTAGTTCGCTCACCTTTTTTACAAGGCCTTGTTCGATGCTTAGTTGAAAATTCAGTACTCTAGAGCATATTAGATTGGGTTTCTTCTGTTTACTGTTGCAGTGTGAGCATATGATTAATTTTGATTGAGTACTGTCCATTTACATGTTGTTTTTTTTGCAATGCAAACATTTGCAAGTAATGCTAATTCTGTAAAGCGTGTGTCCTAAGACATGAAAAAATTATCTTGAACATTTAAACTTGTTGTTGATATATTTTAAATTTAAATATAATTTTTTGACAAATATGGAACAAGTTTGCTCCAAAATATTATTATTTTTGGGAACAAAGTTCAGAATGACCAACCAACATACAAAGAGACATGAGTATACACAGGTATGTCACTAACAACTGATTGGCAATGAAATACATTAAGAAACCTCGTCCTTCTTTTATCCTTGGTTTTCTTCATCAATAATGTCAATCATTATCACTATCAATAAACCACAAATGATAGTCATGACCTTGCACTTGCTGTATCACATACGTGCCTGCTTAACTCCTTGTCAAAATGGTTTATATGAAAATCATTTACTTCAAATGTTAACGACACTCATGAAAATACGCACTCACAAACTGTTTTTCGGGGGTTAACTATCATTTATTCACATCCCCGCCTGAGAGTCATTCGGCTCTACTGCTGTTTCGAGAAGCCCAGAGAGAGTTGTCACTCCAGCTGCATCATAATTCAACTCTATGACCTACGACACACGGGCTATAGGCAGCTGCTGGAGCCCAGATTGGTACAAGTGCGACGTCGAGCGAACGATTTCATTCCTCTGAAGGGTCACGATCAAAGGGAAAGACACTGCCTATTGGCACAGTAAATCAGAGTTAAGTTTTAAGACACACCTCATAGAAGGTGTGCTTTTATACGTTACCCAACTTAATGTATTAACCAAACCTTCTCTAACAAATCTACTGAACAAAATACATGGTGTATCTTTGCATTACAAATTTACTTTTGCATAACAAATTTACATATTCGAAAAGGTCAAAGTTAAATTTGAGGATGTTCTAAATAGATGGGTCCGCAACTTTAAGGTTACATTCGGTGGTAATGTTTTTGTCTAATAAGGTGCAAATGCAAATACATGAATTATTGAATACACAAAACATTTACAAACATATGTGTATCGATATTAGCATTAGCATGTCCTAAAGATTTTGTTTAAACCATTTAATTTTAGCGAGATCACATAACAAATCTTTTGCTTATTTAGACACGTTTTTAGTCTGTTTTCTGGGTTGAGGGGACCTAATGAACGTTCCAAGAACGAGAATTACACGAGCGACTTACAAGTCGCTAGGCGGAAACATGTTAACTACTCCTAACGGATCTTAAATTTGGAAACAGTGTACGGCTGACTAATTTTGAGCAGAAATGTTGCAAGTGTTGCTGCTGTTAATCTAAAACTAAATACATATTTATGAAACAATTAAATACCTGTTGCTGCGGATGATGATGTGAGAAGGCAATAAACAAAGACGGCGTAAGGCGGGCTACAGACATCTACACCGCCAGCCCAAAGACAATGGCTGCTGAAAAGCATTGATCACTGACTGTTCCTAAAGCGTCAGGTTTCTTTGACATAAATATATATCAAGTTCAGTCACATTTAGTCATTTACGGACTAATTGTTCAACACCAGCTCTATTTGTTGGGTCAGATCGTTTCCAATTGAGCCACATAGGAACAAGTTGGCCAAACCAGAGATAACCAGAGATTTCATGAGAAAGTGTGTTTGATTATTCTTCTCCTATTATTGTATATTGTTTGTTTACTGTCATTCACCCAATATTATGACAACACATACATTTAAAGTTAAATATGTCGTATTTATATAGTGTATGTAAAAGCTACCTTTACAGAAATTAAAAGCACATCACGTCCACCAAGACTAAAGATATTGAGCAGAAAACATTTTTCTAGTTTTGGTAACAGTGACATTCACACAGCTTTCCAAGCGCGATTCAAACATATGTCTTGATGTAATCAGAAAACAAAATTATAACAAAATACCACCATCCAAACTCACGTCATTGCGTGGTAACGGTAAATGTTCTTTTAGTAATAGTGACCTTCAGATCCAACTGGCCTCAAATACAATCGCAACATAGGTCTTTATGTCAACTAACTACATACAAAATATAAAAACACATCCATCAAAACTTAAGTCTTTCAGCTGAAACTCGTTTAAATTTTAAGTTACATTAACCTTACCCCAACTGGCCCCATATTTCGCTAACATTCGAGAGAGTTGTACAACTGATAATATTCGGAAAATATATTATAAACATGAGAAGCTAACTTACTTTGTCTTCAAAAACTCAGATTGCTCTTGTTGATGTCATCCTGAATTTCTGTAACCTGGTTTAGTAGAGACATCAGTAGCTCACTGCTCTTCTATTTCTCCGTCTTCAATGCGAGCATCATGCCTTGGTGATGGTCGTGTCTGATTTCTTAGTCCATCTCTTTACGCGCCCTGTTTGCAGGGAATGGCTGCTATCCAAGACAAAATTGCCTAGCACCCTTGGTGACTCTTGTGTAAACTACGTCCACCTAGGAAAACAGATTTAAACTTGTTAAATACAAGAACATCTCACATAACTACCCTATTTACCTTGTGTTCAATTCTTCTTTCAGGGCACTCAGTGATCAAGATAAAAACATCATTAATTAAAAACAAACAGCCATTCCATGACAACAATACACAATAAAACCCACCAATCTAACAAATACGCCTACTGACCAATATCAATTAGCCCGCAGGCGACATTGATTGTGACAGGAGCTGGAGCTGACACAGCTTTCCACACGGAGCATGTTTGGTCTTCTGTTCTGGTCCAAGCATAAAAACAAGATTTATTTCCTATTCGTTCATTGAGGATTCACTTACAATTAACTATGAAGTTGAAAACAAACAACAATCATCCGCCAACAAGGTTAAATTAATAAACCTCACATTATGTGATAACTTTCTGTCAACATTAGCCATAAGATCGATAAGATTTCCTGTAATGATTACTAATTAAAGTTCTTATTCCTTAAATCATAAAAAAGATTAATCAGTACACCTTTTTACATGTCATGATGAATGTTGAAATGAAAGTCTTAACAAACATTAGATGTCATGTACGTAAATATACTTGTACAGACATTAAATATACACTTGAAATGCTTTTTTTCATATACAGTTCACAACAAATTATTTATTACTTGAAATACAATGTTGAAACAATTGTTATTACAACATAATTTATTATGTATAAGTTCTTATTTTCGAAGAAAAACTTCACATTGTATAAGCAAATAAAATGTGTACACAAATGATTTGCATGTGCAACTACACACACACTGTTTTATTGTACCATAACACTCTCAACTGTTATTATGACCAACATTACTGTCATTGAAATGTAAATCACTTATTGCAACAGCTAATACTTACATGTACACACTATTCGACTCTGAACACCAGGATTTTGTTGTCACACTGCCGTCCCACAATTATGGATGATGTGGCACTGCTGTAGCAGACTGAGCATGGGCTCCCCAATCGTTCATTCTCTGTAACTAGAGTGGCCAGCTTGTTCCTCCCCTCTCTGTCCACCTGCAATATAGTGTTGGAAACACCTCCACACACCAGTATCTGGCCTGCAGGGGTCACATGTAAACCACGTTGCCAGTCTAGTTCTGGGTCTGTAAATGTAGCCAGGAGTGTGCCATCCCTGGCCAGGGTGAGAAGATCGTGATGGTCCCGGTTGGCAATGTACAGTTTGTCTCCTGTGGGACTCACAGCACACCTGGATACTGCAAACAGAGTAACATCAAGATATTAAATTACTGTAAATGTTAAATAATCGTATTAAACCTACAGCAATAATCTTGTATTATAATGTGTTGTTATAAATAGGCCTCTACACATCCTAAATATATGCATCGAATCCAATAATAATAAATAGTTTAGTGTCACATGAAGATTCTGTATAAGTTTGTGTGTGTTTAAAAGTTTGACATGTTGACATTTGACTGGTGAATTAGAAATGAAGTGTATGTACAATTACAAAAATGATAACAATCACACTTAATGAAACATTACACAGTTCACTCAACACGTGTATACCATAAATGTTACTACACATGTATGCAGCAATGATAGATTTCCCACATATGTACACATGTGGTAACAATGTACTGACATAATGCAGGGTTCTCGCATGATTAAAATATTCTTTCGCCACCCCATTTTCGCCATTTTAATATTTTTTCGCCATTAAATAATAACCATTTTGTAACCATTCTTAAATCACAGTGTTCAATGCGATACACTACTTTTATTCTTTGTTTCTTAGTTTTATTATGAACAACCGATAAAACATTAATCTTTACTTTTAAATCCAGTTTTTATATGTGGTCCTTATACTATGAACATACACTGTAGCTTCCATTGGGCAACAAACCCGCGTTATAAATAAGTTATTGTCATTGCGTCATTTGCCAAAATATGCATATTACCTCTGCGATACGCAAACAAAAATACCGCTTTTGAAGAATTAAATATATATAATCCAATACAACCACAAAGTCATTTTTTTGTTAATCACTTAAAGGAGAAGTGGTTTCTGTTAAGCGTTTCATCAACTCTTCACTTGTTTAAAATATCTCAACACCTCATTACATCATGCCGACCATCTTGAATCAGAAACAACTAACATTTCGGAGTTTGTGGGGAAACAAATCTATACAAACATACTTAAATGTAAGTGTTTTGCTATTGATGTATTTAAATAAGTTTCATTGATATATTTAACCTTTCACCTGCTATGTATGTAAAAACTGATAAGCCTCATTACTGCTGAATTAATTCTGAAATAGGTGGTCAATGTCAATAGGCTGCATATAAATTATTATAAGACATAAGTAAATAAAACGTATATTTTTTCTAATTTGTCATTGATTGCACATTATGATGGAACTTTGAACATTCTATTTTTTTCCAGCACAGGTGTATTTACTTTTATTATATACCTGTTTAATGCTTTTAACAAAATACAGGTTGTATCAATCGTTGAAATAAAAAATCCCGTATTACGCTACTCGCTGTTTCCAATTCCGTATTACTATACTAGCCGGACTACTTCGACCCATTTAATAACGTCACATTACACGCACCGAAAATAGAAATATTTTATATTACGAAATATATTACGTAGTACATCGTGTGACGTCATTTCTTTGACCAAACACAATAGTTTTTTATCCTGCCTCAGTTGCAAACATTGACTAAATAAAGCAGGGTCGGATAAACTAGTTGATATCCGGCAGTACATCACGTGACCGTGATCTAACCGTAAGTATGTATTCATACGCGCCGATTAACATGTTCTAATATTTGACCTTTGAAATTTATTGGGACGCATCATGAAAGTTATCGTAATATTATATATCATCATTTTTATCTTCTTAAAAATATATTACCGAACCAGACTTCCGTATTTATCATGTTCATTTACTTGATTACGCAATTTATGACGTATCTAGTGTGACGTCATTTCTCTGACAAAACATACTATCTAGTTTCTCTCAGGATTTTAGGGACAACAATTTTGACGTGGTGGTTTTAACAGTATTTTTAAATATTTTAAAGCATCGAACGAATCATAAACGATTTTCGGAGTGTGTGTTTGTCATTCATAAGTGTTAACTTCGATAGGAATAAAATAATTCGCTACGACAGGATTACGGTTTCGTTAATCGGGTTTTGGGTCAGAATGGTTAGCATTCGATACAAACGCTATCAAAAAAGAGTGTGGTTTAAAATACATTCCGATAATAGAGATGGAAAAACAGAAAATGGATTCCGACAAAGGGATGGAAGAACAAACAATGAATGTGTATATCGTTGTACATTTATTGTTATAAGCAATGGATTAAAGTTGTCATTAAGGTAAATAAAATTTAGTTTTTGTTTTGCTGATGCATTTTGATTTCATTTTTTTACCAAGAAAAATATCACATTCTCGATTCGTTTTTTATTTCTTCTCTTAATAGTTTCGATAGGAAAGTATTAAAAGGAACAGTTTAATGTGGAACTATTTTTAGCGTGACACAATCGGTAGTTATTCGGTCGTCAGGAATGTAGGAGGCCTGACAAGAATAATTATATTGTTATGTAAATTAATCATTTGTCTTTGATAAAATGTGTCAACGGCATGAAGCAGGATAAATCGAATACATGGTTGGTGCCGAGATGGAGAAAGTTTATCCGGTTCGGCCCGAAAAAGAAAAATAGGGCTCGCTAAAGCTCGCCCTATTTTCTTTTTCTAAGCCTCACCGGATAAACTTTCTCCATCTCGGCACCAACCATGTATTCTCTATATCTAAACTCTGTAAGGACATGTCGGACGTGGTGTTTTTTAACAGTAAACTATGTGTTAAAAACGTATTTTGGAGTGTGTGTTTATCATGCGTAAATGTATATTTGGATAGGAATACAATAAAATAGTGTGGTTTAAACTAAGTTTCGATAAAGACATGGAAGATAGAAGTGGAAGTGCATATCGTTTAAACGTTTTTGTTATAAACATCGGATTAAAGTTGTCAACTTAATTGTTATAAAAATTGGATTAACGATGGCATTAAGATAAATGTGTCGGAAACCTGTGTTTTCCCGGTTTAAATGTTTACACGTTAATTAACATAAACTTTATTCATACGCGTCTTATATAAACGATGGCGTACCGTTTTAGTCATTGTTTTGTCATTTTGTTAAAGTTAAAAATACATTTGTTAACTGTTTTCGTTAGTTGTTGTATATAATAAAAGGAATATTACGCTAGTCAATTGTTCCAAGAGTTTGTATCACTCTCGTGGCTTGTGCTATTTCGCATCACACTCGAGGCTCCGCCTCTCGTGTGATACGTCATCACACAAGGCACTCGAGTGATACAAACTCTTGGAACAATTGACTAGCGTAATATTCCGTTTACAGTATACAAATTTGTGATTGAACAACTAATGTTCAGTCTCCTTTAACTTCCTTATAAATTTGTAATAAATAATTATATCAAACAGAGTAACAACTTCATTGATTTGGCCTGGGGCGTAGCCCTAAGGCCATAGTAATGATACAAATTTCTGAGACAGTCAGAATTTGCTGGCTGCCAAAACCCACGAATGAATGAATTCCCAAAAGTCCGATTTACCACTTAGCGGTAATTCATGCGCAATCGAAGAAGTTCTTCGCAGATCTCCATAACCCGCCTTGTAAATACAAAACATCACTATATAACATGACAGTGTCATAAAACGTGTAAAAATATTATTGGAGCAAAATTGCTAAGCATTGGCCACGACATAGTTTTTATTATTGTTTGCATATTCATGCGAGATAAGTTCCTCACTTGACGGTCTAGGCCGAAAAGATACGAGTGTCTACGGAGACAGTAAGAAGAATTTTTTTCTGATATATTTTTCAAAGACATATCATGTGGTGTTTATAAACATATTTAAATATATTGTTATATATTTTGCGTTAACGAGACATTCAAGAAAAAAGAAAATGAACAAAAAAACAACAACAAATATTTATGATCATTCTCGGAAGTATAAGAAGTTACCGGATATGATATTTCACTGCGCAGATCGAGCGCGCAAATCGAGCGCGAAAAGTTCTACGTGAGACAACGTACACAATCTGTACGCCTTTCTTTATCAGGGTAAGAGCCAAGTCTCGCTATAATGCCGGCGGAGCCCCTTTTCGTGATCCGGGATCTACCGGGATGAACCGGGGTTCTACCGAGATGAACCGAGGCTCAATCGGGGACGACCTGGATGAACCGGGGAAAACCGGGGCTCCATCGGGAAAGTATTAACACCGAAAATGACCGGCAACGACCGGCGCGGCACCGGGAACAACCGGAACGGCACCGGGAACAACCGGGACGGCACCGTAGCTCCACCGGGGCCCATACAGGCCCCGGCAGAGCTACGGCAACGCCCAAGTGAATGCAGTTAGAGTCCCGGTATAGCTTCGGTATATAAAAAAAACAGGAGCTCTGCCGGAACGCCACCGGCATTCACCGGGGCTCCGCCGGGGCATTACCAGCGACGACCGGGGTAAAACCGGGGCGTTGCCGTAGCTCTGCCGGGGTCTGATGCCAGTAGAGACACGGTGAGTGCCGGCGGTGTTCTGGTATACCGGGGCTCTGCCGGCTTTCATCGGGGCTCAACCGGGGCACTAACGGCGACAACCGGGGCTATGTCGGGATGCTGCCGGCTTTCACCGGGGCACTACCGGCGACAACCGGGGCTCTGCCGGGGCTTCACCGGGATAAACAGTAGCCAGTCCGGTTGACCGGAACTCTGCCGGGCTGTTTACCGGCTTCAACCGGGGCGGCACCGGGAAATGGTGTGACTGCGTTTAAAAAAATTCTATGAATCATCCCGGTCCGCGCCGGTCGACTGGCGTTAGCAAACCGGGATGGACCGGGGCTCTACCGGCAAAAGTGAGACTTGGGCTTAAGTGGATTTTCTTTTGTATACACATTACAAAGGAAGTATAAGTGTTTTCCTGATCTGTTAATTATGTAATAGCAAGTTATTTTAGGCTATTGAAAGTGATTTATTTGACGCCAAAAATAACAGTTTTACGCGGCCATGTTGTTGTTGTTGTATATCTTCACCGCCTATGTAGACGAACCTCTACCAGATCTGTAGAGTTGAACAAAAGGTTATCGTTCCCACATCCAGTATCGTGTTGTCCTCCACCGTCTATATAAACTGTAGTATATACACAACTATTGTATAGTCTTACAGTCTCTGAGCTTCTGCACTCAGCCGCTAGGGTCAATCCGTATAAATTTGGACAAAGGGAGAAATTAGGACAAAACGTCGTAAATGCATTTTACGTCACACTAAACCTAGCCCCAGGCCTTTAGCGCATACAGCGCTTTGATTCAATATCTATTCACTCAACGTTTCGGTCAAAGACCTTCATCAGGAGTACACATTTTGTAATAAAATAAAGGAAATGACGTCACAATCACATGACGTCGATTGCAACAACGTCAAAGTGTTACATACTATTTGGCGTTAAAATTAACATATAACCAAAATAATATATAACATCATTATAAAAAGCATAAAGTTCATATATATATATGTTGTCTAATTGACTAGATTATTAAAATAGGATCAGTTATGATACAAAATTACTGGAAAAATGCAGTTTGAATGCCAATATGTTAAATGAACCAGTAAAAACTATCTTAAAAACTAGAAAATTAGAAGAGAACTTTAAAATTCATACCTAGGGGAGCTATACTACATAGGTAATGCATCCAAGAACATTCTTTTAAAAGGCGTTTCCAATTATTTTGTATTTTTTCAATAGGAACAAAAGAAAAATCATCAATGCTATGTACAGCAGAATTCAAATGTTCTGAGACATTTGTAAAACAGTCAGGAAAATGTTTAATGTCAAATTTATGGCTATTCATTATTTGACTACATTTTTTATTAGTTTGACCCATATACTGTTTTAGACATGTTGTACATGTTATTAAGTAAATAACACTAGATGATGCACAATTTAAGTTATTCTTAATAGTAAATTGTTTACCAAATGTAGAGCTGGTAAAACCATTTGTTTCTGTAATATAATTACAATGTGTGCATCGTTTTCTGTTGCACTTCATAACTGAATGGATTTTTCTATTTTTGTTATTATTAAGATTTGTATGTACTAAGATATCCTGTAAGTTTCTGGGTCTTTTGAAAGCCACTAATGGTTAATGACTATATACTTGTTTCACACTCTCATTAAGAGATAACTTAAGCAGATTCCAATATTTGTTAAGAATAATCCCAATGTTGGGCTGTGAAGGGTTATAAGTACATACACATGAGATAATTTTCATATAAGCTGACTTTTTAACACTTACTTCTAGTGCAGCTCCCATAGATAGCGCTTTGTCTATTACCTCTTTTGGGTAACTACGTGCAAGAAAAATATCATTGGGATGAGCCAGTTCTTTTGTATAGGTATCATTATTAGACGTAATCCTTCTATAACGTTTAAGCTGTGAAAATGGAATATTAGCTTTACAAGACATAGGATGGCATGAAGAATATTCAATATATTGTTGACAATTAGTATTCTTTTCATGAACTGATGTGTGAATGCAACCATTATCATCTCTAGAAATATTAACATCTAAAAAAACAGCACTTTCCTTAGATAAATTGTATGTAAATTTAATTGTTTGATGAATACTAATAATTTATAAATTGCTATAAATGTGTAACAATTAAATATTGAATCAAATATATATTTTGTTACAATTCTTTGTTTTAATTTAAACATAAAACAACAACATTTAAAATCTCGTTTAACAGCAGAGATTCCAAACCTGACATGTAAACCAGCCATATATTTATTGGCTTTGCCAGAAAAAGAGGTAACCTCTTTCCACTTTCTAATTCTTGTTTTTTTAAAGGACCATTTAACTGCAAGAGCATAGTTAAATGGCACAAGGCAATTAATTAAGGCATCAGCTATGAACAACTTTAAGAAGTCTTATGGCTTCCGACTGGCTTCCAACTGTGTATTTCAATGTTCATCTGTGCACGACCCTTATTGACCAGTTATTCTCCAAATCTAATTAATTTTAATGACCACTTGTTTTCGCAAATTGAAAGATTGTATTGCCACTTTTCTAAAACTTTTGCATTTAGCGACCTCTGCAAATGGCATAATAGACATACTTCATACATGTGCAGTGTTACGGCGTTATTTTTGTTTGTTAAATGATTATAACCAGAAAAAGAATTATTTTAAACATAACAAGATAAATTATGTTTCAAACAACCAATATTAGAACTGGTCTATCTAGTTGTTTACTTAACTATTTAAATACGCAAATTGCTCAAACTAAATAATTACTGAATTTTCACATACATACATTCACACAAACATACGTGTGAACACATCTTAAAATCCAACTACGATTATTTCAAGAGTATCATTTTTATACGATGTTAAGATTTTTTTTAATTTATTAAACAAATTGTACGTGTACATTAATTTGCCAACCACAAAAAATTAGGACCAGGTCAGAAAGTGTCTCTTTCCCAGGAACTCAGTTTCTTTTTACAGATATGTTATGTAGTGCCAGTCTAAAAACTTAATTTGAACATGTTTTGTCAATAAAAGTGAACCATTTTTGTTGTTGTTGTAAAACTATTTTGACACATTTACAAATATGAACTTTAACACCTTATTGTAATAAATATTTATAATTGAATCAATGACCAATCTTACCTGTATCCCCACTAGAAATATCCTCATACAGTGTCAAGACCAGTTTCCCACTCAATGAGTACTTGTGCAGTGCAGTACCAGAGCAGATGAACAGGTCTCCCAGGTGATGCGCAATACCTTTACATTCATGTTGTAACTGAAACTTCCTTCCTGTCACAAGCTGACTCTTGGTGACTGTGATAAACTGGACCTCATGTGTGTTACTATTATCATCAACAGTCACTGCCACCTCACTGGGTGTGATCAGACACATGTCCTTAGGATCGGCCTGCACAACCAAGTGACTAACCACCTGGTACTGCTGGTCCAGCAGCTTGACTTTTTTATAATCCCAGTCTGCAAGCAGGACCTGTCCATCAGGGAGAACACATATGGCTATGATAACACATGTATCTGAATCACTCACAGTGTGCTCAGACTTGCCCTGGACTGTGAACATCTTGCCTGACTTTCCCAGAACAGACAACGCCTTCTGTATCTTATGCTCGCATTTCATACTGGCTATAAAGCAGATCTCCTTATTATCCCAAATTTTCTGAATTATTTCATAGAATTGTTTTAAGTCATTCTGAAGACCGGTGCATTTATTCATAGAACTTGTAATAGAAACGTGTATGCTTTTTAATTCAGCTTCCATTTCTTTTAGCTCCTTCATACTGCTATTGTCAAATTCATTCAAGATAGAAAGTACACTCATACACATTTTTTCTTTTATATAATGCTCTTTTCCATCAGATCTTCCCAAAGAACTATGACCCCAATAATCTATAGTAGTATTTATATTATAACGCATTTGTTCTATCATGAATTCCTGATGTTCTTTGAATGTTCCATGTAATGACCGAAACTTTGCTTCATGGCTGCTAAGTAGGCTATTGATTTCTCTCTGAACAGTTTCCAGCTCCACTGACAGTCTCTGCAGGGCCGTGGACTGCGTGTCAGTCAACTCAGAAATCGGAGACACTTTCTTGCACTCCCTGAAATGAACACACAACACATTTACATAAAAAGGAATAATCATTAAATTAAGTAATTCTTCACACAAGTATACACATTAAAATATTAAAATCCATGGCAGTTACATGCAAGCTTTTTTTCCTAGCTTTAATATCGGGAGCAATATAGAGTTTCCCTTGTCCATCCGTGCGACTTTTATATCGCAGATAACTCAACAAGTATTCCTGAACCGTAACAAATACAGTAAGAACGATGTGAAATAGCGCAGGTCCATATTTCGTATTTTATCTTTGTAGTAATGTCTCATTTTTATACAAAAAATCATTTTACAATTTGTGTCACGTGTGACTTTAATAGTTGTCCATGTACTGGTTTGGCTATATTCAACATAACCATTGTTACGGCCCCTTTTTGGCTAACAAATTAACATGTTTAATTGTGTCAAGCATAACTCAAGCATTATACCTGATAGATGTATGAACATTTTACAAATATGTTACCCAGCATGTGAATTTGCGAACTCCAATAATTTTGTTAGGATTTGTTTGCATAACCAAAGTTTCGTCCCTTTTAACAGAGAATAATATTTTTTAGATCGCATGAAGTATTCGTGTTTGATGGATGAATCTTTATGAACATATTTATCATCAGTTACAAATGCACGCCTCCATATTTTTTTCATAATTTTTCGACATAAAGGCAGTTTTGAGACATATTGGATGTTGGGGGTATCAATGTTCTAAAACAAATTATAGTTGCATATACTGTTTCCTACTTAGGGTAGATGTTAACTTGACCAAATTATCCATAATCTCAGATGCAAGAAGAGATACTTAATGCGTCCCCATTCGAAATAAAAATCAAAAGAGGCTTTAGGATCTCAGTCACTCACCAGAGACATGTAGACAAAACACATTATAGTTGCATACACTGTTTCCTTCTTAGAGTAGAGGTTAACTTGACCAAATTATCCATAATCTCACATGCAAGAAGAGATCCTTAATGCTCCCCCATCCGAAAAAAAATCAAAAGCGGCTTGAGGCCCTCAGTCACTCACCAGAGACATGTAGACAAAACACATTATTGTTGCATACACTGTTTCCTACTTAGAGTAGAGGTTAACTTGACCAAATTATCCATAATCTCACATGCAAGAAGAGATCCTTAATGCTCCCCAATCCGAAAAAAAAAATCAAAAGCGGCTTGAGGCCCTCAGTCACTCACCAGAGACATGTATAAACTATATGTTATGTGAATATTTAAATTTGATGTCTGTTTACTGTTGTTTTAATCGACCGGAGGTATTTAAATCTGTATGACAAAGACTTAATGTAATATGAGATAACAGTAGAACAAGTTACCCCTTGAGTGGGGGTCAATTTAGACCTCAGGGCTATTATTTGGGAAAAATACCTAGAGAGGAACACCATACAATGTTGCATACCAACTATTAAACCCCGACCCTTGTGATTTCAGAGAATAAGATAGTTATTTAAAACATAAATCTTTATAAAAAATTAAGTTAACACTGGGCCTTGTTAGTTTTGAGCCCAGATCATGATTTGAACAAACTTAGAATAGGAAAACTTTACTTTGTTACACACAAAATATCAAACCCATGACCCTTGAGATTTTTGCAAAGATGATTTTTTTTTAAAGTGTATTGCTGTTTACTATACAAGTGTTTATAAATCATTTGATATCATGGCCGTGAAAAGTTTTGACTCCAGGGGCATGATTTAAACAAAGATAGCCTAGGACCACTAAAAAGTATTACATGACAAAAAACTGACAATATTGGGCCTTGTGGTGTCTGAGAAGTTTCAGTCAACAAAAATATAAGGGAGCCAAGTTACTTCTAGGGCGGGGCCAAATTATAGGCATGAGTTGAAATAAACTCGGTAAAGAACCACCGATTTATATTTAACACCGTTAATGAAACTCCTGACCCATGGTTCCAGAGATTAGAAAAATGTTTTACAATTTAATCTTTTAAATTATGTTACCTTGAGAAATACAAGTTTTTACCCAAAAAAGCATGATTAATAAACTCGGTATAAAATACCACACAATTATTCATAACAAATACCAAATCTCTCGGCCTTGTTGTTTCAATGAAGATTTTTACAAGTTTGTACTACATACTTTATTATCACATGGTGTACAATGCCATTCGGCGTGCATCATCCTCTTATCCATATATATACTCATACCAAGTTTCAATGAATTCCGCAAAAGCACTTCCAAGATATGGCTCCGGACACAAAAAAGCATTTTTCCAAGATACAAAGGGCCATAACTCTGCTATTAACAGATGGTGTACAATGCCATTAGGCGTGCATCATTCTCTTATCTATATATATATACTCATACCAAGTTTCATTGAAATCCACCAAAGCACTTTCAAGATATGACTCCGGACACAAAAGTGACACTCAAAAAAGCATTTTTCCAGATGCAAAGGGCCATAACTCCTTTATTATCCAATGGTGTACAATGCCATTTGGCGTGCATCATTCTCTTATCCATATATATACTCATACCAACTTTCAATGAAATCCGCCAAAGCACTTCCAAGATATGGCTTCGGACACAAAAAAGCATTTTTCCAAGATACAAAGGGCCATAACTCTGTTATTAACAGATGTTGTACAATGCCATAAGGCGTGTATCATCCTCTTATCCAAATATATACTCATACCAAGACGGACGGAAAGACGGACGGAAAGACGAACGGACGGACAACGCCAAAACAATATCCCTCCGCCTATGGCGGGGGATAACAACTTTTAAAAAGGATCATCAATAAGCATTCTAGTGAAGTTTAATCAAATCTATCAAGGGGTTAAGAAAAAGATTATGCACTTACCAAATACAATACACGCACTATCAGACGAAGGACAAATCGTATCTTTAAAGCTCCAAATGAGCACTTGTTTATGGAGATAATAAATAAGGAAGATCCATTTGTACTAAAGAGACATAAAAACAAGAAAGAGCACTTTGTACTCAGGTGTGATAAAAACTAGGCAGAGCACTTTGTACTTAAAAGAGATTAAACAAGGAAAAGCACTTTGTACTCCGGAGAAATAGAAAAAACTAGGCAAACCCATTTGTACTCATGAAAGATTAAACAAGGTAGAACTTTGTACTCAGGAGAGATAAAAACAAAGAAACAAGATGGCCATTTGACATTGGGCACTCACCTGAGATTTAAAGGAACTTTATTGTTCTGAGATGTTGAATTTCAGGATAATTACTTTATGTAGAATAAATATTAAATTTCTAGGCACTTTTTTATTTTTGATTATCGGCTGATTAATTGAAATACGATTAAATGTTCTAACCAAGTTTCCTTAAGATTTTACCTGAAATGTGACTTCAAGAGTGTTAAAAATCATTTCTTTAATTTTAATGACCTATTTACCTAGTTTTAACCTCACATGACAGTGTTTCAACTATTCCGCCTCTAAGCAGCCATGTTTATCAACAGATTGGAACCATTTTTAAAATTCGGCAGAGATATAATAAGAACAAAGCATCCGACCAAATTTGATGAAGATTTGACTATAATTTTCTATAATAATAATAATAATAATAATATAGATTTGACTTGGAGCGTGTTAACAAGGTTTCACTATATTCTTTAAAGATAACTGCCCCGTCCCCTGGAGGCCATGCTTTTCATCAGACCAAATCCCTTTTCGAACTCAGCTTAACAATCTTTAGAAGAAATGTTCTGACAAAGGTTAATGAGGATTGGACAATAAATGTGACGTCTATAGTGTTAAACAGGTCATTCTGCCCTGCCACCAGTCGGCCATGATTTTTAACAGACAAAATATTATTTTTTTAACTCGGCCCAGATATCTTCAGAACAAATGTTCTCACCAAGTTTCATGAAGATTTGACAATAAACGTGACTTTTAGAGCTTTAACCACCCTTTTCTTTCATTTTACCTAGAGACCTAGGTTATGAACTCGCGTTACCCAGTTTCCAACTACAAAGTTTTATTAAAATTGGACAATTTATATTGTGGCCTCTAAAGTATGAGCAAGGTTATTGTTGATGACGGACGCACAATGCACAATGGACAAAAAACTCATGTCGTTTTTGAATAAAATCAAGCATATAAATGAAAGCAAATTTGCATGTTTTGATTATGTGAGCATGCCCGTTTACGATGTATTTTAACGATGTGACAATATGTTCACCTGTTCCCGTAAAAGATGTTCAAACATTTACAAATGTATGTATTTTTTTCTCGATTTAGAACATAAACTAGTTATCAATCCGACAGACAAAATGTTGGACCGCGGAAGATCATGGTGTATGACAGATTTGATTATCGGAAAAAAAAATGATTCACACTGAAATAACAGAAATTTAATGAAAATTTGAAATCAAAATTAAGATTGAAGGGTATTTTAGTGAATAATTAAGTTTCCACCCTTATAGGGAACATAGAATACATGTATAAACTGATACAAAAAGTGTTTCTATAATGTGAGGAATAGCAACACCACATAGCCAAATCCTCAGACTGGCAATTAAGAAACTGTATTTTTTTTTTTTAAGAATTGGTCAAATACATCGATTTGTATTTATTATTTCTGAAATTCTATCTAAAAGAATGTTAGCAATTAAAGCTGTCAGTAGCTGACTGACTAGGATTCATTTATATTTAAGGATAATAATACAATGGGACATGACTTTTGTTTTCTTGAAAATCAGGTTATTGAAGATATTATTTATATATAAAATTAATGTTCATTTTTTTACAGGTAATAACATAATAAACATCTTTTCAAAATCCTTCTGTTACTGCATATAATAACATGTTTATATTGTCCATATTATACAATGTTTCTTAATGCATAATCATCGTAAATATATGACATAAATTGTTCAAACATGAATGAGATCTGCGTGAAAAGGGTAGCTATATTCCCCACTTGGATTCTCATGATCTTTAAGTGTAACTTTGACCTTAAGGTGTGATACTTCTCGACATATCCATAACGGAATAAGTAATATTAAGAAAGAAGGATTTTTCATGTAATTCCTTTAAAGGGCATACAAGCAGTAGAACAGACATGCACATCTAGTCTCACACATTCAACCTTTAAGTGTGGTTGGAGTTTATTTTGTACCTTCTACACATGACCTTCTTGAACTTAAATTTTACAAATTTTAGAGGAACAGTATGATCATTTAACTGCCCATGGAGGAACAGGGTATGCGTTACAGTTTCAGAAAAGGATGTTTTTACATGTATTATGGTTTATATGCTTAAATATTTTCAATGGATTGTTAGTTCACAATCACAATTAAGAAACAAAAGCTTTCCAACAAGTAAAAAAAAATGTAATGATATGGCGAGAATTATATACCTGCTTACAATAAACTATATGACTGAATATTTCAGATCATGATTGCTGTATACAATGAAATTACTATATATATACAGTAATTATAAGCATATTTATCAGAAATACCTGTGTCCAAGAACAACACATTTAGAGCAGCACAGCTGATTGTGCACCTGGCAGTATATTTTTAATTGTTCGTCTGTGTGTATGTCACATGTCATAAGAAACTTCTCCATCTTCCTAGAAAGTGGCCACTTCAATAGTTTATCCCTTCCATAAGGAGATTGTTTTTTCAAAAACCTTCTATGCTGTTTATGGGATTTAATACATATTCCGCAGAAAAAAAGCACACATTTTTTACAGTAGAAATCTGCATCTATATAAATTCTTTGCTTTTCGCAAACTGTACAATAATAATCTCTATCAAGATAAGAATCTTTAGTAACAGGAAATGATGACATTTTGCTAATTCACTTTCAATAACCAAAATGTTTCACCTGAAAATTATTTTTAATATTTATATCACAGCATATCTGTGTATTATCTGATTATTCTGACTCAGTCAACACACACTTAATGTTATGAAATAAATTAATAAAGCTTCTAGTGAACAGAGACCATGTTTACCTCCAAATGATGAGGAAAAGCTTGATAGCAGTGCAGTGTAGCAGTAAACAGTGTAAATTTGTAAAGTGTCAGTGGGTATTGGATCATGTGATTATGGAGTACTTTGCTATAGGTTAAGTGAAGATGAATATTTTATTTCTTCAAACCATAGTGTAACACTGACCCAATGATGTTGGTTAAAGTGTGCAATGAGAAATGAAATGTTGGGTGTACATGTCATGTTTTTTATGTAGGAGATTCTCAATATGGTCTGTTTTAACCACAATTATCAGTTCCATTTGCTTAGTGTAAACATATTTATTTCAAACAATGCATATTGTTATACATCGAATTACATACAACATTTATACAGTTAACATGCTTGAATAGGATGGGAACGAAAGACAATGTCTTATATAGTTCTTCTCCTTATACAAATACAATTACATGTTGTTAGACGAACATAGTTGGTTTTTTATGATTACACATTACTATTGGCATGCAAAAAAGAAAAAAAGAAAGAGAAATTCTGAGTATAGAGTTTCATTTGTTAAAAAGGAAAACAAAAATGTTATAGGTTAACATTCGTTCGTGGAAAAGAATATAAGGAGTTTTAAAATACATGATTATGGCAAAAGAGGGAAAGAAGGTTGATATTCGTTCTGTAGCATATTACGAATCAAATCGATTGCTTTTTACAATATATTTGTGAACTGCATCAGCTATTTTAGTGTTTGTTAAGAAGTCACAAGTATTGTCTCCATATAGAATAGTCTCAATGCAGGGAACAGAATATATGGATATTGAGGTAAGAAGTTCGTCGCGAATATATGCATACTGAGTGCATTCGAGGAAATAATGTGACGTCGTTTCACGACGTCCGCATTGACATAACGGGGATGTAATAATATTGCGTCTGAAAAGATGTTCATTTAAGGCACTACACTTTGTTCTTAGTAAATGTAACATTTGAGATCGTCTTTCGCCGTATGAAAAAAGGGGGATTTGCAATCGGTCGATCTGTGTTAATGAGCCTTTTGAAAGAATTGATCGATTCAGCGTTTTTGGCGTCATCGGGGAGATTATTCCATTCAGATACAGTGGACGGAAGAAATGAATTTGAATGAAGTGACGTTCGCGCTTGAATTGTTTGGAGATGTGACGAATTTCTTAATGAGTAATTGTTACTCGACCCAACTGTTGCGGGCAAAAGAGACTGTAAGTAGTTTGGAACATTGTTCGAGTTCATTTTGTACATTAATATTAGTTTATGTGTGTGTCTTCGTTAACTGAGAGTTTCCCATCCTAATTCATTATAAAGTCTTCTAATGAGGCTTGACGTGTACAACCGGGTGTTATTCGTGCGGCTTTGATTTGGATTTTTTCTAGTTCATCTTTTTCATATTGCGTACAATTATCAAATACAGCGTCTGAGTACTCAATGATCGGTCTTATAAACGATACATATATTTTCGAGAGAGCTTTTCTATCAAGCATTATTTTTAATCGACGCATTATATGAACTCGTGTCCATGCCTTTTCCTTTACAAAGGATATATGTGCATGCCATGTACAGTCATTGGACATTAACACCTAAATGTTTATGGACATCAACAATAGGAATATCAACGTTTTGCATAGTCAATGGTGGATGAGTTGGTTTATTTATTTTGCGTGAAATCAGCATTGATTCGGATTTTGATGGATTAAGCATACCAACCATTTTTCAGTCCAGCTGGAAATTGTATTAATGTCTGACTGCAATACAGCTTCAGTAACGTTAGTTGAATTTACGACCATGAATTTTTTTCTTTATGTTATTGTTTATCCATGGAAGAGAACGGATGCACACATTTTTGTTAGGAATACATGTACGTGCAATGTTCAATATTGTTTCAGTTATGTTTTCCGCGTAGATATCAACATCTTTTCATTTTACTAGATCCCAATTGGTATCTGACATTAATTGTCGTAGTTTAGAATAATCCCCAATGTCGTAACGCCAGATATGACGATAAAACGTTTTACATCTTGGTTTCGTAAATTTAAATGTCACAAAAACAGGGCAGTGGTACCGAACAGTTTGATCTTAAAAGGATTCGCCTGTTCCAGAAAGAAGTACGGTATTCCTATTGCTTACAAAGATAAGGTCAATTATGGAAGATGAATGTTCAGTATAATGTGTTGGTTCGTTTATAAGTTGCGTTAGGTCATGCTGTTGACATAATTCATGAATTGTTCGTGCAGTCGATTCAGCGAGAGCATTAATGTTAAAATCACCTGTTATAATAATATCATTTATTCGTGTTTCTCTGGCTAGCGCAATGGAATCTTCTATGATATGCATATATGATCTATCCGCACTTGGCGGTCTATAAAATACGCCAAAAAGAATAGATTTATTCCTTGAGGGAACACTTCAATCCAAATAGATTCTACGTTATTTAATTCAAGATCATGTCTGCGTTTGAAAGTAATACTTTCATTTACGTAAATAACAACGCCACCATGTGAATCGAATGGTCGATCTTTGCGAATTGGTTGGTGGAAGTTCCATTTGCTTCAATAGATAAGTGCAAATATAAAGAAAATGTATTTAAACTATTTAGTAAATTTTTAAAAACTGTTGCAAAAATCTCTTGCAAAATTATGCAATCTTCGATAGAGGCCATCCCATGAATTTAATTCACTTGGGTGGCCCATCATTAGACAGGTTATGTAACAAAAGCTTTTTCAAGAAAGCATACTCACTTTTATTTCGCTTTAATAGTGTTTTGTACTTTTTTCAGTCATCGGATATAATGAATGTATAGACACAATGGATAATGCATATCTATAATGGAGATGAAGTAACTTAAATTAAAAAAAAATCTGAAACTGTTAATTAATACATGAATAGTGACCATGCTACACAACTAGATGTGCATGTTTATACACTAAATATATCTTTATTAAAATTCCTTCTGGCTGTCAACCATAAAAATTAGGGACACATGTTGGATTTTTTATAAGGGTTTTGAACACTCTTTTTAAAAGAAAAATATAATATATCTTTGACAGTAAAGTCTTTTTTTAAAACTGGATCTTCTTTCTTATGGACATCTTTCTCTAACTGCATTGTTAAAAGCATGTAAACCAAGAAAGGCATAAACAATTTCTGTTTCCAGCAAACCTTCCAAACATTATGTTTCACCACCAGCCCGAATGTCTGTTTCCATTAAAAATAAAAAATACTACTGTTTTTTGTAAACAATAAATGTAATAATGTATGTTATTTTACAATTCGCATATATCCATATATACTCTTTCATAAATCTAAAGTTTTGTCTGTCGATTTTGCTTTAAAATTATACCTCGTGGATTTACGGCCATTACAACGACATATAAGCTAACTGCATTATTCATAATAAAACACAAACGACTAAACATATAAGCTAACTGCATTATTCACAATAAAACACAAACGACTAACATTAAAAAGAAGCAATTCTGGCAGATAGTATTTAAATATGTTTAATAAGAATTGAGAAAGACACAACTTTGCAATTTTTCAGAATTTAACACTCAATGCATTGTGTGAGTGACGACATAAAGTGAATTGCGGGATATGCCTCCAATTTAGACAGGGATATTCCAATTTAACATTCCTAAAACCTTCCACATAATGTACTCACACCGGGCACTGTTGTTTTTATTATCAAAACCAATCAACAAGCAAATTTAAATGAAAAATGCAAATGTTTTCAATTGATATCCTCTGCAAAATAAATTTAATCTATGGATGAGTGCACTTTCGATGCTTTCACTGCGAAACTCTGCACCCAACAGCTTAAACGAAACCTATAAAAACAGTTCTTAAATAAAGCTCCCCATTTAATATCCTAAATGTAGTAAAACTTTGTTAAGTGACAAATAATGATTTAAAACAGTATAGTTATTAAAAATTGGTGTATAAAAACTTTTTTTGTGCCTCTTTCAGCTATCCGAGTATTTTACTAGACACCATGTTTTAATTCAATCTACCATAAAAAGGGTTATACAAATATTTTCAGGAAGAAAAGGTGATAACACGACCGGGATAATGTCATACTGTTTTTATCATTTCAGTCCTCTGTATAAATATCCTAAATAATGTAATACAATCATTTACATTGTATTACTGGTTGTAGAAATATATATGCTATTTTGATCAATCAATATACTATAAGGTGAAATTAATTGATCTATGCTTGATTTGAGTAACGACTATTGCAGTCAAACATTACTTATAAAATACTTAAAACCATTATCACAGTAGTATTCAAGAGTCAAAAATTTATAATTGAGATAAAATTGCAATACTTTTGTGCAAGTACTTAATAAATTAGAGATTATTATTTTACTAAATCAGCCTTAATCCTATTGATTTTGTGTTGTGACAGAGAAGTCACATGTTGGTCATTCTATTTAAAAATGCATCAAGAAAATCATGATAAATTTATAAATGAATAAAGAATAAATAACAATTATAGATTGTAAAATTATTTCAGTTTGGCTTGGAGTGATTCGAAATCACTACGTGTCCTTTAACTCTTACAGTAATGATTCATTTGTATTATGTGCATTTGGATTGAGACATCAAACGTTGAATGTAATTTATTTAAGTGATTTTCTCAAACTTTCCATTTAATTTTACCAATGTATTTTTGTAATATTCTGTCCATATTTTTAGTACAATACGCATTTTTCAATTACATGTTCATGTCACTTCGGTAACAGAGAAAAACAAAAGCAATGCGCTAACGACAAGTTCCTCAGTTGTAAGGGTTATACATGTTATATCATAAATATTTGTTTTTGAGACACGATACATGGTTGAGTTGATAAATGGTATATTCTTATGTATTGGGAAGAAAGAATTTCGAGAAAGTTCTATCTGAAAACACATTTCAACAACAAACAAATTCTTGCAATAAAATGTTTGCTATTCCAGCTTGTTGAGAAATTACTGTGCTTAAAATACTGAAATGTCGATAGCAATCTATGAAATATGAAAGAAGATTGAGCATGTTTTAATTGGTGGTATGCATGATGTTGTGGACACTTTGATTCCCGACAAAGGGCACATCGGATAGCGGAGACTCTAAACAAATTGGGCACTCTGATATCCGAGTTTTATCTTCTACTTAAAATGCAGTGATTTATATTGTTAGTACTCTTACCCAGATGTTTGCTATTCGAGCATGTAGATTATTAACTGTCATTCAAATAAATTTTGATAGTAGTAAATTAAATGTGGAAGAAGAAAGACCATGTTTTAATATGTGGATGTATGATGTTTTAGACAACAAATTTGGCACTCTGCTTTATTGTAGACCAACATGAGTACCGGAAGCAAAAATCTTGCTGCCTGTAAATCAGCTTCAACATTACAATCGATAATATATTATTAATTCAAACTTCACGCTAAAAATGTAAGATTGTAATCCCCAAGTTGTAGTGTTTTAATTGAATATGCCATGAAAAAAAGAGTCAAAATCATATTCCAGAGGGATAAGAACAAATCAGTTATTTCTCAGTGATTCTTTTTAAATTAACGTCGCTTCAGAAATTGTCTTTATTGCCTGCTAACTGTAACAGCATTTAACTGCATATTTCGCGTTTCTGATTCATTATAAATAGTGTGTTTAAAAGTATCGGGTAATCGGGAACAGAAGTGCCACTGTCATTGAGATAATCAGCTAAAGAAGATTCCATGAATATGTAGCATCCGACTCTTGCATTTCCTGAGATACGTCACATAACTACAACACTAAACATTTGAAAATTAAAAGACATATTAATGAATGGTTATCACGTACTAGATTTAAGTCTTAGTATTTTATTTGTGTTGAAATATTTACTTATCATCCAGTTTATGCTGACTTTCGATGGAATTGTATCGATTTGTTTTGTTGTTCTGTGTCATCCGATTTCAAAGTATACGCATACTAATTGTATCTATTTTTTAAGTAATAGCCATACAAAATGCTCCATTTATACTGCAAGTAAACCATATTAGGCAAAAGACTCATAAAAATACATTGGTATACATAGGGTTATGTTTAAATGCACCTCAAATGCACTATTTTTTCGGTTCTTTTTCTGTTTGTTTGTTGTTGTTGTTTTTTACAAAAAAGTGTATTAATTCATTAAAAAATATTCTTAAAAGTTAAAACACACTCATTTAAGCATACTTTTAGATACATATAAGCCAGATTAATAATGTCACAGATCGAGTGTTTGTAAATTGGAGTTCAGTCTGATGAAACAACTTGCTAAGAAAAATACATCTAACAAAATAATCGTTCATAAATGGAAAATGACAGAAAATGTAAAAAGAAAAAGCATGGTTTGATTAACATAATAGTGGATCTGCGTATACTAAGATTCATGTGCATATTCTGCTTTACTATGTTTATCACTCTATATGGTTTACTGTAATTGCATGTTAGTTAAATTGAAGATAATGAAAGGTAAACATATTAAATATATTAATTAATCTTAGTTGACTAAAGAAGGTTAAAGGTGCGGTTTATAGCCTGCTTCGATATGCATCTTCAGCCGACTGCGACATTAACCCCCCGATCACTGAGATTTAAATCGTGTGTTTACACCAATAACACTCAAGTGCGCATGTTTATATATGTAAATATTTTTCTCAAACTGAAACTAACCAACTTAATATATTCTCCCAATTTGGCCTTTTCACGTTTTTTCCACTTTCTTAAATAAACTCTGCATTAATTTTTTAAAATATTTGGGTCTTAATCATTTAGCATGGATATTTTACGTTTGAAAGCAATTAAATGTGTTTATTTTAAATTGCCCTGCATGACAATTGTACAAGCAATTCTTCAAATCAGATATCAGACAAATAGTATGATGATCATTACTATACAGTCACAGTTCAACACTATTCAAAGTTTCTGAAACATCAGATATATCATTATACCAACTTCAGGTGTACATTATGAACACTATTGTACTCAAATGTTATAATAATATAATTGGGGCAATCTGATACAAATGAAAAACTGGGGATAGCCATCAAATTATGTCAAGTTTTTCGATTTTTTCCCATTGAGTAAAGATTTAAAACAACATAATTTGGCCATAGAACGTTTAATGTTGTATTATTTCCACATTCCTTATTTACTTATTTTTATCTACTGAATGATCATTTCAGTTTGCAATATCATGCCAACGGTATACCAAAGAGATTTGTTTAATCATTGCTAGGTTCAAAGGCACATAATTCAAGTAATTGGATCGTTTCGCGTGAAATTTTGCCCTGCATAGTTGCACTTAATGGAATAGCCATATTTCAAGTTTCAACTAAAATTCCTTGAAGAATATAGAATTAGTTTGGTCTACAACGTTAGAACATTTATGCCACTGTCATAAAATGTCTAAGTTTAATGGTACATAACTCAAGAACGTATGAATCACTGCGCATGAAAAAGTGTTCAATAACGTCTACTTTTCAAATGGATGACATGTTTGAAGTTTCAAGCTTATCCATTGAAAAAATTTAGAAGAAGCTTCACCTGAAAACATATGTGGACAAACTGCGAACAAACCAACCAGTTACTTCTATATACTCCCTCGACCAAGTTTCAGGGAGATCGGGCCAAAAGATGTGACTTGTAGGGTATTAACAACTTTAAACTTTTTTTTAAAGTGTCATATTGACCTGTTTTTCAAGAATTCAAATGATGCCGGGCTGGTATCTTTGGGGGTTAAGAGTATTTCAAGATTGCGTCCAAGATGGCGGCCATTTTCGGTCTGATTTGTTAAAACAAATAGATATGCATTATTTTATGTATTATATTGGCATTTTAATTTAGTAAAACATGTTTAATATGAATAAAGAAATGCAACGTGTGTTATATAAACAAAAAAGTAGATGGCGTCCTAAATGCTGGCATAATCGTTTTGGCTGCTCAAAAATTTCTCTTAAAACCAAGATCATACCCAAATTTTCTCATAAGAATAATAAATATGAAAAATAAGACAATTTGGTAGCAATTAACTGTTTAATAAGTGTTCGATTGAATGAATTCCAATAATAAATATGCACAGTATAGTATAAAAAGAACATATCGACCTAATCCTGTCCTTTTGGAGAAAAGTTATATTATAAGCGTACAGTAACAGCACCTTCGTCAAAGGTATGATTTGTGTAATGAAATAACCGGTGTCATACATGTCATAAAGCACATTATATATTAATTGAAACACCATACAACTTATAATTTCACATTTGTTCACCAATGTTATGATGAGGTCACACTTTTCAAACATTATGGTATAAAATAATATGTATATTATGTTAGCTCATGTTGGGAGTTGTTGTTTAGCATAGAGTGATGTTATAATGTAAATATTAGTTCAGTTCCCATGTTTGTATATACGCAATATACCATTATTCCCTATCTTTCTTTCCTCATGGACAAAGTAAATTGTATAATTGGCATGTTTTGTCTGATCATTGTTAAATTGTATTAGTCAACCTGAACCTTTGGACAAGCGCAAAGTACATGGTACATGTGTTGAGCATTGGCTATCGCGTACACACCCACCAGTTATTATTTTAAGCACATTGTGTGGAGCTTGAGCAACATTTGATACTACTGCAATGGATCAAATGGTATTAATCACATGGATTCAGATCGAGGGGCCTGAATCTAATGCGTGTTTCCAGAAACACGCCTGTATGTGAACACATTTCACATTTGCATTAAATGCTTCCGTAGTTGGCGGCATAGGGATAGCATAGCCTTACCCGACTTTCCTACCCTGGTTGCCCAAAGGATCTGCCCTTTAATACACGTTTCTTCTGCATCCGTGTTTCCCTAGCATTCTGAGACAAATCTTCCTTCACATTTTCGTTCATACAAGCAGACATATCGCCTAACAGTCTGATGGAGTTGCCTGCGTTCACCATGTGAATAAATGTTTCCTTAACGATACCAAACTATCCAGTCCCCTTATTGCAATCAATCAGCTGTTATTTGTTCTCAGTGACACCTAGTATACTATTCTGTCGTGGTACAGACATGTTACCCGTTAGATCGACACTCTTGAGACATTGTATTGTCTACCTAACCTCGCCACAATCTTGGTGCTGAACTCCATTTATCGGCAAAACATTACGTAGACATTGCATGTTTTCAGATTTTGTCTTATATAAGACTTACAGTTGTCAATAAAGAAATGTTTCTGTCCGTCTAAAAACCAGTAAATAACACACAGGACAGCATGTCCATCTATTCATGAACATGTGATCTGGCTTTCAATGTGCCGCTCACACACTTCTCATTTAATTGATTATTCAGCACCTATTTGGTTTTTCCTATTCTGAGTTCCCCTGTTTCAGTAAACATAGCAGTATGTACTGGAGCCAATACATGGTTTGGTTTTATTATATGATTAATATCAATTTCCCTTGTATTAGCTTGTCAGACAATCACGCACGCCTAATGTGCTTTAAGGACACAACCTGGTTTTCAACTGTTTTAGGTATTGACCCATAAAAATGTGCGGCCGTGAGTTTTCAAATTCCATCATTTGGATTATACAAATACGTTTTGTTTGGTGAACAATAGCAGACGTTGGTGCTTTTGTTTCTGTCACAATATTCACTAGAATGGTAGGATGCTTTCTTGGATCTAACGGATCAATACACTCTGTCAAGTTTCTCCGAATACTTGCCTGATCCTATGCATCTGCATTAATCCTCGCCCGTTTTTTTCTTTTGTGTTGTTCATCAGTGTCCACTAAATTGACACTGCTCATTTCTCTAAGATCTTCTTCCATCCTGATGCAAAAATATGCAGGCTCAAACTTAAAACCTTGAGATATTCATGTTGAAGTGATGAGCCTATAATTCCCTACTTGTCATGGCTATGTCTCATAAAAGCTCTTCCACCATTATATGCCATAAGCGTTCCCACTGACCCCACAAGTAATCTTTAAACTCGTTGCACTCATCACGTGAAAGTAACGTTTGTAAACTGTTATTTAATGTATTTGAAACATATTAAAGAGTTATAATTAATTCATTTGCGTAGTCCATACTTATTCGATGTAAATCATACGGCTGTAAATCATTGATGCTCAACGAATAAGCGTAAATGATGTTCGCACCTAGTGTTTTATGCAATACTTTTGTATGTTAATTATGGTTTCTTAGTTGTATTGCCAGTAATCTTTCTTGTTTGGACATCTAATACATTTCATGTCTTTTAATGAAAAATATTGAATGGTCTTTACAAAATACCATTCAGAAACCCAATTATTTTAGTTTTTATAGCATTACATTTCGATTCAATGTAGTGGAAATGAAATTTTAACTGCAATTATTTGCATAAGCGACCATATTGGCAGCCATCTTGCGTATAATATGGAATTTGATTTCGATTAATTCACTTTTAAAACATTAATATTTATAACATCATTTTACTTTAGGCTGTAAAAATCCATAATAATAGATAAAGACATAATTATATCACCATAAACGTTAAAATGCTGAAAACGGCGGCCATCTTGGATTTTTCAAAAACCCCAAAGATACTAGCCTGGCATCATTTGGATTCTTTATCAGTAACATGTTCCCTAACAAAAAACACTTCGATAAAGATTTTATTGGGGCAAATGTTTCGATCACGTTTTGTGAAGATTGCATAATAAATGTGGCCTCTAGAGTGTTAACAATGTAAATATTCCCGGCACACGACAAATAAAGGACAAAAAAATCCATCACAAAATAAGGGAAAAAATAACCCCAGAAAAGGGAAAGTTTTTACACCAGGTGCATGATTTGAATGAATTATTATAGGACCACCATATGATGACCGATGCTAAAAACTTAACTAGTCTGCCTTGTTGTTTTAAAGGATTTGTTAAGTTTTCATATAAGGAACAGTCATTGTTTTCTTTTTTTATAAAGTGCCGGTAAACTGTACTTTCCCAAGAAAAAAAAACACTTCCAAAATGAAGTTTATACCTTTCCATAAATAGAACAAACTCTCGGCAAGTGAACAAATCAAATCAATAATATGTTTGTGGCCTCGCGCTCGATAAATTATTGTTTTACAACACAGCGCATTCAATGAATACGGCATTTCAGTATTTACAATTTATGCCTGTTGTATTTTTTTTAAATGTTGTAAAAAAAATTGTTTTAACCAAATATAACGTCTTATATAAAAAAAAATATTTAATGTAGGACCTATGTTCCAAAAATCATGATAACATGTACCTATTATTGTTTGTATATGCCTTTGTAGTTCAATCAACCTAAAATATCAAAACACATCAATGTGCGTGTCTTTTGTGGAGAAATGCCCCCAACCCCCAAAAGACAACAACAACAAACTTATTAAGAAAACGTAAGCAAACAGAAACCGGAAGTTTTCAATTGGGTATTCGATCTATCTTAAGGAGGTTACGGAGATAAGCGATGTATCACGATTGGTTGAAACGAGATATACCTTGCGGATTATTCCGGAGATAGTCGATGAATATTTTTATTCGGAATACTTGGCGTTGTCCGTTTCAAAAACTCAAACATTTTCATGAACCGTTGACGTGTTTGAAACTTGGATTAATATCATTATTGAAGCCCATCAATACATGTCAGTTGTTTTAATGCGCATTAGGCACATATCTATGATCTGTTTTTGTTTATTAATGCCAGAAAAATGCTTATGTTGCTCATATTACCGATTAAAGTGCCGCCTTGATTCCAGGCGGCGAGTTTACCTGAAAAAAAATCTTTATCAGTTGCAACGCCCAGCGACCCGGAGGGTCAATAGCTGGGACTTCGATAATTTCAACTACTGCTTAACTACAAACATAGTAGTTTCTTTTCCCCTTGAAAAGATATAATAACATTTTAATGATGTTTTATTACATCACATCTGATTGGAGACCTTTACATTTTACAAAAATACCGACAGTTTATTAAAGTGTGCACAATCTTTAATATTTGCATATTTTAAGACAACAGCATATTTTTAATAACTTTATTGAACACATCCTCAAATTGTACACAATAAATTTAAATTATCGGATTGTGATACATCACAATAGGTCAAGCTTGACGGTCACTCAGAATACTATTTAATATCTTACTTTTGCCAAATAACCGCCACTTTTACCAGTCAGGCAATTCTTGGTAGCATTAATGTTACCTCAGGAGATAAACATCAATGTTTGAACATTAACAAATTTAACAAATAACATAGCAAACAAATATTGTTTCAAACACAGAACATTTTGCTCACAAATTTACAAATTGTATGTGTCTAATTAATTAATCATTATGTTGATGGAACAGTGTTTTATATGTGTATCTAAGAAAGCATAGTAAAACGGGCCCTATGTTGGTACGCGCATAAATCTTTATGCTGTTTTTGTCATGGTTTGGAGGATTGACATTCCACAGCCTACTTTGCAAGTTACACTGAACTTCATATTGATACCCCGAATTAAAACGAACCATCAGCTCCAATAAATCAATATTAAGGTAAGTCTTTCTTTTCGCCAAGAATATTGGATATAAAAATGAATAAGATTCAGAAAAAAGTAAGAGTATTATAATTGGCATTTTGAGTAATTTTATTTTTTCCGGTATCTATTGCTAACGCATAAATGTTTGTGTTTCTTCTTGCCCAAAATATTTCTCGCTTTAAGACAAGAGTTTTATTATTCAACAATAAACATGAATAAATTCTCTGAAATACCAATTTTATAAATACACACCAACATGCATCATTCCTATAAGCTCTATCAAAGGGTTTGTAATTAAATACCACCTGTGAAATGTGACATGTTAATGTATAGGTATGCTTTTAATGTCTGGCTATGCGCTTTCTATGCTATTTAACATCTGTGTTCCTTTAAAAGCAAATATCATATATATCATCACTCATATAAATGGTGTAGGAAAATACGGTTCATCATATCTTTTTACATGTTCACTATTCAAACCTTGATAATAAAAATATTAAGTTATTTCAAGTTGATACTGCACATGTTGCATGCTGTCACCAGATCTTGTTTATAAATAACAGGTTTGATGATAATATTTCATACATTTAGATACCAGCAAAGAAATCTAGACATGGCTTCTATTGAAGCTTGTAATAGGAGTTGGATGCAATAAAACAATTGGTTTAAACACGAAATTCGGACATCAGCACCTGAATGACAGCTGTGCCCAACACGCTCTCTTGCGTGATGACTTACACTTTTTTGAAATATTGTACATACCATGGGGTACTCAGAAGAATATAATTAAAACAATATTTATGCAAATTTTGTTTGACTAGATTCAGTGGAGTTGTTTTATGTAACGTTAATTAAACAATACTAGGCATGTTCAATAGCCCTATCATTTTTTTAATATCAATACATTGAATGACAGCGGTCTCACCATCTACTAATGTTTTGACAAATACAAAAAGTTGGTCAACCCAAATTTAGGGTCTGTTTAAATGTTTTGTTTATTGTGTACTTATTGAATAGGCAAAACAACACAAGCTGTATCATGGACATAGTTTACCTATGGCCTGATGTTAGTTGAACATGTACCTTAAATCTATAGACAGATTGGTTGCATACCATAAAAAAGAAACCATTTAGGTAATCTCAATTTAACCCTACATAAGTATTTCTGACTTGAACATACAGTGACAACCATCTGCACTGCAGCCATATTTGAACGTTTACTTTAAATGAGCTTTGAGCTGTTGATAAATTTGTTGCCTTTGACTAATCCCCTCAAAACAGTGATGCAATGATTATATGTGGAAAGTTATTTCACATTTCCAGATACAAATATAATTCTTCATGACAAGATGTATTATTCCCATACCGAAAGGGGCTTGTTCACAGTTTGTTTAAATGGCAATTTTCAACTTTTTGTCATAGATTCAACAAGAGGGCCATGATGGCCCGTATCGCTCACCTAAGTAGTATTAATGTTAAGCAATTGCTTTTTACGTTGTTTTGTGAAAAGAAAGGGTTCGTTGCTTCGGCAGATATATACATATATGCGTCATAAGTAGTTTTGTGTTTGTGTGTTTATGTTGTTTTAAATAGACATTTGTAAACAATTTTGTTTGGATAAAAGTTATATGAGGACAGTAATTTAATAATAAAAATAAGCAGCAAAAGAATATGGAAGTATTATTTTCACAACTCGTGTGCGGCTTTGAGATCACAAGATACGCATCTCTCATTTCAAATGACAAATGTTGTGCCAATAATTAATAGCAAAACCTACGCATACCCACATCAATATTCACAGGCTTTTGCCTTAACAAATTTTATAATAACATAACGGCATGCCAACTGACCATATATAATAGATTATTATCTTAGCATGTTAAAACACTTATTGTTGTTGAATATTTAATGGAGAGAACGGTAGATCGGTGCTCATCTATTCGGAAGTGTTCGTCAATTTCGAATAGTAAGTGTTAAATTGTGTTTGTTAATGGATTTGAAATGTGATAACGTATTTTTTTTTAGGCAAATAACAACTGAGTCAACTGTGCAGACCGGTACAATAACAACATATGTTACAAAGTTGTATATGTATGCTTGTGATATTTCAAGAATAGTCAAATGTTATAACCACTTTGAAGTCCGACAAACACCATTTGTCGATACATTTGAAAGCCATATCATTAGATATATCAATTTATGTTAATTATCAGGTGAGAGACATCTAAAGTATTTATTCCAATGTCGAAATGTTGTGAATGTTCAATTGGTTTTGCAATGTGATACAATCGGCAGGATAAAACCAAGTGTATTGTGTTTGCTTATTGATACAAATTGGTTTTTAAAGGGGCCTTTTCACAGTTTTTGGCATATTTTGAAGTTTGTCATTAAATGCTTTATATTGATAAATGTAAACATTGGATCTTAAAAGCTTCAGTAAAAAATCAAGAATAAAATTAAAACGAGGAAAAAAAAGTAGCCGGTACCAGGGCTCGAACCAGTGACCGCCGGAGTCCTGGAGTTAGTCTGAAGTAAAAACGCATTAGCACTCTCGGCTATTCCGCCGAGTATACACAGAATAAGTATTTTATACCTTATATAAGCAATCTTCGTATTTTTGTAAATTTAAACGACAACAACAGAACTCTCCAAATTATTCAATCGTTTCGCGTTGCAACGCTTTATAATTTTTAGGTTTTCAAATCGTCAAAAGATACATATAATGGCTATATTGGACTATGGTAAATGTTCAGTAATACTGTTTCCTCTCAAATATCATAACTAAAACGAACATTTGCGAATCTGAAACAACTTTTTTCAATTTTGTCAATTTACCAAACCGTGAAAAGATCCCTTTAAGATATTTTATCTTTGGAAGCATATTATCAAGCAAGTTTCTTGCAGACATCACAGACTAGATTGTATGAATTGCACCATGGCATTACTATAAAGTATAGAAATACAATATTATTGGTTTACAAAAAAATCCAAATTTAGCAAAACGTAATTCTTTATTTTTAGAAAGTAAATTATCACTAATGAAACTATTTCATACAACGTCTGAATGTTTAACATAAATGTTTACTCCTTAACCTTTTGAGCACATGTAAGAGTTTAATACTGTCCTTTCACTTTTTAGATTTATTTCCAACGTTAACTCGAACGAGTATTTAAGTATAGGGTTCAATGGCAATACACTAAACGTTTTACGCAAAATGATTGAACTGAAATTATTTCAAACTTTACCCAAGTATCCAAACTACTAAAACAGCCAATGTTGTGTAAAAGCGATCTAATACTAAGTATTAATTGCATGTTTTATTTACGTTTAAGTGTATATCATTTAATACAACTTTATAGTTTACCTAACCTTAGCACATTCTCATGGTAAGATTTTGAGATTGCATTTTGTCCGTCGTGCGTCGTCCGTCGTGAGTCATCAATTTTTCTTGATTAACACTCCGGAAACCACATTTATTGTCCGACCATCATGAACCTTGGTCAGAAGATTTATCCTGATGAAATCTTGGCCGTGTTTGAAACTGTTTTACATGAGGTCACAAACTATTGAACTAAGTAAAATTATAGAAATAGCTTTGAGTTCCATTTATAGTCCACTCTTCATGAAACGTGGTTAAAACATATATTTTAATGATATCTCAGCTAAGTCTGAAAAGGAGGGGTTTTTTCGTTAAAAAAGCACCAGTGGCCACCAGTGGACAGGGCAGTTTTTTTCAAATAGCTATCGAAGAACCTATTTAACACCATAGATCTAAAATCTAACAAACAAAAAAGGAAGGTGAAATATTTAGCATGTAATATAATAAACTAGTCCATCCCAAAGTGTTCAGCTAACCTGAGCAAAACGTGCTCATTGTGGTCGCCCTTTGTCCCTGCAATGTCCATTGTGCGTCGCCTGTCGTCAACATTTACCTTATTAACACTCTATACCACAAATTTATTGCTTAATCATCATGAAACTAGGTCTGAAGTTTTGACCGAATCATAGTTTTGCCGAGTTTTAAACTGGGTCACTTGAGGTATAAAAAAACTAGGTAATTTGGTCAAATTAAAGAAAAAGTTTGAAAGCACTCTAGAAGTCGCATTTATTGTACAAAAAATCATTAAACTTGGTCAGAACATTTAATTGATGTTAAAAATACATGACGATGGGATGGTTTGTCTGTAAAAGACGAACGTACAATTTTGTGTTAAATTTGGCGAATGGCTAAACAAATGGACATCTCTGGTGTTTGTTTTTGTGGTCCATTCTTACGAAAAATCTACAAATCGTTCGGAAAGAAGGCCGTTATACCCATGCTACAGACCCATGCTACAGACAAAGCACTGCAACCAAATGTCGAAATTGTGACTTCTTTAAACAAAAGGCAAATTTATTGTTTATTTAGTACTCCACTAACCTTTAAAAAAACACTTTTTATTATGTTTCATGTATGTGAATTCAATAATCATGTGCATTAAATGTGCATTTCTTGCTTCTGACACAATTTTATAACATAAAGATGTATATATATATGAGTTTGCAAAACAAGTGATATTTTAAAGATGTGTGTAAATTTGTAAGCTAATGTTGTATGTGTCATTTTGTAAAATCTCGAGCCCTTGCCCTAGCATACCCTGGGTCCCCTAAGCTAAACATTTAAGGTTTTTCAGTGTTGCCAACTTTAAACTTTTTACAAAACATTGACTATTGTAAACAGTCTTAGTTATAATTAGCGGATGGTAAAAATAAGTTTCCTCCTGAATATGTCTCTAGAATTTCTTAATTTATATACGGGATATAAACACAATCACATTTATTTTACCTATTAAATACAATCATGTAGCTTTTGAAAAATATGCTGTTATTTTAGAACTGTTTTATGAACAATTCATTAGTAACCATGATATCACTTAAACATTTACTATAGTAGTAACTTGCATGGAAAGAGTGCTCCTTCATATTTCTGTGTTTTCTTTTTTGCCTTTAATTAAATAAACAGCACTGTTATACATGTCCTAAACCCTTATCAAGGGCGCTTATTCAGTGTCATATGGAAAGAACAAATGAATTAAAATTAACTGGTTGTAACTTTGTATACGTTTTGTAAGCAATTTTCCATCTTGTTGATGTTGGTTGTGTGCAAAAAAACTTGTTACTTCTTTGCTCTCAGCATGCTTTTAGAACAATCCCATGAATATTTGAATAAAACAGAATCCAACAATGTTATGCTGATTGTAGTAATCTGGTGATAACATGTGGCAGTATCTCAGCAAAATATCTGTAAAAATTATGAAAGCAATGTGTGTCTGTAATGTGCGTTATATGTTGTTAATGATGTCGTGCGAATGCCTACCTTTAGACTAAATTATCTCCCAAGTTGTTGATGTACACTGTAGTTAGTCATTAACATAAACATGTAAATTGTTGCCCAAGCTGTTGATGATGTATATTGTATCATCACACGTAAGGCCAACCGGTCCCAAGCAGTCCCAGCAAGTAACAGCTGAATATGCGTTGTACGAATTGCTTTCATCTACATTGTCTAAACTATTCCCCACAAATCAATCCTAAAAAGTGCATTAGGTATAATGTAGTTTCCCACATAGACCCATCCAGACCCAAGCAGATCATTTTTGATGACTAAGAAGGTCCATGTTTATGTCCATGCGTGAGCAAAATTTACCTTGTACACATTGTAGGACTATATTTATCTTCTTTAAACTTGGTCAGAAGATTTATTTCAAAGTATATCTTAGTCCAGTTCGAAACAGGGTCACGTGAGGTCAAAGAATATGTAAAAAAAATATGTCACTAGGTCAAACTAAAGATAAAGCTTGTTAACAAACATGACTATTACGATTTTCTATTGGGTCTTAATGCCTTCGCACCAATATGAGTCAAGTACGTTACTTAATAGAACTGTATCACAATCAAAAGCAGTTTTACGTTAAGAAATTTGCAAATAAACACAGCGATGTTTAAGTATTTCGGTAAAATAAAAAATTTTAACACGGGATTTTATATGAGATGGATGAGATCTAGTTACTGGGATATTGTTACTGATGTACCAAAATCGTTTCGCGCAAAAAAATAAACAAATTAACATCCATTTGTTATCAATATTACGATTAAAAAGAGAAATACATTTTACTCAATAAGTTAGAAGCGAAATGAGCTTTTGATTATTATGAAGAAAAAATCTTTCATGCGAAACTTTCTTTTTTGTACAAATAATCTTTCAAATAAATTTAATTCGAAATGAAAGATTTTTGTGAGATAACGGCGCATGTTTGACCTGAAAGGAGTAGCATTCTCTCATCTTCAATTATGGTTTCTACCGGGGCCCGTTTTTCTTTGACAAAGATACAGTTGAATAAATCGATGGATTGTATATAATTCTGATCTTCTTGCTGTTGGTTCATTCTAAGTATTTTCTTTTCAATCATGGATTCCATTACGGCTAAATAATACGAAAAGGATGTCAGTTAAGAATTGTTCAAGTACGAATGCCTTAAGGACCTAGACCTATTTGTCCTTGACAATTCAATCCGCGAGAGCACGGTGGGGCAACTGAGAGGTCACACTATCAAGGACAAGTGGGAGATATTCAACGAGATTACAAAATGCGGCTTCCGTAACCGAATAGCGGCAAGCTACCACCACCAGAGAAGAGTAGACGACGAATTCGTGAAGGAACTCTTAGCCAAGGGCGATGATCCAGACGGTCTCTGGGCGTTCAGTGGAGTCACCGAAGGTACCCTTTTCAAGCTGTATACCTGTCATTGTCTACGACCTTCTCATTCTGTTTCGTGAGTCATCTGTCTGCATTCTAACAATATTTCCTTCTTATAAAATATCCATATGTGCAAGGGTCTATAACATCACCATGAACAAATATTGTTTTGACTCTTTTCCAGGCATCATTAAAAAGGTACTGGAAAACATCAATTCCAGTTGTTTTGGAGTTGTAGGGAACTCTACCTACAACTTCAAGAAGTTCACCGTAGGCGACATGTGTAGCCTTATAGAGACGTTGGTAAAATGGGTGAAAACCAATTTAGGTTCGAGTTCCAAGATCCTGGTTAGTCTCAGGAATCAACCCGATATAATGCCAACAAAACCCAAGCGTGTGTTTCACGTTGTCGACTTCTTAGCCAGACTGAACCTTTTGTTTGGAATAATCTTTGAAGAACCACGAGGTAAATCGCTGCTCGAAGAATGCGCTACTTGGGCAAAGTTCATTCGTAAGGTGATGGACAGTGTCAACTGGAAAGGAAATCTGCTAGCTCACGTGCATGAAAAGTTTGGTTACATGGATGCAACTGCCTGAGCGGTAAGGCCTACCATTACACCGTCTATACGTTTACTGATATGCCCAGCAGGCATACATTATACGTCTGTGTACGACTCATTTTTTAGACGTCGTGAGTGGCATTAACACGAGGAGATCGAAAAAAAAATTGTTTGCATGCTGAGCGTAAAGTTTACTTTCTGTACGCTCCACACCAAAAATAAGGAGCACATCGACTTTGTTGTTAGACATTGTTGTATTTTAATCAATTTTATTTGTTCCCGTTCAAAAAAAAAACAAGTTGTTTTAATGTAAACAATCTAAATCAAAAAGCATAACGTAATTTGAAAGTTTGCATGCCCTATTATTTCATTGGACGTTTTGGAAATATGATGATTACACTCTATGGTTTTGAAAGGAAAATAAATAAATTGTATAAATAATTGTATAAATAAAACGAAGATCACTTTTTCATATACCAGCCACTACTGGGTGGCGCAAATGGCATATGGGCGAGTGTTTGCACGGAAGGAGCGTCTATAGGGAACGCTTCCTCTAGCGTGACGATCATCAATTAACCTGGTTCGTCTCGGAAACCAGAAAGTCCTCATGACGTACAACTGCTCCTTCCTGCGAAAAGCTGCCATCAGAAAAACGGAAATAACCACGGGGTCTCCGCAGTACAACAAGCAACCGATATATGGAACTCGTGCGACAGATTTCACGCTCGATTTAAAGCTAGAAGACATTGATCTTGCTAGTTTCTTTGGCGAAAAGGCTTCTGTTAGAATCACATCAGCGGCCTCACCGCAAATGATTATTTCGAGACTTTCAGAGTTGTTTAGAAACAATACGGAATTTACGCTGGAAATTGTATCCAAGATAAAGGAAATGATTTTGGAGGATCTTCGGGGCGGAAGGTAGTGATTCATTTCGGTGCCTATTTGATGAAACTTTGGTTGTAGCAGTTTTTTTAGTAGACTACCGAAGCGTGTCGTGTCAAGAACAATGTCACTGATACTAAAATTATATGCTTAATAATTTGAGTTTGGCTGGAGATATCGCTCTTCAAATGTGTGTTTAGGTAGCTCACATAAAGACTCGGGGATAACATTTCGGGCCAGTCTTGTCAACGTCAACATCAAAGTGTCCTAAACTTTAATTACAAAAATAACAATTAAAGGCAGTTTCCGGTCAATAACTTAAGTTTGCATTGACAAATTTTGATAAAACTTAGGATAGAAAAGGCTTGAATGGCGTCGTAGTTTTGGATTATATATTTTGCGCGTGTCCGTTAAAGGTCAATGTCAATTATACATTATATTGAAAAAAGACATAAGATTTATAAATTCAGTTTGGATAGAGGTATTGTATTGAAATAGTGTATGTCTTACGTATATTCCTAGCATGAGGTTCCATCTGGGAACAGTTGGATCAAGGTCACTGTTTCTAACAATAGAACAACTAGTTAAAGCTAAAGAACCTATGTTTCGATGGAGGTATTGTTCTTAAATTGTATAAGTAGGTAGCTTACATGCAGACCTGGCTTGGATTGCACAATTATTTAAATTAAGTCAATATCTAAACCACTGTAAAATATCACATTTCGACCTGTGCGCTAAAACACACTCTTTATAAATTTGAATGGGTTGTATTTATTTCAAACTTGCGACAAAAAAGCAATAATCTCATTTTGAACACTGAGTTGCGTCTAAGATTATGCAATAGCGAACAACTTCAGTGCCTTCAGTTATGTTCATGAGGTACCGGTAGTGCATATTGCGTTATTTTCGTCTTTCAACAAAACATTATGGCACTTTTTATTTTGTTTTTAAGTATTCGCTAATTAAAATTTCAATTCAACAAATTTGCTTCTTTTATCTATGATTCCATTTCGTTTTATTTCGTGAATACTGAAAACTGGGCTTAATGCATGTGCGTAAAGTGTCGTCCCAGATTAGCCTGTGCAGTCCGCACATGCTAATCTGGAACGACACTTTCCGCCTAAACTGGATTTTTGCTAAGAAGAGACTTCAATTAAACGAAAAATGCCATAAAAGCGGAAAGTGTCGTCCCTGATTAGTCTGTTAGCATTATGCCTCGTTTTCTCAGAACGCGACTCAAATGTGCGTCGTGATACTATTACAACATAAGTTGGCAATTATTAAATATTTAAACCCAAACTCCTGTAACCGCGACTTCAAACAGTATACGTTTAAATTAAAATAAACAAAACAAATGAACAAGATTTCTGCCCCCCTCCCCCCCTCCCTCCCCAATGGAAACTTAGTCAGTATTGATTCATTGGTTGCAGGTAAGATAATGCATACCATATGAGTGTACCATGTGGGAATGCAATGTCCAAATTTAAGAACAAAACTGATAATTGGACACCTCTATACATCTTGAACACAGTATTCTAACTTTAGTTTCCGCAATGATCTTGTGTGTATATATCAGTGGGGTCATGCAATCTGAATGATCAAGATATCATTGATAACTGTTTGATACGTCAGTATGTAATGATTATGGGATTTGTTCTTAAAGTGAAAGTGTCATTTATATTTTACACAAATACAAAACTCGCTATTCCTCTTACGTGTAAATTAAAGTACCGATAATTCCGTTGTGTAAAATCAGCAGCGGATAACCAAATATTACAGTAATATCATACCGTATCATAATTAATTAGAGTAACTATTGGTCCCTCACTACAATACCACATCTTTTATTTGATCAGCATAGCAATACCTATTTCAATCCGTTATTTGCAGTAAACACATCTAATATGATAAAACAATTTCTATAATTTCCAAATATGATTTTTAACCTATATTCGATATATTCTGTAACAGTAATCCTAAAATTACATTAACATGAACATTAATTCATTTGTAATTCACTTGACCCTTTAATAGATGAAAGCGATTATGAGAACTTTAAAATGTAGCTGATAATGTCTTATTTACAGAACATCAAACATTTTAACAAATAATGGTCTAAGTACAAATATCTTATTGAAAGATTAAAGTGTTTGCTAACAGGTAGTTCTTAAATTCTCTCAGCATGTCTTGTGTGCAAGCCTGGATTTTAGCCCTATGTATGGCGCATACTTCTGGACACTTGTGCCTTATATCTCCCAGGCAAAGAGGGGCTCTGGATGTATTTGCGGTAAGTTTCTTGGTCTGAAATATACCCAATTACCAAAATCAACGGTTAAAAATTGCATTTGTTTCCGCCATTATTGAAGCCAAGATGTCTAACAAATTTTTTTATGTCTCCCACCACTATAGTGGGTGACATATTGTTTTTTCCCTGTCTAATGGTCTGTTGGTCTGTTGGTTAACTCCAACTTTAACATTTGCCATAACTTTTGCAATATTGAATATAGCAACTTCATATTTGGCATGCATGTGTATCTCATGGAGCTGCACATTTTGAGTAGTGAAAGGTCATGGTCAAGGTCATCCTTCAAGGTCAAATATATGGGTCGAAATCGCTCGTTTAATGTCACTTTTGCAATATTGAAGCTAGCAACTTGATATTTGACATGCTAGTGTACCTCATGGAGCTGCACATTTTGAGTGGTGAAAGATCAAGGTCATCCTTCAAGGTCAAAGGTCAAATATCTAGGGACATAGTGTTTCACAAACACATCGCTTGTTTATATTGAATTTACCTCGGATACCGTACTATTAAATGGAAGAGAAAACGGAGTTCGGGCTTTGTTCATGTTTGTGTCTTTTTCATATCATTCCTTCTACTAATTACAATCAATGCTATTATAACATGACACGCATGCTACATTTCCGATGCGATCTTATTTCATACATTACACACTAACGTCATCGAAGTGTGATTCTTACTCATCCGACTCCATACCGCATTTGATAAGCCGATAAGAACAATAAATTGATAATTATTTTTTTAACTAAGGCGTAAAAAATGTGTATTTTTACTTACCCAAGCGACCCTACTTGTGTATATACCCTTGATTTGTTTTTGGTCGATTTTTGTGCAACATTCGATCATATTTGATAAATAACCTTTAACATATACGTTGCATATTAGTCTGGCAGCCCGACGTGTTTCCGGCACGCGCTACCGTGCGGAGGCCAGCCCGTGCAGAACCCGGTAGAGGTGTACGCGCCCGGCCAGAACGTCTTCTTCCGGTGGCAGCAGAATTTCAACCACTACGAGCCTGGATTTCCAGGCACGTGGCTTGAAGCATGAACAGTTGTTACATATGTCTTGTTCTGTGAAAATTGGGCAAAATGCATGTGCGTAAAGCGGACTGCACATGCTAATCTGGGACGACACTTTCCAGTTAACACCTTCTATTTGATAAACAAATATTTGTGATTAGCACATTAAATACAGTTCAAAGTGTTGCGACTATTTATGATGCACCCATCAGTTTAAATACTCAGTTTAAAGTCCATATTCATCGAACACAATACAATCCATTTCACAATGACACGAGTTCTCACGAAAAAAACAACGTTTATACAGTTTCAATGAAGATTGTTTTGATCGCAAGCATGTGTTCATCTTGTAACCGCTACGTCGATCAATTTATTAATACTACATATACTAAAATATAATTGGGCAAGTTTCTGTAAACTCCCTACATTTCGCTTTCTTCTTAGTGCATGAATGTTATTAAATAAATTCAAATTAAACAAGGTTATGTTGGTGTAGTAGATTTGATATTCGCCATACGATCAGGGGATAGAGGTTCGATTACCACTGTGGGAGCGGTCTCTTGATCTTCTCTCAAGACACCATGCAGTGGTTCTCCAAAGAAAAATCACAGTGGAGAGTGTCTTATGTCTATGGCTTTCGATCCAATAGAGCTGAAATACAACGGTTTAAATTAAACTAACTAAATTTTAAATGACTTAATTTTTGCTGCAATAAACGCCACTGTTTCCGCTGCAGGCTACATGGATCTGTCCATCGCCTCAAGCCCCGAGAACACGAGTTTTACCACACTGACCGTGGTCACAGACCCGTACGTGCACGCACAGGACTACCAGCAAAACTACACGGCTGTCATTGTGAGTATACACACAACTGCACGGATATCATTGTGAGTATACACGAAACTGCACGGATTTTATTGTGAGTATACACAAAACGTCACGGATATCATTGTGAGTATACGCAAAACTAAATTGTGAGTATAATGGAATAAATCATGTTAATTGTAGAAACTCCCTGGAATGGAATGCGACCACTGCGTCATCCGGGCACGTTACGACGCACATAAACCTGGTGAGGACCCATTCCTACAGTGCGCGGACATTAAAATCTCCAAAGGGGCGAAGAAAATAGACACTCTAAAATATTTGTCCGCCGAAAGCAAGACTGACAAGCAGAAACTTGTACCTCTGAAGAGAGCGTTGAAACTGAAGAACTACTACGGACAAAAGTACAAATCCAATCTGAAAATGGAGGACACAAAATTGTACGGTTTTGCCTACAATCCGTTCCAGCCCCATAGAAGCAATTATATATCGGTCTCCGTGACCACTGGTGCTACTCAGATATTGAACAGCTTTGCCTTTGGAATTGATGACCCATCTGGTGGTCAAGACAATAAGTTCATGCTAGATGAAGTGGTTGCCATTGACAACGGTAGAAACACGACGACGATTCTGGTCCACGACGCTGCTTCGTCACGCGAGGATGCGGCAACGATCGTCTATAGCATTGGCTCGCAGAACGGATCTCTGGTACAGACGTCTGGCATATTTAAGGACGACGGGATCCCTATTAATGGGTTGTCGTGGTACAAAGACAAGCTGTATGCGGCGTTCCGAATTGTGCCAAATGATGATGGTAATATATTGTTTATATACCTTTCAATAACACAATACTGTTAAATTTTTAAACACAATTATTTTGTAAAACGACTTTACCAAAAAATGTGTGGAAATCTTGATCATTAGAGTATAAGTTACAAAAAATGTCCGCGTAGTTCCAAATGGAAAAATGCCACGTTTATCATAAGTTAACTTAATATTAAGTTCTCTCCATTGAGGTTCATCATGCATGTTATCTACACAGTTTTCAGTGGAATTTAAAGGCTTCTCTCTCTTTGTAAAACAATCTCCTTTCGTAAAAAACAAAAACATACCCATGATTAAATTTTAACAAGAGGGCCAAGATGTCCCTAGTTCGCTCACCTGAGAGGAGTCGGTTCATTCAATCTTTACCAAATGTCAAACCTGACCTAGATATTGTCCAGACAAACATCCTGGTCAAGTTTCATCATTATTTCATCTGCGAGTCATGATCAATGTACCTATGATGTTTCATGATCCCAGGCGTAAGCATTCTTGAGTTATCATCCGGAAACCATTTTTCTAAGTTGAGTCACCGTGACCTTGTCAGCCATTGTGTGAATACGTTTTTTGGCACTGTGACCTTGACCTTTGACCTAGTGACCTGATAATCGATAGGGGTCATCTGCGAGTCATGATCAATATACCTATGAAGTTTCGTGAACCTAGGCATAAGCGTTCTTGAGTTATATTCCAGATACCATTTTACTATTTCAGGTCACCGTGACCTTGACCTTTGACCTAGTGACCTGAAAATCAATAGGGGTCATCTGCGAGTCATGATCATTGTACCTATGAAGTTTCATGATCCTAGGCAAAAGCGTTCTTGAGTGATCATCCAGAAACCATTTTACTATTTCAAGTCACCGTGACAAGGGGACCCCATCAGCTCATACATTTTTATTCTATGCGCTGAAATCTTAGCAATTAAAATACGGCATTCCAATACTATCAAAGGAATTGAAATTGATAGCACTGAATATAAAATCTCTCAGTTTGCTGATGACACATCACTTTTTTTAGATGGCACAGAAGCTTCACTCAATGCTACTCTTGATCTTTTACATGACTTTGCATTATATTCTGGATTGAAAATAAATTACGACAAAATAAATTTAATATGGATTGGCTCCAAAAAGTACAGTACACAATCCATAAAAACAAAATACAAACTAGTTTGGGGTACAACTCAATTTAAAGTTCTAGGAATTCTATTTGATATTGATTTAAATAGAATGATAGATATAAACTTCACAAATAAAATTACTAAATTACAAAATACTATACACTTTTGGAATAGAAGAAATTTAACTACCCTATGAAAAATAACTGTCATAAAATCTTTATTACTTCCCCTATTTACTCACTTATTTTTCTCCCTTCCTAGCCCAGGAGAGAAAATATTGAAACAAATTAATACCATGTTCCATAATTTTGTCTGGGATGGCCCTGCGAAAATCAAGCATAGTATTGCAATTCAATCTTTTGAGGAGGGAGGAATATCTATGATAGATGTATATGCATTTGAAAACACTATGAAACTTACATGGATAAGAAAAATTGTCTTGTGCACTGGAAAATGTTTTCAACTTGTTTATTCAATATTTGATGTTAAAAAAATGATGAATTTAGGAAAAGACTATGCTGAGAAAATTTGTTAAGTAATAAAGAATAGTTTTTGGAAAGATGTTCTTACATGCCACATTATGTATATCAGTAAGAAAGTTGTTTGCAAATGTGAAGATATACTTAACATGACTTTATTTTATAACCACAATTTTAAATAGGTCTTCGTAGTATATATAATAAATTCATGTATGACAATGGAATTCGATTTGTTAGGGATATTGTAAACACCTCTGGACAATTTTTACAACAATCTATTTTAGAGAATTATATTAGCACAAAAATCAACTTCTTATTTTATGAAGGATTGATTAGAACTGTGAAGATTTTTCTCAGTCATTCTGACTTCCAAGTTATTAAAAAGCCAAATACAGAATGTGCATTTATATCGTCTTACTTGAGTAACATAGTTTTTACGCAAAACCCAAACCAAAATGTTTATAAAACTTTTATTATCAATTCTGATATACCGACTTGCCAAAATAAGTGGAATACATTTTTCAACAATATCGAATGGAAAAAAGTACATAGTCTCGTATTTAATATTTCCAAAAATACTTACACTCAATGGTTTCAAACAAGAATAATACATAGAATCCTAGGAACTTAATCTCTATTGTATAAAATGAACATTTTGCAAGATAACATGTGTACTTTTTGTAACGAAAATGAGGAAACTATAAAACATCTGTTTTGTGATTGCTGTTTTACACAAAGAATTGTGAATTATGTTGTTGAATGTTTAAGTGCACATAATGTGCAAAAACACTCAGAAATAAGTTGTAAAACAATGATATTGGGAAGTACAAAAAGTAATATGACTGATATAAATATTCTTATGCTAGAATTGAAAAAATATATATACCATTGTCAGAGAAAGGGGATAATTTCATCCATACAAGGGCTTACAATGAGCCTGACTTTGTCTTTCAAAATCCAAAACACTGTTAAGTGTCATGAAACAGAACTACATTCTTGGGCAATTGTAAGTTTGTTTGCTGAACCAATATCATAATATGAATATTATTTATCTTTTAAAAACTCCACAATCAACCATTTGAAAAAACTTAATAAAATGTCACTTGTCCGATGTTTCTATACTTCCACAATGAACATAGTTTGTGCATATGCTTATCCTAACATTGCATTTGCTCTTCCTTTTTTTTATAATATACTTTATTTGCTTTTTTAAGATGTTTAAACATGTGCAAATGGTATAGTGTATATGTATGTATAAGGATGTTATATTCTAACAATTGACTAATGTTTACTCATACTAACACAAAAATGTATGTACGGTATGGAGCAGGATGACCTCGACCTGCACATACCTATGGACGAGGTAAATAAAGTATCATATCACAAAAAAAAAATCAAGTCACCGTGACCTTGACCTATGACCTAGTGACCTGAAAATCAATAGGGGTCATCTTCAAGTCATGATCAATGTACCTATGAAGTTTCATGATCATAGGCATAAGCGTTCTTGAGTTATCATCCGAAAATAATTTAACTATTTCGGATCACCGTGACCTTGACCTTTGACCTAGTGACCTGAAAATCAATAGGGGTTATCTGCGAGTCATGATCAATGTATCTATGAAGTTTCATGATCCTAGGCATAAGCGTTCTTGTGTTATCATCCGGAAACCATTTTACAGCTTTGGGTCGCCGTGACTTGACCTTTGACCTAGTGACCTGAAAATCAATAGGGGTCATCTGCGAGTCATGATCAATGTATCTATGAAGTTTCATGATCCTAGGCATAAGCGTTCTTGAGTTATCATCCGGACACCATTTTACAGCTTTGGGTCACCGTGACTTGACCTTTGACCTAGTGACCTGAAAATCAATAGGGGTCATCTGCGAGTCATGATCAATGTATCTATGAAGTTTCATGATCCTATGCATAAGCGCTCTTGAGTTATCATCCGGAAACCATTTAACTATTTCGGGTCATCGTGACCTTGACCTTTGACCTAGTGACCTGAAAATCAATAGGGGTCATCTGCGAGTCATGATCAATGTACGTATGAAGTTTCATGATCCTTGGCATAAGCGCTCTTGAGTTATCATCCGGAAACCATCTGGTGGACGGACGGACCGACATGAGCAAAACAATATACCCCCTCTTCTTCGAAAGGGGGGGGGGGAATAATGAGAAAACTGCCCCCATCCCAGCAGCCATGTTATTCAACTGACCGGAACCATTTTTGAACTTAACTCTCGTATCAAGGAAACAAATGTTCTGAGCAAATTTCATGAAAATTTGGCAAAAAATGTGACTTCTACTGTGTTCACATGTTTTCACTATATACATATAGAGAACAATGCCCCGCCCACTGGCGGCCATGTTTTTTCACCGATCCCGACCATTTTCAAAGTCGTCCGAGATATCAATAAAACCAATGTTTTGACATACTTGCATGATGATTGGGCAAAAAGTGTGACTTCTAGAGTGTTTACAAGGTTTTTCTATAGCGAAATAGGGAAAACTGCCACTATATGCATATAGAGAAAAATGCCCCGCCCACTGGCGGCCATGTTTTTTCACCGATCTCGACCATTTTCAAACTCGTCCGAGACATCAATTGAGCCAACGTTTTGACCAACTTTCATGATGATTGGGCAAAAATTGTGACGTCTAGAGTGTTTACAAGGTTTCTCTAAAGCCAAATAAGGAAAACTGCCCCGCCCACTGGCGGCCATGTTTTTTAACGGATCGGAACCACTTATGAACTCAACCAAGATATCGTTAAGATAAACATTTTGACAAAGTTACATGAAGATTGGGCATGAAATGTGACTTCTACAGTGTTTACAAGATTTTTCTTTTTTTTGACCTAGTGACCTAGTTTTTGACCCGGCACAACCCAGTTTCGAACTCGGCCGAGATATCATTGGGACAAAGCATCTGACCAAGTTTCATGAAGATGGGACAAGAAATGTGGCCTATAGAGTGTTTACGAGCAAATGTTAACGGACGGACGGACATACGACGGACTAAGACCGGTCACAAAAGCTCACCTGAGCAATCAGGTGAGCTAAAAACAACAACACTGGAATACCTTAGTCCAAAGCTGAAGAACCACAAATAACCCGTGGCTGTTTAATTCAGTGTTGCTTTCATTTATCATGTGCTTTTGTCATGTGTCGATTGGTCACTTGCCTTAAACACTAGTAGTGACGACCAAAATGATCTCCCGCAGATGCAACTGAAGTTTCTCTTTGTTTATTTATTCTTCAGCTAAATGATTCCGTAGAAAGAAACTCTGAGTGTGGTGTAAATTTGTGCTTTACATGCCTTCCAGCCTTTACACTGCTACTTCATGTACATAGCGTACTACTTAGTTTAGCCTTTCACTCAGGTTAAAGGTAAAATGCAGTGCAAACTTGTAGACGATTAAATATGGCAAGCGGTTCGACGCATAATCCCAAGAAAATAGGTTTCTCGTGAGAACCTAGGTTCTCAGAATGAGAACCTAGGTTCTCGCCTGAAGATTGCACATGGCTTCAAGAACCCAAGTTTTCAAGTGAGAACCTAGGTTCTCATGAAAAACCTAGTTTCTTAAGAATATGCGTCGAACTCTTTGCCATATCCGTGGTTTTCATTTGGGAACCATAGGTTCTCTGAGAACCTAGGTTTTCAAAGAACTTAAATTCTCATAATGAGAAACTATGTTCTCATTATGAGAACGTAGGTTCTCATTATGAGAACCTAGGTTCTCATGAGAACCTAGGTTTTCAGAATTACGCGTCGGACGGCGTAAACTTGCTCGTTTGGAATACGGGACACATATTATTCAGGGCACAGGATCAATTGGATTCACATATGATTACACACGGGCTGGACAGAATGAAAACACGCCGTTAAGAACTTTATTTTTGCAGATATCTCAAGTTATTGAAATATTTTTGCAAAGTCTTTAGTGCATAAGTTTTTCTCTCAGTGTTGCCGATATCTTACGATTGAATAATACATTATTACACATTATCAATAGAGATAAAACTTTTATTTATACCATAATGATTGCTTACTATATCACAGACATTCTTAAAATAGAAAACTGTACCGTTCAGTCGTTTGAGGCCCGAACAAGGGAACTGAATATCTGAAACTCATTCAATGCTGTAACAATGTATTATGTAACGATTGATCTGAATTTGTTTCAGTTTTTAGTCTCAAAATAATATTTACAATTAAAGATGTATTTCATAAACAGTTCAATTTTTTATTAACGTGTTCAGACCAATGTCGACCGATTAATTTACTAATTTCATTTCTCGAGAAGTTTCCTACAGGGTTCGTTGAATATTACTTAGCATTGTCTGAACATTGTTCAAAAAATGTTCTTGGGGAGTAACATTCACTGTTAAACGTCTATTGCTAATCATTCTACACATATGCCACCAGCGTGTACTAAGCAATTGGAAACAACTGTAGAAAAAAATCGTTCCCCGTAACTTCATTGAGTTCCTTTTATATTGAAATTCCCGACGCCCTTTGATGCTTTGCATCAATACTTATGTTGTGTAAAAGTCATTTAAGGTGAAAAGCTGGGTAGAACAGCTATGCCGGAAAAACGCATTAGTGCTCTATACCTATGTTTAGGTAAGAGTTGTTCATGGCAAGCGGTTCGACGCATAATCCCAAGAAACTAGGTTTCTCATGAGAACCTAGGTTCTCATGAGAAACTAGGTTTATGAAATCCCAAGAAACCAGGTATCTCATGAGAACCTAAGTTCTCATGGGGACCTAGGTTCTCATGAGAACCTAGGTTTTCATTCTAAGAACTTAAGTTCTCGTTTGGTATCCTAGGTTTTCACAAGAAGCTTGGTTCTCATTTGAAAACCTAGGTTCTCATGAGAAACCTAGTTTCTTGAGATTATGCGTCGAACCGCTAGCCATAATTAAACGCGTTAAACTGTATGCAGATCCTCATTCATTTTTTCTTTAATTTCATATACAAATTCCAAAGTTTTTAAAATTTAGACATGTGTTGAATTAAGATATTTCAAATCAAGCCTCGCCGTGTTAAAGTGATATTATGGGTATTTTTCATTGTTGAATTGAGCTGAAAAGAATTTACAGGTCAAAAGAGTTAGTTAAAATGTGGTAACTGACCAATTATCTTGCTACCAGTTGTTAATAAAAACAATATATTATATTCGATAGTTAACATGACTCACCCAGTCCTCTAAGCCGAAATGATCCGTAAAACAAAAGTGTGTCTTTGTGTCGTATGAACGAATCTGCATGAAAACTACATTTAGACATGTGTTGAATTAAGATATTTCAAATCAAGCCTCGCCGTGTTAAAGTGATATTATGGGTATTTTTCATTGTTGAATTGAGATGAAAAGAATTTACAGGTCAAAAGAGTTAGTTAAAATGTGGTAACTGACCAATTATCTTGCTACCAGTTGTTAATAAAAACAATTTATTATATTCGATAGTTAACATGACTCACCCAGTCCTCTAAGCCGAAATGATCCGTAAAACAAAAGTGTGTCTTTGTGTCGTATGAACGAATCTGCATGAAAACTACATTTAGACTCACATCGTTAATCGAATCATTTCTGTCGTCAGTTTTCAAAACGAAAGTACGGTTGATATTCAAATGCTTTATTTTTCTATTTCCGGTATATTGTTTAGTATGCTGATGCTGCATTAACAAATATAAGTGTATATGAAGTGAAAACACCAAAAATAAACAAGGGTTGCGATAGACACCCATAAACATTGCATATACTGTTAGATACTACATAATATCACTTTAAGTTTTCTTCATCTCGTCGGATTAAATGTACAAATGTACAAAATGACTCTAATCTAGTATTCTCTATTTTTGTTTAAGACTTTATCTTCGAGGTGGGGACATTAGAGATCGGCGGCTTATACACAAAGCGCGCCATCCTTCCGATCTCCCAGGATCAGTTTGTGAACTTCCAATGGCTAGAGACAGAAATGAACAGCTACAACTATAGGGACGTGTTCGCGCTCATGGGCAACGAAAATGAGCCCAATTTGCTTTTCACCCGGATCTACGTGTTTGATCTGCATCACGGGTAAGTTCAAGACGAGAAACAATGTGCCATGATTGACTTTTGTTTAGTTCTACTTTAAAAAAAAGTCATTGCGTCGCCAGTATTCGGATGCAGAATCTGTTGAACGCTGTCGGAGTTAAGTAAGGATATGCAATCATTGAATTCGGATACGAGTTAAGGACACGAACGGATTGCAAAGGTTTGATCTTGTTTACGGGGGAGGCGAAGACTTCAATTTCACACCGGATTTTTAAGGTTTGGTTTGTAAGCGGTTATTGTGACGTCATAAACCTAACTCACGGGTTTACATGTTTGGTGTGTTTAATTTATGAGTTGATGAAAATGTTATACATGGCGTCAACATCAAATATGTGTGTTTGCGGCGCTGAGGACACGAACGTTGTGATAGCGGGTGTAGATTTTTTATCTATCTAAATTACTTAGTTTACTGACTAAGTAGGCTACATAAATGCGTTGCAATTTTTTTAAGAGGAAGTAGAGGAAAGTGTCCAATAAATCTTATTAATATGACATAATAGGTTTTATCCAACTTTTACAGCAAATTCGGTTGATTAAAGCCCAGTTTATTAAATGCCATCTATAACGGCACGTGCTACGTTGTTAGGCTACGTTGTAAACAAATGTAGTTCATTGTATATAACAACTAAATGTTAAATTGATGTTATAAAACTTTATGATTTACAAATCAATATGAATAAAATTGTAATTAATGACGCACGACTCTTTGTCACAGAACGATATTCTGATTTTAAAAAGTGATTATTTGATCAGCGGTTATTTTTGGAACGCGGAGTAATACACTAACCTTGGTTACACTACAGTCATTATCAAAGTACGACAAACACTCATGAAAACTCGAAATTACCCAGTTAAACTAATTTTGTTTAAATAAAAAGGTTACTGAATAAAAAGTGGGATAAATAGAATAATAGGTTAGTTTTGATTATAGATCAGGTTTATCATGCGAGGCTTAGAAAACAAAAAGAACGAGCATTGGCGAGTAAATAATCAGCACTAACCTATTACTCTCTATGACATTGACTTAACGACTGTCTCAAAAAGAGTTACAAAATATTTGATCAATTAAGCGGTTATTTAAGGACAACAAACGTCGATGGTTTTATATGTGCACTTCGTTTAGCGTAGTTGTTGATGGCAGAAACTTGTCCATGGGTAAGGCGTTTGAACGTTTTTATTAACAGTGAGTTTGAAATATGGGTATATATGAATGAAAATAAAAATTTTAAGGATGCATAAATGACCTGTTGCAAAGCTTTATTATATTTTATTTATCATGTTTTTATATAACATAATGCAAACATAAATATATGTTGGATGTTTAACGCGAGTTTTGAGTAAACTTAACATGTTTATTTGCAGACAATTTATAAGGGATGTTGTGCTCGATGTCAGTGAATACACGTTCATGTCAATGCATTCTTACCCGAATGGTGGAGGTAAGATGGACGCAAACTGATGTCATTTCTGAGATTTAAGGTCAAACATATTTAATTTATCAAATTATGTTCTTCAACAATCAATATTTTGAGGTTATCACAATTAACACAAAAAGAACGCAGTAGATCAAACAGAAAACATATTTTAAGTTGATTGCAATTGTGACAATTTTATGCAAATAGGGCCAATGTTTTATCTATGCGATCCTTAATGGCGTAATATACCTTCACTATAAGCTTTACACGACATTCCAGAGTCCATGTACGCCTTCTCCCCGGGCCTGTGGGCGGACTCCGGTCACGAGTGGGCGTGGTCACTGGTTGCCGTGGATACCATGTATGGGACGGTTACAAAGCAGTGTGACATCGCGCCAAAGGGTAGGACGCAGAGCAGTTAACTCTTACGTTATAACCTTCTTGTAGCTAGCAACATCAGTTTTTCTTCATAACTCATAAAATGTGGATGGTAAACAGGTAGACGATACAATTTAGAAACTTGATAACATATAATTGTAGTTTCACTTTGAAAAATAATAAATTAATTCTTTGTTAAACGTTGCGCCAGTCTGTTGGTCAAACATTGTTTTTCTAAACATTTGAAGCATAATAATTGAATAATTTAAAAATGAGTTGTTTTTTTACCGCATTCGTGTACACAACCCTTGCTAATTTGTATTGATACCAACACTAAAACTATTCGTGTACAATTAATTTTATCGTCAAATAGTGACACACGTGAACAATATCTTCGCATGCGCGTGTCTGTTTTCAGGCATATTCCAGCGCTACTACGGCGGCTCGGTGTTCCAGGGCTCCAGTAATCCGGACGGGTTTCTCTACCACGTGCTGCGCGTGATGTACAGTGAGGCGGACTTTATAGTGGGCGTTAACCCCGACACGTGTGAGGTGCGCTTCTCGGAAGTGACCAACCTGCGACACGTGCACTCTTTGCAGCTGGTAAATCCAGCTCCGTGATGATGAATAACAGAGTAAAAACAACTATTTACATGAAAATCTTTCATATTTCTATGAACGGCCGACAATTATTTAACAATTATTATTACACATTAAAATATTTTGAAGTGTATGTCGTTTTTGAAACCTGCATGCATTTACGTTATTATCATCTCTGAGTGGTTGTTCTTTTTTTGTCGCACAATTATGCTTTACCAAAAACTTGAAGGCGTTAACTATCTATCATTTAAAATAACCAGCTTATATTTTGTCTTAGTTTGTGTATGTATTTGACGATGAGCTTCACTTGTTTAAATAATCAATAAACTGTATGTTCTGTCCTGTAAATTATTTTGGTTTCTTAGTCTACTACGTACGTTACATCAAATCGCCTTTCATTGCAGGTCGGAAAATCAATGGATTAATAGGGGTATTCCACTACGACCCGATTTCCCACGATTTGTCCCGATTTCCAATATTTTGAGGTCGGGGACATTCGTAACTCAATCGGCGAAGGTCCTTACTCCTTCGTAGCTAGTCGCGGGCGAGTCGTGAGCTCCCAAAAAATCGCGGCCAGTTTTTAAACGTGTTTAAATTCGACCGAGACCTCCAAGACTGAATTTAATCGCAGTTGACTAGTAACAGTGTCGTAGTGCGTTCTTGGGCGTCGTAATGGAATCTTAGGTAATTCGTGAATCAATTGGGGAATCGGTGATCACGTGATCTGTCTACGAATCATTTACGACTTTGTCAAGACTCTCAAGAGTTCACCCGATTGAGTTGCGAGCCCGCTAAGATTCTCGCGATTGAGTTACGAAACAGTTACGATTTTGTTAAGAATGATAAAGGAATAATATTTTTCCATCATGTTTTTTGTCGAATAACCCACAGTAAGGAGTAAAGATGCGTAGGAATTAAATCACGAATGCGGAGCACGAGTGCTTTGATAACACGAATCTATACTCCTTACTGTGGGTTATTCGACAACAAGCCATCATAGAAAAATATTATTTCTATTCTTACACGATTCTGATTGATTTGCTTTAAGCTTTTGGACGTGAACTATATTTGTCAATACTCCGCCCTTCTTAGTACAAAGTACGTCATTAAATTGTACAAACATTTGACGTCGTTTTCATTCATAAATATTTTGCAAATTACGTCACTTTCATTGAGAACAACCCTCATAGAAACTAAATGACGTCACATGTGTTAATTCTTCCGAAAAGCTGACATGCTATAAATGTTTTCTTAATTACGTTTCTTAACAAACAAATTCTTAGCAGGCGTGGTCATGCCACTTATCACCAAATATACAACTTGTTGTTTCATTACATTTATATACGTGCTACATTTTTTTACAATTTCTTTAAGAGCGGGATTTAAGCACGTGCATTTTACTGCATTTTTTTTTTATTTATTCGGAACTATTTTCGAATTATTAAGCTCCGCCCATAATTTATTGAAGAATAACCCACATTTTATTTCCTTCTTTGTTAAAAAAAACAAGTCGCGTGCCGTGTTAGAATCAATATCAGTAGATATTGGCGCCGAATTCATGGGTGCGTTCGGTGAGGTCCTAGCTTAGTCGTGACCGATCTGCATCGTTCGTAGTACAGTCGCAGTAGATTCTTACACATCGTTGTGAAGTCGCGACCCTATTCGCAAGACTTCAACCGAACCCCACGATTCGTCGTAACTCAATCGTACCACTGTCGTAACTGAATCGCAGACTGTCACGAGTCTTCCCGATTCAATAAATGTGAGAAATCGTAGCGAATCGTGGGCTTGTTTTCGTACTGGAATAGGGCCGTAATAATGAACTTCGTCTTAATGCTTGTAAGTTCTAATAGTGTTATACCATAAAGAAACACATTTATCCAAATACCTGATTCAATAACCCAAATTATGTAAATGTCACCATCAAAACACATTTCTTAATCCTAAGATATATGTACATGTATGTAACAATATCGTTATTGTGTAAACTTCCGGTATACTAATTATCTAGGGAAAGCACATGTTTTCTTCGCCATGGTTTAAATGTCTTAATACGTCTCTTTTGAAGTATGCTTTTCTCCTTTACTATAGATGTTTTATGTTAATTTGTTAATTAATTCTATATCATAGTTTATGTTGTTTCAGTATGAATTATTTTTAATATTTTGTTTCCATTTCCTATCTCAACACAGAACTAGAAAAACAGTATATTTATGTGGGGGATTTAGAGAATATGTGTTCAATGTAAAAAGATTGTGAAAGTTAAATGTCAAACATTGCGAATAAACTCTAAAGATATATACAACAATAAAGCATTTAGTTTCAAAACAATATAGTAGCCGTATGTTAACATTAAGGTATTTTCATGAAAAATAATTATAACCATTTCTAAATAAAGAAAAACGTTTTAGTGTTCGTTTTTAAAGATGGTTTATTAGCTTTAAGAAATCGTCCAGAAAATAACAATCATTGCGCAAAAAAAACAATCAGAACTTATAAACCAACGTACATATACTTTTACAACTTTACAGAAGATATAATCAAATGTATAATCATGCTGAACAATATACCACCTACAACAATTATACATTAAAAATCCCATTTCAACGCAAATGTAGTGTGTTAACTGATGATCAATGACCGATTACTAAAAAGCACGAGATAATGTGTGACCCACCATATCTCATCCGAGTAAGAACACGACTGTAACAACCATGACTCCAGATGTGCGGACATTATTTCGCCGACCCCCCCCCCCTTCCGATGAAATCACTTCCGATAAAATTCCCCAAGACCTTATCCCCCCAGACACTGTCCCTCCCTTGATACATTGTCAACTTATAATATATTTCATCAGTTCATTGTATTTCTATTACATTGAAAAATGGGGTTTGGTTCACCTTCGAAAAAGGACAATTACAATTATCATTTTAAGAATATAGCATGAAAATATCTTACAATCTTGTCTTTTTGAGCGTTTCTCATCTTTATTTGATTAGCTCTAAAGTTGTCATCTAAAGTCCCCATCCCCTTAAGGACAGTTCGTCTGGATACGTCCCTGTGCCATTTGGTACATTACACGCTTCTAAATATCACGTACATTGAATCGTTTCCCAAAATTACATAAAATACCACACGATGAACAAAAATTCTGTGATCATACAAAACATATAAGAAAATGAGTAATTACTCATTTTTATACATATTAATCATTTTTGGTGTTTTAATCAACACACTGTATAAAAACAAAACGTAAACACAGGATTTGGTTTACATATATTGTAAAACATATATGATACAAACGTGTATTTAAAATGATATCATTTGCGTATGGACAATTTACATAACAAAAGAACAAAATTGTTTAAAGTATGTACAACAAAACTTGTATTTGGAAGAATGATCTTGTGCATTTTATTTCTGCTACATATCTGTTAATCATAATTATTTGTTTGTTATATAATAATTATTATTTTCTTGTTATTAGAAATCCTTTTTTCTGGGCAGAACCAGTCCTTTTTATGTGCAATATGAAGGTTTCAGTGAGATATTGAATGCATTATTATAAATGTATTGTTACCACAAGAACAATGAATATTATGCCTTTCAAACTTTACAAAGAAGATAACTTTCAACATGCATGTGTAGAAAAGGAATAAACTGTTATATTTTGCAACAAATTTTCGTTATATATCATATGTGATACATATGTACTATAAAACCACCACTAACAAACACAATTATACGATTAGAAATAAATATAACAAAGAAGACAATTTTCAACATGAGAGAGTGAAAAGCGATAATATACTGAATATTAAAACTGCTCATTAATAATTGTCTAAATTTCATTATAGACTATGCTGATTAGTAATCATACTTTTAAAGACAGTTGTTCACAGATTTTCGTATTTAAAAAAAAGTCATTTAATATGTTTAATAACAAATCTTTTTTTCCCCTTTAAATAGGTATAACTAAAAACAAAAGCAAGAAAAAAGGTTGAATAACTAATACTGCCTTCCCCTGGATTCGAACCAGGGTTATCTGGAAGAAAACGTTACAGCGCTACCACTGCGCGACACTAGCTTTAATATAGATTCATGTATTATAAAAGCTATTTAAGTACTACACTTATTATCCAAATTACCAAGGTAAGGTGTTCAAAACGCTTTATTATTTCACCGGTTTTGAATGACAATTTTACATTCATGAATTTATATAAGTTTAACATTTTTCTTAGTGAGAAGTGTTATTTCGCTTGTTTAAACATAATGTATATATTCATTTTTAAATCTATGACAATTATTTGAAAACAATCATCATTTTACCAAAGTGTGAACAAGACTCTTTAAGTACAAGAAATCACTAACACATTCACACATAAACGTAAATATGAATTGTTGCCACTTGTAACAAATAGTTATCATTATCAATACCATCTTTTAAGCTCAGGAACATATCTCATACGCAAAACAAAAGCTAGTTGAAAAACTTATGACACTCATCCTTGTTTTATGTGACATGCCACTATTAACAGTTAACGTTTCACTAATTGGTACTACTTTTATCTTTATTTATTTAAAAGCATATATTGTATACATACATGCCGTTCATTTCCAAACAATGGTTTTAACAAATTATACATAAATATGCCTTTTAATGTTTTTGACCTTGCTTTGTAACATTTCTATCAGTGAGAACAGCATGTATGTGTTCTGTTCTATATAATCAATGATGTTATAAGATGAAAAAAGAAAAAAAATACTACACAAAATTTATGAAGTGATAAACTAACATTAAGAGAGTAGTATATATTTAAGTGGACAAGCATTATAAAAATTTAATTCGATTCCATCTTTGCTCAAAAATATGCAAATTATCATTACTGAGGGCTATTTCTTTCTCAATCTGGATTTTTAATTTCAGGCTATGTATAAACAATTGAAATTTGGTAGTTGTTTCTTGTATTTCATGTTAAAGATAAAGAGTTTCATTAATATGAGAATAAAATTCACAATATCATTACTGTCTATGGATTTTAATGATTTAATTTCAAAACTAACATTTAAGAAGGACAGTTTAACGTTTAGTTGCTGTTGGTTAAGAAAGGATGTCAACTGATTCCAGATAGGTTGGATGCATTTGCACTCCCAAAATAGATGTTCTATAGTTTCGATATTTTCGCCACAGAAGTCACATAAATTAGAGTTAGATAATTTGCATTTAAAAAGATATTTATTGGTCGCGATAATTCGATGTAGTTATTTGAACTGAAAGTTTCTTAGTGTGATGTCTATTGTTGTTTTGTAAGACATGATAAATATTTCTTTCCAGTTTAATTCATGCTCTTGGAATATACTTTGCCATTTTATTTGGAATTTGGGTAGTTCGTTAATGATCTTGTTGATTTGTACTCTGTATAATAGTTTGTTCGGTTTTTGTTTTGTTGCGAGTTTTTCTAGAATTTCTAGAATGGTTCTTATGTTTTGTGTATTGTTTTGGTTTATGATAGATTTCATATGTCATGGAATACTTTTGATCAGCGTGTAATACACAAGGAAGTCTGTTGCTGGGATTTCATACAAGTAGCATATATTATCAAAGGAAAAAAATTCGTTTATTCGGTAATCAAACAGTTGATCTACATACTTTATGCTCTTTTCAAACCAGTCCTTATAAAAGAATGTGCTATCGTTTGCGTTTATGTTTTTATTATTCCATAAAATAATTTAACTGTTACTTTCTTCTTCTATTTTATTTGTGACTTGACTCCATGCTGATAGTATATTAGATACAAACATATTCTTTTTTGCTATATCACGTATTAGAGACTCACTAATGTTACATTCAAAAATTAAGGAGCCACCATATTTGGCTAGCGTTTTTTGACAAAAAATGTCCATCCACTCTTATTAGTGGTATCTAATATGCGTTTCACCCAACTGGATTTAATTGAATTTATGAACGAATAAATGTCAGTCATTTGGAGACCTCCAAGCTCTATAGGTTGTATTAATTGTATTCGTTTTATTTTGTCGGGTTTGCCATCCCGTAAAAAAATAGAAGATAGATGTTTTTATATCATCGATGATTTTAATGTCTGGGTTTGGAAGAACGGTTAGTACATATATTAATTTCGGTAGTGCAAATGTTTTTAATACAGTTATTTTTCCAATTAAGGTTAGTTTTCGATGTTGCCATGATTTAAGACAGTTTTTGAATTTTTGTAGTTTTGGTAATATGTTTTTTAATATTGTTTCATTTTCATTGTTTGTGAATGTTATGCCTAACGTTGATGCCTCACTTGATGTCCAATTGAAGTTCATTTCCGTTTTAAGATGAATGTTTGTATGCCTATAGTTGCCTACTTTCAGCACAGTGCATTTACATTTGTTTAATTTTAGTCCTGATACGTTTCCAAACAGAATCAGTGATTCTATCAAGTTGTTGAAGGAGCTAGGATTGTTAATGCAAAAATAAGTTGCGTCATCGGCGAATAATGACTGTTTGATATCTTCGCCTGGTTTAACGACTATACCGTTTATGTTTGGGTTAGATTGTATAAAATGAGATAGAAATTCTATACATATAATAAATAACGACGATAAGAGTGGACATCCCCATCTTACACCTCTTTCGATATTAAATCTGTCAGAGAAGAACCCATTGTTTATAATTATACTACTTATGTCACTATAAAAAAGTTTCACCCATTTTATCCTGTTTTCTCCAAAGTAGTTCATTTTCTCTAATTATGTGAACATAAAGGAATGATCGAGGGAGTCAAATGCTTTTTCAAAGTCTGCAAAAAATATAAGACCCGATTTATTTGTGTTATTGGAATAATTAATGCATTCTTGTAACAGTCATACATTGTCGACGATATATCGCCCTTTTATGAATCCGGATTGTGAACTTGAAATAATTAAAGGTAGTATTTTTTTAATTCTATTCGCGATGCTTTTTGTAGCGATTTTATAGTCGTTGCTTAATAAACTTATAGGGCGCAAATTTGATAAGGTTTCACGTTTTTTTCCAGGTTTAGGGATAAGTGATAGGATACCTTGTTTTTGCAGAACAGTTAGATTTCCATTATTGAAAGAGTAGTTTAGGGAGTTGATTAAATATGTTTTGATCTCATTCCAATTTCCAAAATATTTGGTAGAATTCAATTGTTATACCATCTGTATCCGGACTTTTATTATTTTGCATTTCTTTGAGTGCCATCCCACATTCGTATTCAGTAAGGAGTCCTTCACATGAGTGTTTTTCATTATCATTTAGAGTTGATTGAGGAGTATTGAAATTTTTGTTGGTTGAGCTTTGCTTCTTTTTATACAGGTTTTCATAAAATAATCGTTGTTCTTCTAGAATCTGCATCCTATTGGTAACTTCAATATCGTTTACGACAAGTTTGTGAATGGTTTTTTGTTCACTTTTACGTTTTTCGATGTTTGCAAAATATTTTGTATTTTTGTTCATTGTTTTCTACGTGTTTAGCTCTCGCCCTTAGGATTATTCCATTTAGTTGTTCATGATAAATGTCTTCTAACACTTGTTTTTTTTAAATGAGTTCACATTATACTGGCTTTGCCGGTGGTACCAGTGTTATGTAGTTGTGATTGTAATTTTTCAATATCACGTAGTGTTTTTTCTTTAAGTTTGCGGGTTTCTTTTTGTTTAAATGATGTGTACCTTATTGTTGTATTGCGTATGTTACCTTTTATAATTTCCCATAAAGTATTTGGGTTTGCATCACTGATGTTTTGTACGGTATGTATTATTTCCTGTTTTATTTGGGTTTGATATTGAGTATCTAATATAATGCTGTTATTTAATTTAAAATAGCCCGGCCCTCGTTCGGGTTGAATGTTGTTTAGTTTGAGAGCAACAAGGGAATGGTCGGTCATGAAACCTGGTTTGATGTAACAGTTATCGATTACTCTATGTAAATGTATGAAGTTTTAATAGTTATCGATTATATTACATAATTACTCTGATATAAGGAAGTAGTCTAGCCTGCAATATATAGTTGGTTTGGAGTTTGAATGCCATGTAAATTTGTACTCGGATGGATTTAATGTACGCCAAATATCTAACAGGTTACAATTTTCAATTATGTCATTCAATAATGTCCTATTTTTCAGATGTGTATAAAAATTGCCATTTTTCTTGTCTAATATTGAGTTTATCACGGTATTAAAGTCTCCGCAAATTATTATATTTTTATCTGAATTTTCGTTGATTAAAGTATGCAATGTTTTGTGAAAATTACTTTCATCTAAGTTAGGACCGTAAACGTTAATTAATGTTATTTGTGTTTCGTGTATTGTAATGTCAAGGCTCGCTATTCTTCCAGTTATTATATCTTTAAAGTTGCTGGTCTTAATATTTGAGTTATTTTTTATTAGAAATGTGATTCCTTGTTTGTTTGTGTGAAGTCCGCTGAGATAAATATCACCATCCCATTCGTGTTTTAATGTTTCCATGACATTATCTTTCAAATGACTTTCTTGTAGTAGGCATATATTATAGTTTTTTTTCTTCCAACCATTTGAACATTTTAATACATTTTTCTTTGTTGTTTAGCCCTTTAACATTAAGTGTACATATTTTAATACTCATAAAGAATGGGTTATAATTAATGATGTGTTAGTGCGTGCTTGTCCACTTAGATACTATCTTAAAAAGATGAACAAACATATTCATGCTATTAAATATGGATATCGGCTAACATGTAAATCGATAGAGTACAATACATCTTGATGTGCTTAATCAAATAATTGGTGAATAGATGACAAAAACGACTAAACACACGTTGTACATAGACGTATGGTTAATAGAAAACTAAGATGATATGTTTTGTCATTAAATAATTCATCGGGGGTTGCCGATGTTAATAATATCATGTTTTTTTCACATATACTAAACCAAAAAATTAACGAACATATAATTTTTCATCAGTTATAATATGCTTGTTGCCAAAGTATGCTTTAAGTATTTGCTTTGAACAATATCATGTTAAGTATTTCCAAATATGCTAAAAAATATTAGCAAACATATAAGTATACATAAGTTATAGTATACTTGTTGTCAAAGTATGCCTTTCCTTTAAGTATTTGCTTTGAACAATACGAGAATATGCAACAGTCGGTAAAGTATCGGTCTTAAATTACTTGACAAAGATGTTGGATCTAATTAGGAAAAGAGTTATACACTAATTTCTGATGTATTGCCTACCTATTATCGAAAGGTGAAAATATAGTTTAGGCATCAGAGGTGTATTACATTTTGAATAACTTGCAAACATTTACATGCAAAAAGCATGATTACAAATAGTATGATATGCTACTGTGTTGGTTTACAGCTTGGTCAATATTAAGTATTAAGTATTGTTCAATCATATATGTAATACGTAATGTAAACAGTATTACCAATACTATGGCAAGGTATTTAAAACAGAAAAATCACATTATTGATTATTTTACTAGTTAAACTGTTAAACCGATATTGATTATGTATACATTATAGCATTATTATTTTTGCATGCACATTTCTTATATTCGTGCTTGTTCAATTGCTATAAATACAATATAATACATATATTTAATATGAAATGTAAACAGTACAAAAATACTATGGCAAGTTATTTATAACAGAAAAAAGCACACCATAAAATATGTGTCTAGTTAAACTCTTAAATCGATATTACAAATAGTATGATATGCTTACTGTGTTGGTTTACAGCTTGGTCAATATTAAGTATTGTTCAATCATATATGTAATATGTAATGTAAACAGTACTACCAATAATATGGCAAGGTTATTAAAACACAAAAAGCACATTATTAATTATTTTATTAGTAAAAACTGTTAAACCGATATTGATTATTTATACATTATAGCAATATTAGTTTGTACATGTACATTTCTGATATACATGCGTGTTCAATTGCCATAAGTATAATATAATACATATATGTAATATGTAATGCATTCATTATTTTTCTAGTTAAACTGTTAAGCCGATATTGATTATGTATACATTATAGCAATATTATTTTTGCATACACATTTCTTATATACATCAATATTATCTTCGCATACATATTTCTGATATATATGTTTGTTCATGTATCATTAATACATCTATTTATATGTATATTTCAAATATACATATTGAGTCTATTTCTTTAAGCATATTTTTACATGTTCTTATCTAATATGTAGTTTGCGCTATAGATATATTATTATTGATTAGAAAATTGCACTAAATAAATAGGTGCATGTTATCGCTTACTTGAATAATTGTTAATTAGATTCTTTTTTTTACTTCATAATATACTGTTAAAGCGACACAAGAAATGTAAATCTGCATGAAAAATAATCCACAAAAACAAACACTTATTATGTGTCCAATAGCACAACAATTATATATATATTAGTAGTGATTAGAAAAATAAACTAAATAAATGTGTGCATGTTATTGCTTTTCATCTGACAACTCTTCATACTTGGATACTATAAACTTTAAGTTATTTTTGTTATTTATATGTGGTATAACAAATGTTCTGACACATGTATTGTACATAAAAAAATCTTACACACAACATTTAGTTTTTCTTAAGCGACACAGTAAGAAACAAATGTATATACATACAGAACATGTTTGCATATCTACCTTATTTCACAAAACAAAACTGATGCATTCACTTTGCTTTCAATAAAGATTACATTTACTACGAATGGAATACATTTTCAAATAAAATAAAATGTTGCAGTTAATTGTTTGATGTTTTTTCTAATAAAAACTTGCATGTTTTGCGACTCCCACATTATTTGAACCGTTAGCTCGTATTGAAGGTTTATATTCTTAGATAATAATAAAAAAAAACGATTAACTTATCAAAAATGTGTTTCTTTATGTGATAGTTTTTTCGTGGTCAGTAAAAAAGGCTAGAGAGGCATGATTAATGTGCGTAAGGATTTCTAATATAAAATATAAACACCTGCATATTTTTAAGATAATTTAAGATGCCTAAAACTGTGTTTTAAATATTTACAAGATTCTTTTGTCTATATTATTGGTCACCGCACTGTCGAACTAGCGTTTCTTCTTCGAGTATTTACCTCGTGGTAATCGTGGATCGCTTAAATCAGCTGTGGTTCGGCAATAGTCAAAATCTGTATGTTTTATAGTATTTTAAAAAGAAAAGGTTCCTTTGACTCATCGAGTTCTCATTTTGGCCAAGGTAGGTCGAGCCAGAAGCGGTATTGCTCAGTGTTAACTTTATGCGTTTGTTCGTTTGCATCTCGATAGAAAACGGTTCCCTCTCGTGTCCATGCCGATTTAACTTTATCCGAATGTTTTTTTCTCACACAAGCAAACACTTCTGCGTTGATTTTCGTAAGATGGTCGTTTACATACACCTGTTTCGGCTTATTGCGCAGTAGCTTTGCTGACTGCATAATTTCGAATCTCCTCATTCTTGAAACCACCTTCATTATAATCGGTTTTGTCTCTGAAAGGGACCGATCCTGTGACTTATGTCAATGTCTGTTCGTGACAGAATGTGAGCATGTAATGTTCTTATCACCTTTTCTGTTGTTTCGTTGCAACTCTCGCTTTCACTGTCTTCAATCCCTTCTATCCGTATGTTGTTTCTTCGGCTATATTGCTCTATTTCGTTTATGTGAAGCTCATTTGCAGATTCGTTACATTTGAAAGCTTTTATAAGGCGTTAATTTTCTACTTTTTGTTCCTATTATTCGCTCTTTAGCTCGTTTATTTGTTTGGTTATTTTGTTGTTTTCTAGTTCTTTTTCAAATAGCTCACCTTCTAGTGTATCTACTCTTTGCACAATTGTACTAAGAAGTTCCTTTTTCAGTTGGATAACTTTTTCTTTTACAAGCTCCTTCAGATCGTTGCTGTCCTTTGTTAATACATTGCTAAGTTTATTATTGATGCTTTTGAGTTATTTTGCAATTACTATATCGGTATCATCAGCAACATCACTATTGTTCCGCTTTGATTTCTTTGAACATTTTGAACGTTTTTCTGCTTCTTTTTCTTTTGTTTAACACTTGCTTGTTCACACATGCTATTGTCACTCACGCTGCTTACATTATCTCTTGTTCGCTTATCACCGGCTTTAACTTCATTCTTGCTTAATTCCATGTCTGTAGCGGTTGTTTTGTAGTTAAATATTTATAATACAATTATATAAATAACTGCGACATACTTCTTTTGAGTAGTATACTTTGGATAATAGACCGTGCGATAGTTTACATCGTCCACCTCGTGAATTACATGTCTGTGAAATTCAAAATGAAGTCACCCATTCCATTACGATTGCTTTATTTAATATTTATTGTTGATGTTTTCTATTCGTATTTATTGGTTAATCAATAAAGAGAATGAATAAGTTGTTTACCGGCTATTTATGTCCATATATTTAACAATTTTTCTATCCAACTCTTATTCCAAATCATATTTAAACATATTTTGCACCAGCGAAAAAAAAATAAGTATTCACATTCACATGGTCAAGGTCATTGGTACTACTTGGTCAATAATAAAGTCAAGCGTGAATGCGTCAGTTTTGTTTAATTTGATACTATTTTTGCAGACGAATAAAAATAATGAAACAAAGTGGATATTCTTGATATAAAACTACACGGACTGATAGCAAGATGATTTATTGTGTACACAACTATAAATTAATAATTTAGAAAAGCATACTAAATACATTTAATTACGACGCGACGAAGGCAAATGTTAACTGCTATAATATTTTAAATGTCAACATAATAAAGTAAAGCGAAATAATGACTGTCCTATCCAAAATAACAATTGATTCCCCTAATTGCGTTACAATAATATATATATATATATATATATATATATATATATATATATATATATATATATATATATATATATATATATATATATATATATATATATAATAAAATATGAGCAAGTCAATAGCAGGTGAAATGAGCATGAACTACTTCGAAAACGTAAGAACTCATCATAACGTTACTTTAATACATTCCGATTTAAAGGTCAGTGTCACATAAATGATGTCGACCTATAACACTCAAACATATGAATGTTCGTTTGCAATTATGAGTACTTTTACATTGTTTACATTTTGCATATATCATTATTAAAAAGAACGAAAAGAAACAAACATTTACTCGCGTGCATTGTCGGAGATGTTTGCAAAGCTGTCAACTTGAAGTCATGTATAATAGATCCAAATTAAATTCAGATTTATGAAAGTCTACCCATAATTGGAACTATAGGCAGAAAATAGTATTATAAATGTTAAGATTGCCTGCCTGACGTATATTTTTACCTGGAGGAATCAATTGCTTTACATTAACAATGATTTTCAAACAATAAAAAAGATACAAATAAACTGGAAATTAACTAAGCTTCAGAACGGATATAATTATCAAACCTCAAAGTTCAATGAAACTGATCTACAATGCATCAGAGTGGGCATAAATCAGCTGTAATAGTGAGCTTCTAAGTTTACAAATGAACTGCACTCATGTCATATCTTGACATCTTTTGCACTGCACCAGGTCATATCATTTTTTCATCAACATGTTAAATGTTAAGTCGAATTTTTCCATTAATACGATTTTTTTTAAAGAAACCCGGGCGGATATGTTACTCGGGGACATTGGTTTATATAATTGTCGGTGCAAAAATATTTTCACTGGCATACCTTTAAAGAAATTTGTAAATACAGTCCACTCTCGTTATCTCGAAGTCGGCGGGAACATGAAAAAATATCGAGATAACGAGAGTTCGAGATATCCGATTAGGCGTTTTCAAACGAAAATGAGACGCAATTTTACCTTGTTTTTAACATATAATTACCTGCTAAGCGGTCTAACAAAGCCGTCAACATGAGGAATAATACTCTCTTCCTAATATACATGTATACGCATTTTTACGAGGCACGATTAATTTTGCTATTTTAATGCTTAAAATGACGTTGCAAGTATTACAGAATTGTATGAAAACATGCGGTTAGAATTTTTATAGACTGTCGAGTAAACATCTGGTTATGTTGCTATTTAAATTGATGATGCAATTGACCTCCAATCAAGACGAGGGGTTTCCATCTGAACATGCGTAAATCACGTTCCGGAATACTGAACTGTACATGTACATTTTGTTGTTTGAAATGCAAAGTGCAATAGATTATTAGTACAGGATCAAATACAAATGAAAAACCATTTTGAGTCTTGTCTTTATCATCGTTATTTTCTTAATAACGTTTTATATACGCAAAAATATAACTCAATGCATTTTGGAATGTTGTTTGTAAAAAACAATTACTATTTTGGCCTTTCGGCAGGCTGTGTATTAATTGCAGTTAAAGTGACAGGCCTTACTCAAGTGTTGATGGCTAACGACATTACACACGTGTGATCATTGATGCAATCGATGATACATCAATTTCCTACCGCAAAGTATCGGGAGCAGCCGGGCTAAGCGGGACGGTGATCAAAGAAAAAATTTCGCACCTTTTGCCGACACTGGGAAAGTTATTCGCACTTCGAGATAAACCACAGTAAATACATGTAAAATCGGGACTCGGGACAAAATTTTATATCGACATATCGAATAATTCGACATAACGAAAATCGAGATATGCGATGTTTACTTACATAGATAAAGAAGGAAAAAAGTTGGGACATTGAGCTTACTTCGACATATCGAGAATATCGAGATATCCGATGTCGAGATAACGAGAGTGGACTGTAAAGTGCTAAATATGGGAAAAATCCCTGCATCGTCGTCTTTAAAAAGCCATATTTCAATAAATACTGAATAATAATAACCAGGATTTTTCTAACATACATGGTAATATCTTTGCATACACCAAAATATATTTTAATTCAAAAATGCCTTTAAACAATTATAGAACTGGATTTACTTACCCTACTAAAATTCATCGAAATATGTCGGCAACTTTTCCTAGCACATTCAACTTTTCACAGCATAATGAACCATTGTGCATGCAGGACTGTAAGAAAGCTAACGTTTAATTGTGTAAGGATTTCCATCGGTATATTAATCGTGTATTGTTTTAAATACTTTCACAGCCATTTTTATTCTACGCACATTTTCTTGGCTGGAAGCACATTCCCACCATCATCACAAACAACAACAGCATAGTTATAATTACGGAATAATGTAAGGGCCATCGTGGGTACACATTAAAATCCAGAGGGTGTGAATGCAAGACCGCGAGAGTACGATAACGAGAATGCGATAATACGATGACGACAGTGCGACAACACGATGGCGAGAATGCGACAACACGATGGCGAGAATGCGAGAACGCGATGACGAGAATGCGAGAACGCGACAGTAAGATGACGACAATGCGACAGTGCGACAATACGATTGCGACAGTGCGATAGTACGATAGTACGATGTCGAAAATGCGATAGTCATATCGTACTGTCGCCATCGTATCATCGCATTCTCGCCATCGCTTTCTCGCATTCTCGCCATCTTGATAGCATCTAGAGCCTCATGTGAATATTCATCTGTTTCAGGCCAAACATACATGTTGCCAGACTTTCTCGTGTATTTTAGTCTAACTTCGTTATGAAGAATGTCTATTACTTCTTCTAAATATACATATAGAGGTCACTTCTTTGGCTTAATTCCTTCAGTAACAAATTCTCCAGGGTGGTATTTCTCTATTGGTTTCTCTGTGTTGGTTGGTGCTTTTTTGTCAACTTTAATATTTTTTGTCACAATGTTTTGTCTTTCTTTTGACTTCCGTTTGTTATAAGGCTTTTCGCTTGTTGCTGAGTTATGATCTTTCTGGTTACTTTCTTGTTTTCTTTTCTTGTCATTTTTTTCTATTGTTAATGGATTCTTGTGTTTACGTTGTTTTCCTTTCTGACTTAAATTATCTTTATTGAGTACTAACATTCTCATTTTCCAGGCATTAACATTTTCGCTGAAGTTGCATCTCCCGTCAACCTTCATGCAGTCCTTACAATAACAGCTCAGATTTCTTATGCTCATAATCATTGCTTCCTGACTTTACAGCATGTAATTTTCCTGTCCCTTGCAGTGTTTGCACATCAGTTTCTTCTCTATTTCTCTCAACATATTTAACAAGGATGAACTCCCTTCTCGAAACTGTTTTAGTTTCATTATCTGTATTTTCCATTTTCAGTTTCTCTGTACAGAAATGGTATACATCTTCTGCGCAACCTATCACCTTTCTATTGCTGATTTCAGCTCCTTAGCAAACATTCTTGACTGTCGCACCGAGACCATCGCAAACACTCTTTCCATGTGATGTTTCGAAATAATTTCGTGTTACAGATGGATTTTCCCTCAGACTTATGTCAGCAAAGGCTTTCTTCCCCTTATACTGGGCAGCACAGCCATCTGTCCACTCATGGATCTCCTCTACTATCACACCTTTCTTCTTCAGAATTTCTATAGCATTGTTCTCAAAAGTGATAGCTTAGTCTGCATCATATGTGGTTTCTTCACAGATGCCAATAATGGAATGCTTAACATTGAATGTTTTTCTCCCTGTTTTTCTGTATACTGTAGTAATACAGGATTGGATGTATTGTAACTTGGTTCCTGTCGAAGAATCCAGACTGCACTTTACTTTGAAAAACACACCCATAGTTCTCTCTAAAGTCCATGACCATAGCAATAGAAGCCTCACCAATTCTATCAACACAAATTCCCATCTGTTGCTGTTGCCAATTGGCCCTGAAATCGTGCTCTGGATACTCTTTCATGTCAGTTTCTAAGCATGTAATTAATGTTTTTATGTCGGTTTCTGAAGGCACACAGGAGACGCAACGCTTTACTATATCATCTTTTGTTATTTCTATACTTTCCCATTGATGCCATTATATCTGCCTGTCTCTATACTTTTCAATAAATGGTTTAAGGTAACTCTGCAAACCTTTCACACCGCATTGTTTGCATTCTCTTCTTAAACATTTAATAGCTTGATTGGTGTCGTATTTACAAAAAAGTAGCATCAAGAGCTTTTCTTATCTACTGAAGTTTCATCCAAATCTCCATTTTTCTGTCATTGCTTTTTTACATTTGTTAGTGCCTCACTTTTTAGGGCCACGTTACAGCACTTTTGGCATAAGCATGATCATCTGCTTGTTTCATACACCATTTTAACACCTTTTTAAGAGCATCCCTTTATTTTTCTTTGTTTCGTATTCCCCCATGTAGAACTAGGTTTTTGCCATTTCACTGATACTTTGAAATACTTTTCTAGTCTGTGTCTTTTATATTTCTTCAATAATGCGTCACAAATTATGTTGTATGCATGTTTCTTTGCACCCCCTTTCATTGTTTTCACTTCTGAAATGCCCTCTGACACAGATTGTATAAAGTTTTTTTCTGCAATCTCGTGTTATTATCATTTTATTCCTATTTTAGAAACTTTGATGTTGATGGAGATTCAATTAATTTACTTATGATGACTGCTTGTCTCTTTGAGGTATTAGGTAATACTTCCTTTAGCTTTTTTTAAATGTCTGTACAGAGTTGCTTTATGCAACACTTTATTCATTGGTGAATATCTGGCTGACCCAGTATTTCCTATTTCACAACCAGTCTGAATACACTCTTGCTGTTTACTTTCATTCAGTTAGATACACATTCTCCATGCTTGGGTTCTTTTCACAGCGTCTTTCTTCTTTCTACTTAATTCAGCAGTTTCCGGACTTCTTAAATCAACACTCTTATTAACCGATAATAATAGGGCTGCTTTTCTTTCATTTTCTGGCGATACCTTTTCATTTCTTCACGTTTTTCCTTCTTAATTATTGTTGAAGATTTGAATCGGGAAGTGATTTTTGTTTTTTAGTAGTCTTGCATCTTTTCTTCTTTCTCTATCAACCCTTTTGAGCTCCTCATGTTTCGCCTTATTTTCCCTGTTTTGTTTTTCTCCAGGCTCAAACCTTTAGCATCGTCTTCTCCCTTATAGCTTTAATCTTATGCTCATCTTCTTCTGGCTTATATTTGGTTCCTAAAAACAAACAACTTCCTTCTCATTTTTGTTCCTCTATTTATACGGATTAAATTTAGACTTTACAAAACATACTTGTAATGAGTACGCAATATGCGTTCATACATAAGCAAACTGGAATAACCTGTAGATTCTTAAGAAAAGTATCTGATTGAAAAAGAAATAGCATAAAGACATATGATTACAGCACCACCAATTTTGGCCAACTTGGACATCACATGGATACACATGAGCCTTTGTAAGATTAATACTTTTTCAATCGAATATCTTGTCTAGCCATCTGATTTAAATGGTTTTACTACTTATTTTAATAAAACGTCGGGTTCTAGATGTCAATAAAAGTTATAATGAATGTTATTTTGTACAAAATGTTGGCATATAACAACATATTAGTGATTGAATTTGAGTATTGAAACAAAACTTCTACTGGCGGTAATTTGCTTATAAATTCATAATATTTTACCGATTTCTTTAATTCAAGAAGCAATATTTGCAGGATAGAATTCCGCATTAATCCAGACCAATTAATGCATAATGTCAGTATGAGATTTAGACAATTCTATATTTTATATTTTAGCTTTTTTCGAGTGAGACTACATAACGCTCAAAAATGGCCATTTTTAGAGCTTGTTTCCATGCATATATCAACAATGGGTTACACAAACATCTTGAAATTTACAGGAAGTAAGCGAGGTATATGCCAGGCTTACCAATCTTTAAGAGTGGTTTATATCATGTTTAATTTTTCTGTTTCATTCATAAACATGAAAATTCCTTTATCGGCACCAATACCGTGTTTTAGCCGACAGCGAGTGCATAATGCGAAACATTATCTAACATTTTTCGAAGTGCAATCGATTTTTGGAATTCACTTGAAACTGAAAACGACGCGGAATAGCACTGATAACATTGACACAAGTTTTATATGTCGAGAAAAGTGGTTCTAAATATCGACTTTAAGAGGTTTTCTTTGGATTCATAATAGCATCTGAAATGTTCGCTTTATCAATATGTAATTCACTGTTTGTGCTACTGGACGGTACAAGCGTACTTGTTTTTATTGTGACATTTCTACTGATGTACTGGTCAACTCGGAGACATCCTGGCATCACTCCAGGCCCTGGTCGCTGGCCGATCATCGGTAACCTGGGGTCGCTAGCGGGACCGGACAAACTCAAAGTGTTCCGAGATCTTCGCTTTATATACGGCGACGTATTTGCACTGTATTTTGGGTCGGAACTATCCGTTGGCTTTGCTAGTGTGATGTTTAACATCCTTCACGGTAAACGACCCGAGCGCGATGATAAACGATTTCATTGGTATATTGACGAAATTGAGTTAGGGTTTCAGGACTTTCTAAGAAATCAATTGCGGCATTATTGTTTTCCATGGTTTGACAAACTTCCGGGTGACCTGCTTCGATTAAAATATAATAGGGAAAAATCAGTATTAACGAGCGAGTATTTTGATGAAGTTGTTAGGCAGAAGGAGGCGGTTGCCCTGCATGGATCCCGGGACTGCTTGTTAGATTTCTTCCTGTCCAAAGACAGCCCCTTGGCACGTGACGAGATTTGGAAATGTCATCACGACCTCATGGCGGCGGGAAGCGAAACGTCGGCGGCTACCACCATGCACTGGATGATACTGCTTCTGGCTCTCTACCCTGAAGTCCAGGCCAAATTACACGCTGAGATCACGCGAAAGATCGGTAAAGAGTTACCTGCGATAAGTGGACCGTTCCGAAATTCCATACGTGGAAGCAGTGATACTGGAAACTTTGCAGATTGGAAGCAACGTGCCTTTGGCCTCATTTTGTGAGGGAGACGTGTCATTTAGAGGTTTCTTAATACCCAAAGGCACAACTATTATCGCAAATGTTACCTCCGTGCACCACGATCCCGCAGTGTTTCCGGATCCTTTCGCATTTAGACCAGAGCGTTTTCTGGATGACTCCGGGCGTGTTTTGCAACCATCGTAACAAAAGATCCCTTTTTCTTTGGGTCAAAGGTCGTTTATGGGGGAATCCAGCGCACGCATCGAACTGTTCCTGTATGTGACAAGGATTGTACAATACGTGGATTTCAAATTACCTGCTGGTTGCACCAGGCCAACGCTTAATGGTGTTTTCGGAATAACGTATAGACCTGAGGACTATAATGTAGATATTGCGATGAGGAATTAGTAGTTATCAACTTTGTGTGAAGCACAGTAAATTTAAAGTCAATTCAAAGGTGACGTTATTTGATGGGAACCATATTGAAAGAAGTCCGGCAACATTTGGCATGTCTATGAAATGAAAATAGCGTTGGTCCGTATTCCGTATTTTGTTGAATTTTCAAATGAGCACAATAAGATGTTTAATCCGAAACTCATTTAATAATTTAAATGTAAACCCGACGTTAACAAATGCCAGTTCAAATAAACAGTGCTCTTGTATTTCTTGTCGATCACTTGTCCAAATAAAAGCGCGCTTAAATTATGCTACATTTATAAAACGGCACATCACCAGCAATTCAATTGATACCCCCCCCCCCACCAAAATAAACTTTGTTTATAGATCGATGCAAGTCCCTTGATATACAATATACTTATTTAGTGTAATGTAATAATTAATAGGTAATATTTAAGTGTAGTGTAATTTTTTTTATGAATGGCATTGATATCTACACACCCATGAAGTTTCATGTTAAATTGTGTTGCGTGTCTGAGATAGCCTTGATACGTTACATCATACACAATCAACGAAGGTCAAGAACTCTTGGTTAACAGTTTTTGGTCTTGTACATGGCACATCTTTCCATTGATTTCTACACACCCAGGAAGTTTCGTGTTGAAATGGGGTTTGTATCTGGCTATAGCCCTGAAAAGTTCCAGAAAACAAAAACAGCAAAGGGCATTAACTCTTATTAAAGGAAGTATTGAGTTATGGTTCTTGTGAATGGCACTTCTCCTCATCGATATATATACAGCTGAAATTTCATATTGATATTTTATATAGTTTCTGAGATAGAGCCCTTAAAGGTTTTGTGACAGACGGACGGACGGACTGACGTACAACGCTAATTCTATATCCCTATGCCTTTGGCGCGTGATAATAAGCAAGCTTATATATAATTGCTTAAAAGGAAAAAAACTATAAATTAAACATCACAATAATTTTCCTTAACAAGACGGCCTGATAGGCCCAAAGTCGCTCACCTGAGATAACAAGATATTATTGGGACAAATCTTCTGACCAAGTTTCATGAAGATCGAAAAACAAATGTGGCCTCTACAGTGTAAACAAGGTTTTACTAAAGCCATATAAGGAAAAATGCCCCGCCTCCTGGCAGCTATATTTTTCAACCAACCGGAATCATTTATGAACTCTTCCAAGATATTATCTGGATGAATCTTCTGACCAAGTTTCATGAAGATCGGACAGTAAATGTGGCCTCTAGAGTGTTAACAAGATTTTACTATAGCCATGTAAGGCAATATGCCACGCCCCTTGGAAGCCATGTTTTTCAAGCAAACGTAATTATTTTCGAACGCATTCAAGATATCATTGATACCAATCTTCTGACCAAATTCCGTGATGATTGGACAATACATGTGGCCTCTAGAGTGTTAACATAGTTTTACTTAAGCCATATATAGCCATATAAAGAAAAATGCCCCGCCCCTGGTGGCCATGTTTTTAAAGCAACCAAAACCATTTTCGAACTCGTCCAAGATATTATTGGGATGAATCTTCTGACCGAGTTGCATGAGAATCGGACTATAAATGTGGCATCTAGAGTGTTAACAAGATTTTACTATAGCCATATATAGCCATATTAGGAAAAATGCCCCGCACCTTGGCAGCCATGTTTTTCAAGCAAACGTAATCATTTTCGAACTCATCCATGATATCAATAAGACTAAAATTATCATGGATAAGAAAAGTTATTTAAGGCCAGAACAAATTTACATCCTTGGCTAGAAAGTTAATAGATTTTAATATACTATGTAATACAGGCAGTTTATACGCAATTTCAGCTGTTAAAAATATAACCAACGCTTTTTGGATAGATGTTTTAACAATGTATTCTGACTTTGTTAAGAGTATTAATATTGACTCTGTTAGTAAACTTGTAGATATGCCTTTGTTTTTTAATAACTGTTTATTAATCAACAATAAATACATTTTTGGAAATATTGGTATGATGATGGCATTCGGTTTGTTTAAGATATTATTAAAGACAGTGGGCAGATTTTGTCACTGCAAGAGCTACAAGCCAAAATGAATAAACCGGTAAATTTTTTACATTATGAAGGTATAAAAAAGGTTCTTTCCACATACATTGTCTCGGTGCAAAATGTAAAATTAAAAGATTATAAAGTACATTCATATCCCATTTTGTCAACCTATATAAAACCTATCATTCTAAATTCTTGTAATAAGTTACTATACAATATGTTAAAAGAGAACTCTGAAATCCCCACATGCCAAACAAAATGGAATGAATACTTTGCAGACGACTCCATGCAATGGAAAAATGTCCATGGACAAGTGTTTAAAAAAACGAATAATACATATATTCAATGGTTACAAACTAGAATTATCCATAGAATATTGGGAACAAACTCACTCCTTTTTAAAATGGGCTTGTCCGATAGTAAAACATGCACTTTTTGCAAAATGTCAGAAGAATCAATTACCCATTTATTCTGGGATTGTAACACAGTAAAAATACTTATAAAAGATATATCGGATAGCTTAAAAAAACGCAAATATACAAATAGTAATAAACAGCAAAATGTTCCTTCTCGGTGATACAAACGTAAATGACAACTGCTTTATTCTTTTCATGATAGTTAAAAAGTACATTTTTGAATGCAAAAGGAAAGAAGTAATTCCAAATTTTCAGGGATTTAAGGCTAGTCTAAAATTATCTTTAAATATATATGAAAACACAACAAATGAATCAAATAAAGGAATGTTTTGGATAGTTATAAGATTAATATGTAATTCATAATGCATGAATAACAAAAATAACTGTTATTAACTCGCATTATATATGAAACGTGCAAAATGTGTTTTCTTAATCAAGTGTCACTATGTTGTTTGCATACTGATCATAAAGTTTATATTGATTGTGTTGTAAACTGCACTCGAAGTGTAAAATCAAACTTTGTTAAAAAGGTCCATTTTTAATGACACTAGCAAATGTACTAGGTTTTATCTTTTTGAACACTGTAACCATAGTAGTTGTAAATCTGACTCTTTTCTTGTATTACTATGTTGTTGGCAAATTGATCATAAAGTTTATATCGATTGTGTTGTAAACTGCACTATAAGTGTAAAATCAAACTTTGTTAAAAAGGTCCATTTTTAACGACACTAACAAATGTACTAGGTTTTATCTCTTTGAACACTGTAGCCATAGTTGTTGTAAATATGATCCTTTTCTTGTTTAAGAATTAACACTTAATAGTATTGTGCTATACATAAATAATTATTTAAGTTAAGTAAAAAAAGGTAAAAAGGTTGAAGGAAGTATGATCCTAATTCAGCTTGAGTAATGATTGTATTAATATAGCGAAAACACATTACACATGGTAATTTCAGTATATGAACGAACATGCCTTTGTAAATTGTGTGTATATGTAATATGTATATATTATGAATGAATAAAAGCTTTTAAACAGGAAAAAAAATTAAAAAAAATGATATCAATAAGACAAATCTTCTGACCATATTTCATGAAGATTGGACAATAAATGTGGCCTCTAGAGTGTTAACAAGGTTTTACTATAGCCATATAAGGAAAAATGCCCTGCCCCCTGGCGGCCATGATTTTCAACCAACCGGCATCGTTTTCGAACTCGTCCAAGATATTATTGGGATGAATCTTCTGACCAAGTTTCATGAAGATAAGACGATAAATGTGGCCTCTAGAGTGTTAACAAGATTTTACTATAGCCATATATAGCCATATAAGGAAAAATGCCCCGCCCCTTGGCAGCCATGTTTTTCTAGCAAACGTAACCGTGTTCAAACGCATCCAAGATATCATTGAGACGAATCTTCTGACCAAATTTCATGAAGATTGGACAATAAATGTGGCCTCTAGAGAGTTAACAATGCAAATGCTGACGGCGCACGACGGAAGACGGACGACGGACATAAAGCGATCACAAAAGCTCACCATGAGCACGTTGTGCTCAAGTGAGCTAAAAATTAATATAACGGTTTAAATGATACTGGAATGTGATATAAACAAGAGGGCCTGAAAGGTCCAAAGTCGCTCACCTGAGATAAAAAGAAATGACCTGTTCTTTCCAGCCCAAGAAATCAATAGAAAAAATGTTCATGAAGAATGAACAACAAATGGCCCCCCTGGCGGCAATTGTTTTTCAACAGACTGGAGCTATTTTTGAACTCGTCCAAGATATTATTGGGACAAATCTTCTGACAAAGTTTCATAAAGATCCAACAATAAATGTTGCCTCTTCAGTGTTAACAAGGCAAATATTCATAACGCACAACGGAAGACGGGCAAATCACAAAAGGTGATCACAAAAGTTCACCATGAGCAAAAAATATTATGCTCATAAAGATTGTCACCATGTGTAAAGATCAGCAAGTGTCATTCAGATTGAAATAAAAATGTGACTAAAAGTATCCACAATGTTTCACTATAAAGAACTGTGGTACTGCACTGCGGTCTCGTTCGCTTACGCAAGTGGTCCGGTGACGGGACAGTTACTTGTTATGTAACTGTGTGAGAACTTATGTAATACGGAAATATTTATCGAGTCTAATCAATTGTATTCACATTTATGTCAATTTTCTGTAAAATGGTACTCTATATTATCGAAACTCATACTCAAAAAGCATGGGGATGCAGTTTTTTTTTAAGAGAAGTTTGTTTAAGATAATTGGTAGCACGTTTTCTGACAACGGATTTTTGGCGGGAACACAATTCGGGTACAGTCTAATATCGACCGGGTACGATTAAGAATATTTACCGCACCCGGGGTACATGTAAGTAAACTTAAGAGTAACCGGGGTACATGTAAGTAGTATCCGAGCCGACAGTGACCAATCGAGCACTACTTATATTTAACATATTATTTTAAAAGTTTTGATTTCTTGTATTTAGTTCATAACAAGTGAATAAGAGGGTCTGAAAGGCCCAAAGTCGCTCACCTGAGATAAAAAGAAATGACCTGTTCTTTGCGCAGGTTAATGTAAGATAGCTTTGTTTCCAATAGTTAAAGTACAGATAGAAACTATCCCAATTGAAACTATTCTAAAAATTACTAAGTTCAATAGTACATGTAAGTTGATAATCATCAAACTTGGAATGGAATCGTCTTCATCTCTGTTCATTAATAAACTTTCTTAGACGTTGGTAAATTTCCCAAATGTTCATTTCTAGAAACTATCTTCAATGTCCAAAATATTAATTAATTACAAGTGACGCATATTCTTTAAGCAGTAAAAATTTAGTTTTCGGGATGCTGATAAGCCCTGTGCAGCATGTTTTATACACACTCAGGCTAGAAACACATTGGCCAATAATCAACATCCAATAATATACTTCAATACATCTTTTCTGGGCTTATCTCAATTTTAATTGGCTTTTGCATAGTCTAAGAGGAGTGTTGAGATTTTGATTGACAGATAAGGATCTAAGACAAGGCATTTCAGCCCCCCCCCCCCCCCTGTGACTCCTCAGCTTAGACAAATGAAACATGACAATTAACTAAAATTCATATATAAAAATAAGAGTCAAAATAATCATGTCATGTTACTCTAACAAAGTTCTTACACGAGTTCTCCTCCTTTGCCAGTACACTATACATGCAGTTGAAGTTGTAAAATAAATTAAAGCTGTAAGATGCTATTTACGCACTATGTTGGACCTGTTTTTAAACAGATCATATATTTCACATGTGTGAACAATTACATCACCGTTATCATCAACAACACAACAATCACTATCACCATCGTAATCTACTAGTTTCATGGAAGAGAGGGGGCACAAAACCGTGCGGACAGTTTAAACTAATATATCGACAGACTGGATGAAGAACAAAAGGTTACAGTGTCGGCCACTGGAAAGAATGCGGATATATTTATATAAACATGATCTCTCTTCCTTGAACAAGACTGTGAATATAAGGTACAGCTCACCAACTTTAAGTTAGTGATTAACCTGACACTGATCTTTATGGACTTATATTTTAATCCATTTAACCCAAGTGGACTCTCCCATCTTTCTAAATTGGATCACTTTATTTCCAAAATTAGGGATGTCTAATAAATTTGTTTCTATACATGTATTTATAATATTTCTTACAGAAATTCCATTAAGCAAAATGCGCAGACCCAGATGAAACGCCGCATCATGCGGCGTCTCATCTGGTTCGACGCTGTTTGCCATGGCTTTTTTTCTAGACGCCAGACATAAATGGATTAAAGGGGCCTTTTCGAAGATTTTTGCATGTTTTGAAGTTTGTCATTAAATGCTTAATATTGATAATTGTAAACATTGTAAATAAAAAGCTCCAGTGAAAAATCGAGAATAAAATGTTTAAAAAAAAAGAAAAAAAAAGTAACCCTCAACTGGGTTCGAACCACTAACCCATGAAGTCCTGGAGTAAAAGTATAAACCACTTGTACCACTCGGCCATCCGCGCTCACGCAATGTTGAAAGTATTTTATACTTTATATAAGCAATCCTTCGTAGTTTCACATAATATAACGACAACAACAGAACTCTCCAAATTATTCAATCGTTTTGCGTTGCAACGCTTAATAACTTTCAGGTTTTTTAATCGTCAAAAAGATGCATATATTGGCTATTTTAGAGCATGGTAAATATAGGATCTGGTACGAGTTGTCATATCATACCATATTTTATTAAACGAGTTCAGGAATTTTGTTAGTAAGCGAGCCTTTGGCGAGCTTACTAACGAAATACCTTGACGAGTTTAATAAAATATGGTATGATATGACAACGAGTGTAAGATCTTTTTTATCACATGCTTCAAAATGAGCAAATTAAATAAGTATTTACGCAAACATAATGATAACTCCCGAATGTTGTTTACATTTCGTGACGTCATTTGACGTTGCAACGTCATTTCAGCACAATAACAAAATGCGATTGGTCAATAAACGAAAACTAAGCCAATGAAAACGCTTAAAATGTTTATTAAACATGTGTAATATAAAGAAAAATGTAATGGATATATTACATGGGAAACAGGGTGTGGCGTGTGATAAATGTTCAGTATTACTGTTTCCTCACAAATATCATAACGTAAACGAAAATTTGCGAATCTGAAACAACTTTTTAAAATGTTGTCAATTTATCAAAACGTAAAAAGGCACCTTTAAAGTACACTGTACTCTTATGGTGGACATTAGTTTCCGTACTGGAATCCGGTTGACTATACATGTATGCTATTATATCCCTCTACCTTACTGTGTTGGTCATTTTGTACCGCGAATCACATGTACATGTACTCGAGTATGAATACATGACACTATTAAACACAGGTGGTTAGCGTGTGGCTATGATATTAATTAGTGAAAACACCATTTTGAATGATAAATAATCATATTATAACGAAAAATTAACTTTTCTGAAGAAAAAAAATTCACTATCAAATATATATATATATATAACAAGGTATGCAACTCAAAATCAAGATCGTGAAAATCGCTGCACAATTGATGAAGATATGGCTGTTCAAAGCGATGCACCCTGTTTTGGGGTGATTTTGAGTTGCATACCTTGTTATATATATATTTGATAGTGAATTTTTATTTTCATAAAAGTTAATTTTTCGTTATAATATGATTATTTATCATTCAAAATGATGTTTTCACTAATTAATATCATAGCCACACGCTAACCACCTGTGCTATTAAAGTGCGTCGTTTATGCTTATTGAATATATCACTTTAAGGTTGTAGAGATATAACAAATGTACGTTTATTGGTTAAAAACGTTGCACACTCATTTGCAAACGTGGAGATTTATTAAAATTGAACACGAAGTTGCACCAAACAGTGTATCCCTCGCCATGGGTGCAGTGTTGTCGGAAGGGTATACATGCAGTAAGAATTTCGGGATTTAATTTTAAGAATACAACTGCAATCACACGACTTTTATATTTTATTTAAAACAAAATGTATCAACTCCTTAAATGATAACTTAATCCATGAAACTTTGACAATATGCCCTATCGTTTTCAGATAATTATTTTCAAAAAGATCGTTGAAATTTATTCGTAGACAAAAAGAAGGAGGAGTCTCGCAAAGAAGCTTGTATCGTGTTATCTCTCATCATCTCATCTTCGTCTGTGGTCCCATCTGGGACATAGGCCGCCGGCCAGCTTCCACCAAGCGTATCGTTCCTGGGCGAGTCTCTCCATCTCCCCCCACGTCTTGCCCTCAAGACACAGAACAAGGAATTGTCAGTTTATATCAATTTGTAAAATATCCGCTAGTATGCCTTGCATGTTGATTGATATACATGTACATGTATGTATACTACTTTTAATTATCACTTGACCTCTTACAATTTATTTTATGTTATAGAAGACTGTGATGTTAAGTTGATGTGGTTAACATTTATATCCTGCCTCTGTTGCAAACATTGACCTAATAAAGCAGGGTTGGATAAACTAGTTGATCTCCGGCAATACCTTACGTGACCGCGATCTAACCGTAAGTATGTATTCATACGCGTTGATTAACATGTTTTAATATTTGACCTTTGAAATTATTGGGACGCATCATGCATTTTATCGTTATGTTATTTATAAAATCATTTTTTTTAATATATTACCAAACCAGCTTTCCGTATTTATCATTTTCATTTACTCGATTACGCAATTTAAGACGTACCTAGTGTGACGTCATTTCTCAGACGAAACATACTAGTTTCTCTCTGGATTTTAGGGACAACAATTTTGACGTAGTAGGCTAGTTTTAAATAACAGTATTTTGAAAATATTTTTAAAGCATCGAACGACTCATAAACGTATTTCGTATTGTGTGTTTGTCATTCATAATTGTTAACTTCGATAAATGGATGTGTATATCGTTTTAACTTTATTGTTATAAGCATTGGATTAGAGTTGTCATTGAGGTAAATAAAATTGAGTTTTTGTTTTGCTGAACATCTCATTTTTTTTCAATTTTTACAAAGAAACGAATCACATTCTCGATTCATTTTTTATTTCTTCTTATATTTTCAATTGGAAAGTATTAAAAGGAACAGTTTTATGTGAAACTATTTTTACGTGACACAATCGGTTGTTATTCGGTCGTCAAGAATGCTGTGTACATGTAGGAGGCCCGACCAAAACAATTATTTGATGTCAATAAATCATGTGTCTTTGATAAACTGTGTTAACGGCATAATTTAACGTGAAGCAGGATAAATCGAATACATGGTTGGTGCCGAGATGGAGAAAGTTTATCCGGTTCTGCCCGAAAAAGAAAATACTCGCTAAAGCTCGCCATATTTTCTTTTTCTAAGCCTCACCGGATAAACTTTCTCCATCTCGGCACCAACCATGTATTCTCTATATTTATGTAATTCAAAGCTGTGATTTGAAGTTAATCTCGTATACATTCTTCTATGTGACTTGAAACTGATTTAATGTCAAATTTTGCAACTGACAATTGATTAAACTCAATTATTCAATTATTGTTAATGGGGTCGCATTGCAAAAACATTTTAAATAGATCTAATTCGTTTAATGTCTTTTTAAACGTCTTGCAAGCTTTTAATTGACCTTTTTATTATGATAAATGTTTCTGAAATACTCCCACCTGACCAATCTTGTCTATTTTTATTTTATATATTTTTTGCACAGGCGACGAATAAAATTAAAAAAAATGACTTTTCTTGATACATAACGATACAGGCTGATATCAAGATCATGTAAACACATGTATAGTAGTATATGAACAATTTAGCATAGCAATCAAAATACATTTAATAAAGACACAGCGAGGCGAAAAAATACACTGCTTACGCCTTTTTAATGTCAACATAATAAAGTAAACAGTTCGATGTAATGGCTGTCCAATCCAAGATAAAGTTAAAATTGCTTTTAAATAAATATAACTACATTCTATACTAAATACGAGCAAGTTGTGTCAATATCTTTGGGACGCCTCGTCTGTCTGCTGTTGATTATTGAAATATCGGCTGTTTCATTGACATGATGTGGGTTTAAATCATATGATATGTGCTTATAATATCATGCTGTGTGCTTGTGATGGTATGCTGTGTTTGGTGATGATATGCTGTGTGTTGTGATGTATGCTATGTGTTTGTGATGGTATGCTGTGTGTTTGTCATTGTATGCTGTGTGTTTGTGATGTATGCTGTGTTTTGCCATGGTATGCTGTGTGTTTGTCATGGTATAATGTGTGTTTTTGTCATGGTATGTTGTGTGTTTGTTATGGAATGCGGTGTGTTTGTCATAGTACGATGTGTGTTTGTCATGGTATGCTTTGTTTTTAATTGAAATAATGTGGGTTTGAATCATATGATATGTGCTTATAATAATATGCTGTGTGTTTCAATGAAATGTTGTGGTTTTAAATCATATTATATGTGGTTATAATAGTTTGCTGTGTGTTTGTCATGTTATGCTGTGTGTTTGTCATGCTATGTTGTGCGTTTGGCATGGTATACTGTGTGTTGAATATAATATGCAGTGCGTTTTATATGGTATGCTGTGTTTTAATATGCTATGTTATGTGTTCAATATGCTACGCTGTGTGTTCAACATGGTATGCTGTTAGTTAAATATTATATAGTGTGAGTTATATATGCTATACTTTGTGTTTTCTATGATATGCTATGAGCTAAATATATGACATGTGTTTAATAGTATATGCTGTTTGTTTGAAATGGTTTGCTAAGTGCTTATTACGGTATGATATGTGGTTGTTGTCCTATCCTGCGGGTTTATCTAACATGCTTTCATTTTCATTCCTATGATGTGAGTTGGTGTTATTTTCATTCGGAACATTCGTTTCTTGTCAAAGATCACGTGCGTGAAAATTGCGTTCTTTTTATGACGTAAGCAGTTTCTGCTAAACGTTACATGGCGGTTCAACTTAAAAATGTAAAAAAATCGTTACAGAAGATGAATTTTAGAAATTTATTGGATAATTTTGTACGTGAAAGAATTGATGATGACATTGCGTTAAAATTAACCGAAAAAGACCTCATTAGATTAGAAATACGAACGATCGGGGACCGCCATCGGTTCCAAACAAAACTGAAAACACGTGGTGATGTGGAAGAAGTACAGGGGACGTCGATGTCGGGGGATTCAAAATCGGTAGGTGTAATACATTCAGAGTATTATGGAGTAAGAGGCAAAGATTTTATTTTTTTAAGAATTTAAGGCTAGATTGCACTTAACTAAAGTTTTAACTGTATTTACTGGTACAAGTTATGGAGGTTGCGTTACACTGCAATTTCGTCACACTTAATTTACTGCATGAAACGGGTAGATGGTTCGTAACAATAGTTATACATAGCATTCAACGTAAAGGTGTTAATAATATTGGCGAACATTAGCACCTTTCATCATTGGCACCTATGTTCCAATTAAAGTAATCGTTTAGGTTTATTAATTCACAAAATTGTATTCCCCTATTAGTAACATCACATAAAAATAATCTTACAATTGTGTTTTCACAAAAAAAAAGGTAATTCCATGGATAGGGTAATACATTGGCGTTGGAAGTAAATAACCCTGCGCCATACGCTCCAATCCGACATGGTTCTTCGAGTTTGAAGGGGATATAGGAGTATCAGAGGGGAGGGAGAGGGGATGCAATGCAGTCAACAGACCAGGGATACTGGACGGCCTTGTCCTTTCTTTTTATGGGGGGGGGATAATAGCGGGTGAAAACAAAATTGAAAGATTAGTTTTATGTGATGTTACAAATAGGGGAATGACATTTTGTCAATTAATAACCTGTACGATTACTTAAATTGGAACATAGGTGCAATGATGAAAGGTGCTTACGTTCGCCAAATGAATCGCGTTTCGCTTTCGTTTTAAAATTTTTTATAAAGAGCGTAATTTCATGTTTAACAATGTAAATTCATTTTGGAGAAGAGGCCAATGATATGGTGAAATAATATTTTAAAAGTGAACTGGTTTTTATAAAATGTCAAAGTAAGCAACAAATTAACGTATTAAGCGGTTTTTTTTAAATAAAAAGTTTTACAGAAAGTTTGGCGTTAGTTAAACGCGCGTCGTGTACAGCTTTTGTACAATACATTTGTAGCTTTTTGAAAAGTAAAGTAGTAATACAAGCCAAGATGGCGACCATTATACTCTAGACCTATCTTGTGTTAGATTTCAGAAACAGTCTATGTATCGTTATGATTAATTCTATATCATGTTATAAACGATGCATTCTAAATTAATAGTACTAATACACAAGTTGTTTAATATTAGCTATGGACAGAATATTATAATCGGGCATATTTTGAAAGTGTTGCCCTAATTTATTGTGTTATTAAACGTTTCTTATATTTCTATATAGTTATCAACATGGATCTTCATAGGTCGATACATCTTATTAAAGGAAAATGCTGGCATAAGATCAGAAACTCGTGCTTAAATATTTCAATATGTTTGTATTTCAAATGGTAACATTAATCTGTATATTTCGTCAGCAGCGTGTCAATAAAACTGTCATAAGGTTAAACAAATGTCAGGAATACACCAAAGTGATGTTTTTATTTTGTTAATGTTATGTACATTACTTGATGGGGGCATATCTTTGAACCTTTGAAAGATGCCAACTTCACAATTCATTGAAGGAACGTTCAGTTCGCAACTACTATAACTCATAATTGTACAATTACTGTACTTTGTTGATCTCCATGATAACATTTTGTGCGGGTGAAAATCTAGCAAATTAAAAGAGGTATTGATCGCTTAGAAGAAGGCTTGAACGTAGGGAAATCGCTGTGAACATATATCGTAACTGTTGTTGCCATGAATGCATGGTTATTACTCTTTGTTTATTCCATATTGAACTTTTCATTAGGAATTTTTCTGACATATATGCTCCACACATTACTAAACCTAATTAATGAAACCAATTATTGAAAACCAAACAAGCAAACCCCCCTGAAAACAAGTGACATGTGAAGAATATTCCAAGCAATAAAATAGCTATAACAATACTTATTATTGTGAAATATAATGTATGAGGACACATATTGTTCTTTTGATAATTATATTATCCCGTTTGTTAGTGAGTTGTATAAGGATAACGTTACAGATTAATGTGCATGCTTGTCATCGATGATTATAATCTATATTTGTTCTTAATGTTATATGTAAATGTAATGATAAATACATATTTTCCTGTTCGAAACGAACAAAAGAAATATTAGTAAATGAAAATCACAAGTAAAATCATTTCAACAACTAGAATGTTTAATGTATACTTCGTATCAATATCTAAATGGAATGTCAGTATACAAATGCACTTACATGTAAGTTCAGTTTTGCTGAATACATATACCAAAAAATCTTAAAAAAATATATACAAACTGCAAATTCTGGCCATAATTGTAGCGTTCAATGTCATACGTATCGTGGATTTGTAAATGCATGTTAACGTTTTTTATACCAAATATTCAACGATGTTTTCAAAGAGGTGATGGTATAGCACATAACAAATATAGAATAGTTATTTAAGCATAGGTAACATAATGGTTTACTTCTTTTTTGTTCATGAATCGATCATATGTTATATTATTTTGAGTGGAAACTCACATAACAAGCAAATACATGTACAAAGAAGTCAATTTAACTTAAACAGTCTTTTAGTTGCTATATGTATAATTCATAAACAAATCGGTGAGAAAATATAATTAATGTCGTGAACTTGAATCATTCGTAAGTTTTCATTAAAATATTCGCATTATAGCGTTGATAACTATTTTAATTGTACTGTACTACTTTAATGTAGTTTTTACTTACTATTTAATACACTGACAATTATGAACAACGTTAGAATTTGAAAGTTAATTCAAACTTTAAATAAGTCTTATTTCTCAGTTTTATTTCTTGCCAACAACCTTTCTATTATATCATCGTTTTAATTGTTAATTATATAGAAATAATCAAGTGCTTGGATTTTGAATAAGCATGTGTCCCAGCACTAAATGTGATCTCTTTTTTACTGTAATACATTCTACCCTACAGGATATTAATATCAGCGTGTCTACAAATCGTCGCTGAAAGCCATAATAGGCTTCTAACATTTACCCGCTATAATTAATACATTCTGATTTAATGTTCTATCGAAAAGTATCTTGGTAAGATTTTTCATTTTCAAAATACAATTCTGTATAAGTGAATAATTTAACTGTATGGAGAGAAAACTGTATCTTCATGAAACGCTTGTGCACTATATTGTTCAGTCGTGAAGACCAAACTAATGTGATATGAAGAAGTATAATATAAATGTGTATACCTCAACAATGTGAACTTTGAATAAACGTGTATAGATTAATGCAATTGATATTTAATATATGTCGTTATTCTGCAGATATGATTGCTAGTAGGAGTCCACCAACATTGACATTTTGGGCGGACAAATCGCGTTTGTTCGAGGGGTATGTTAATTTCGTATTATTCTGTTAACATACCTATTGTAGTTTACGAGAATCACTTTTCAGTCGATAATTTATCTATATGACTTCGAAACCACTAATAATGTTCATTGACGTACACATAATTTCCTTGACGTTTAAAACATATGCCTACTTCGGTTAGCATAAAAAGTAGATAATAATGAATGATGCTCTGATGAAATAAATATTTATTCAGTTGAACAAAATTATCCGACATACCCAAGTTTACATATCACCGTACATTACACAATATGCCAACATTCCGAAAATTTGGCCTTATATGTTTAAAAATATGACGAACAATCGCTGGTGTTTTGCAGCTGAGGGACAGCCTATTGTCTTACGATGTCTGTTGAACTGTCCACTCACATTTCGAACACGAAATGTAGACTTAAGCGTATTTGCGACATAATATAAACAACCTCTTATCAAATCCACATAAAAGTATTTTACCAAAAACGACGAAGGAATACGAATTCGATTATCACGATGCATTAGGGGATCCATACCAAAACGTACGTGTAGAATTCGTGCGGTACTGGATCGAAGTACTTGCAATGGTTTGATTGGAGCTAGCAATATAATACATGTTGTTGTAACTTTGGGTTCTCAGGAATGGTTGTTCGACTGGACTAGAAATTCCTTCGATTGCATTGCTTTTTTCAAAAGAAAATTCAGGATTTGTCACTATTTTAGCGTGAGGACAACTTAAATCACTTTCAGAAAAAACACACGTTTCAGGTGGTGCGATTGATTCCGCCGGTATTGTTCCTAACTCATCGATAAGAAAGCCAATATCGGGAATTTTATAATTCGTGCTTTTGTGATTCAGAGTAGGAAAATGGAGTCGAAATGAGTCCTTTTGCATGCTTTCTGAAGACATGTTAGAGTCTGACGAGTTTTTTGTGAGACTAGTTCGAATTACAGTGTCGCGATTAGCAAGCATGTTGTACTTCAACAAATGAAGTGATCTAGTAGAGGGAGGGTGACACTGCCTAAACCAAACTGGATCGATTATTTGTAATTGGTCATCATCAGGTAAGCGCAACTTGGATGTCAATTGGCGGCATTTTGCTGTTTCAGACGCGTTTAAATAATTCGATGCACCATTTAAACATTCAGTTGATACTGTTGCATTTGCGGCGGTTGTATGTGTTTTGGTCCGATGTGACGAAGATTGTTTGATCGACAAATCTTCAGGATTTAGCTGCTGTGCCGAGGTCTTTTCATTGAGACAGAGAGTGCCATTCTTTAGCGCACGCTTATTTGAAGAGTTGTGTCCACTGCATACTGAACTATGCTTTTTCATTCCTAATTGATAAGAATCACAACAATAAACATAATTACAATGTGGTTCTGTATTCTTTGAGATCAACTCGTGATGGGTTTGAGAAACGAGCGATTGATCAGCATCTGATTTCCGCTTGCGTTTCTTTGGACGATCGGTTTTCCTTCGAGAAATTCGATTATCGGATTTTTTTTCTTTTATTTTAAAAGAATTTGTTTTATTCAACACAGATTTTGTTCTTATATCTTCCTTATTCATTAATTGATTTTCTGAAGTATCCTTTTCGTCGGTGTCGGATTGATCGCTGTTAGAAGCTGTCTGGCTGTCCTCTGTCGAAAGGCTCATGCACGATTGTGGGTCAACAACAACAGAATCGATATCTGAAATACAAATAAGGTTATGATACATAATAAAAAGATGATGATTCATATTTCTGAAAGTACCTGATGTGAACAAATGACATTTCTGTGAACATATTTCGAAATCACGCCAGTGGTTAAACATTTGCTATCGATATTGATGTAATAGAAACCTGCGAACACCTTGGTGATGTTGAGTTATATTCAGTTGAAGTGACCTTTTACCGAAGAAACTCAGGTTTTGTAACAAGAGCATCCTGATGAAAACTATATACATCCTATACAATGTTGACCAAACAGTAATGTCAATTGTTGTGAAAACCATTCTGCAGCTTCTTAGCAGATTTAAGATATTCTATTGTCTTTAGTTTTCTTTTAAGTCACTCACATGGGGGCAATGCTATCATCTTATGAATACAAAGGTAGGCTGTCAAACAAAGGACATTAAGATGAATCAAGATGTAACAGTTACAAAATACGATTGTTAATAAGGAAGATATTCCATGCTAGTTCATATTGAGGTGCGCAAATGTATTCCTCATTTGCACTCGCAATGATGTATGTCTTTTTACTTATTTGTAAATCCAAATTAATACCATGAGAGTATCAGACACTGTACTTTAAGCTATAGATTGTAGCATTGTCTCTAACATGCCGTAGCACTCTGATTATAATTTGTTGTTACAAAATACGTCCATATTGGACAAAGATTGACCCCAGCCGGCGTCTAATACATCAGCGCTTATTTCTAAAACCTTACACATATTTTGTAACATAAGGCCCTTATGGTCAATATAAAGAAGTGAAACTCCAGCTGCTGGAGCAGTATTGGATTATTATTATAAACAAATAGTTGGTCCTTATTTTAAACGTTCTCGTCTCCGTTTGCTGTTCGATACAGTTTTGGGAAGTACACAATCCAAATACCGTCAAGTTCCGCAAAGGTCCAAAACGATGCTTTGAAAGTTGTTCTGAATATATATTCAATATGATACGATACTTTGTACACGTACTTAAAATATTTGAACGAAGTTGCGTTTTAAACGCGTATTAAACTATGTAGCATACGTGTGATTAACGTTATTTTCAGTTTCATGTTTATTTTTGGATGAAGATAAGTTATGTTTTGTAAAATATCCGATTTGATTCGATAATATAAATTTAAATTTTCCACAAACGAAGCATGAACGTTCATGAGTGCATCATACCCATACTTTGAAAATAAGTTACTTGTATATGTTTTCGATCCGTGGGTGATATTAATATTGAATATGATTGTTAGACTGACAAACGTTTTGATCACTTTCAATGGGATACGTCATGCTTGCATCATGTCTACACAAATATCTGTATGTCCCCGAAGTCGAAGTAATGGTCACTGTTGATAACGGGGTGGCCATTATTGTCGTTACATTCATATGCTAGTTTTAACTGATTTTAGATTTCTACAGAAATTTGCAAAGAACTGATGTCCAAGTAATTTTGTCCCTAAATGAGGTCCACTCACATATAGCGCTTTCGTTGACTATTCGAAAGTTCTATAGATATGCTCCTGACAAAATGTGTGCACACAAATTAGCAAACGACAATAACTCTTCAAATAATTGAGCAATAGTTATGGCATTGTACATCCAATTAATGAGATCTACCTACGCTACCTATAGAGGTTCAACTGTTTACATAGTATTTGTGATATGCTCCGTACAAAATTTAAGACCACTATGTTACTACTGGTAATAATTCTAAATATAGGGAATCACGAATTGACGTAATAACGAAATTTTTAAATCATAACAAAATACATTTTCGAACATTGAGCTTATTATTCAAGAACAGTTAAATGAAACTGCCATGCAAATTGCTGAGGAATTTCCAACAAAACTGTTCACTTGTATAGAAGATGTAATAACTCGCACGTGCCCAACAACGAATGGACTAACGGAATTACGCATACTATTTTTAAATCCACAAAACTTTCGGCGATGGATTATAATTTCTAAGACCTCATAATAAAAATGATAATCAACATTTGGGTATATGTCTGCGTTTGTCCGTCTTTCAATCTTTCAGTCTGTATGTTCACAAACATTAAATAACTCAAAAAGTACATCACGTGATCACATAACTGGTTGCACATATTACAATTCGTGTAAAGATAATGCATGGCCCTTACTTCTGCAGAGTTTACATGTCAGCTGATTTAAATAACACATAAAAATAAAATTATTGCGTCAATTACTAAACATGATCGATAACTTAAAAACTTATGCTTAAACTTATAGCTTAACATATCTTCAAAATGCAGGGAACAATTGACATTTTTATTTATAAACATTGCACAAGTAAATAGCTATCTGAATACAAACTCTTTAAAATGGGTGGGGAAGTGATTTATCGGTAGAGGAATCATCTATTGCTTGCAAAACTGTAAACAACTTGAGATTTTTTTTATGTTAAAAGTAAACTGCATGTGGTCTTTAAAACTGCTGCCCTGTAGTTGCATATATTACTCGGAAATTAAACAGTCATGACAAACGACTTTTTAATACGATGGTGATTCGAATTTAAAACATACCTAGTTTGAAAATGTTACATTTTATAAGAACAATATCTGATATCTTTAAAAATAAAAGATGGTCATAATAGCAAAGCGTCGAAAAAATGCGAAGAAACAAAAAAAAACGAATAAGCATACCAGATAAAACTGTGGATCTAGACGTTATTCCCGAGGTTTTTAACTGACTTATATCCAAAACGAGGTCCCTGTTCTCAATTCCACTGAAAATAGTCAATTTATATTAATTATTAATTTTACCATGCCACTCGCTTTCCAGCCATATCAGTAAGAAAGTGATAAGCGAATCTCGACTTGTTTGGTTTCATTCATTTTTCCAAGTGATGTAGACAGTTCATTCATTCAGTATTAATAATATTGTCCTTAACTTCTTGATAAGTTTAAAGTGTTATGAGAACGTTTGAAGGCTCTACGAAATGTGGTGCTTTATATGTACCATATCCAATAGAGACATCCAGTACATATAACTTTTGCAGGCATGATAAGTTTTAGTGTACATGCGTTTTGTGAAATTATTTGGTAATCAAACCATTCTTTTAAAACAAGAAGAATTTTAAAGTTGACATTATAGCGACATTAGTAAAAAATATATAGGCATTTTTAACAAATGATCATGTCTCTGAAGTTATTACGTAATTCAATAATTTAAACACGTTTCAAGTTTGCAATTTAAAGGAAATTTGACCGGCATATGTCGGCCATGTTGTTAAACCGATCAAAAGTATTGAGCAGCCTTGGTAGAAGACCACTCATTGAACATATTTACAGAATTCCGCATTCCAATGAGTCGTGTTCTGAGAAAACAGGACATAATGCATGTGCGTCAAGTGTCGTCCCAGATTAGCCTGTGCAGTTTGCACATGCTAATCAGGGACGACACTTTCCGCCTAAACATGATTTTCGGTAAGAAGGGACTTCCTCTAAACGAAAAATACCCAAAAAGCGGAAAGTGTCGACCCTGATAAGCCTGTGCGGACATGCATTAAGCCCAATTTTCTCAGAACAAGACACCAATGATTTATGGATGCAGTTTTAATGAAACACTTACACAAGAACGCGCGAGAGCGAACCAAACGGAAGTCACTAGCTGGTCCGACCATTTTTGCTACGATTGTGTGACACAACCGATGTCAAATAACAAACCGGTTTAACTTTGTTTTCATTACCTTACTGTTTGGACAATAGCTAGGAATGTGTGGTCGTCCGATGTTTTTGAGCTATATAGTGTTGTACAGCACAGCTGGATCCAAATATATCCACCACCCTTGTTCAGGAGACGCAGAGAGGGCGACAAAACTTGACCTTTATTCAACACTGAAACATAGAAATATCGTATTGAAAATCCAAACGCAACCCCAGGCTTACATTTAACATATTCCCCACCTATATTGGGAAACTGCGAAAATTACACCGTTCATAATTAATAAAATTAAATACGGATATGCATGTATTAGTAATAACTATAAAACTGTATTAGAGTCTGAAAACAGTGAATCAAGTGATAATTCATGTTTAAAGATATTAAGGCTTCAAAAAGTTAATGTTAAATCAAAAGACATATGTTTTATTTAGTTTAAATTAGTTAAGTTTCAACCTATTTATTTAAACTCGATTACATCGAAAGCCTGACGCGTATTGAAACGCTCTCGAGTCCGTTTCCTTGGACTAGAACCAGTACTTGATGTCTTGGGGGGAGGGGGGTAGGGATCAAAGGAACGCTCCAAGTGGGGATCTAACCCTTTGACCTCCCGGTCGCTATGCGAACACCATAATCACTACGCAACGGCGACCTCGATATATATTTGTTTCATTTATACAATACTGTACTTTAATCTTCGAAAATCTACATTTATATGTAGATGCATCATTATTTAAGTGTAATGTCCTATAAAATAGGATAAATGTGCACGCTGGAATACGTAAAATCAAAATGCGTCGAATACCACAAACGGCGACCTTTAATCAATACTTTTAACAAATAACGTAATTGCACTAATATTATCACATTCCAAATACACTTTGTACTCTAAAATGAGTGTGTTCGCATGTTTCCGATAAAGAAAGCAAATACTGCGACTTTATCCACATCTTACCATATGGCCAAATGTGTGATGGTCCGACTAACCAAACTCAAACCCCAATTGATATGTCCGCCTAGTGGGAAAATATTGCTTTTCAACTTATAGTCGGTCGATAATGTGGTCTATCGGTTGTTTGATCGGCATACCGTTTCGTTTTCGTCCGATACGTTGAAAACCCTTTGAATATATTTTTATTTGGAACGCCTACATATTTTTCGATCACCATGTAAATGTCAAGGTCAAAGTAGCCGCAAAAATATATTGGTACAATAACCAATTTCAGTACGATTAGTAGCCATTTAATAATCTGATAAGATTACCCCCATTTATGATAAAACAACATAATACACGTTGGACTGTAATCAAGTAATGTATTAAATACATTTTTTTCTGGTATATTCTTTTCAGAACGAGATCACTTGTTAATTATTATTTATTTAACAGGTGAGCTGAAAACAGGTTTTGTTGTCCAATAAACGATTGTGAACGGTCCTGTTTTTGATGGGTTAAATAATCTAAAGACCATGATAAACTAATATACAACTATATATTTCTGCAAAATACTTCACGGATTAATAAAGAGTATGCTTAGATTTTCGCATAAGGTTATTGTTGGATAAGACTTATCGACTAAACACGACATTGCCTATGAGACCAATGTTATTGTAATATCGAATATACATACTAGGCCACAATGTTGTTACGATGGTCAAACAATATTTACATTAAATGTTATTGTCATACAATTAATATCATGCATGTATAAAAACTGGAACACATATAGATACTTACGATCGGTGTGTACTTTAACCACACGCGGAATGTCACCAGGATGACAAAGGGAGAACAGATCCTTGCCACAAATATCGTCGGTTTTCCAGTCAGTCATTTCGTTTATGCTAAGAAGAAAGCAAAGTACATCTTATGCTATGACAGCATTGCAAGCAATAAAGGAATTCCTACCAGTAAAATCTACTTATGTTTTTAAGTGTGCATAACCTTCATATCGCCTTTATATGTAAACATTGAATATTCCATTAAGAGTATTTATATAAACACATTACGTAGAATATTATTGCAACAATAGCATACGTTTCTAATACATACACGACAAAAAAGCTTATGTTTTGAAAATTAAAAATAAAATAATAAATATTAACATATACACACATTAATTAAGATTGCGTTGCAATAATAGCACACGTTTCTATTGAAAACACAACGAAAAGGCTTATATTTTAAAAATTAAATTAAATATGAATAGCAATCCAAGTTTAACAACATAACATTCGAAGAATGCATAACATACGCCATAAGATAATATAATTACAATTATAGTAATTGGCATAAGACTAAAATAGGAAAACGATTCACAAATGTGGAAATATTGCCAATAAGTTAAAGAAAACAGACAAGTAGTAGAGATATGTCATTTAATATGTCATGCATACAGAAGCAAATCTTGTAACATAAAAAGTATTACTTTTTAAATTATAAAATACTGTTTAAAATATGAATACAATCGACAATCGAATTTGCTCTTGACTACACGACTAACAATCTCTTAAACGTTGCGCGAAATCATTCCAAAATAAACAGCCAAGATTGTGTTCAGCCCTTGTTATTGTAAATCGTCCACTTTCTTTTTAATTACAAGCCTTATCAAGATGTAATGCGACAATATTTACATGCGTTTCATACACACATTATCAGTAGAATGTCCGATCTTTTTCTAGTTATTTCAGTATCCAATTTATTCTATTTTATTCTATTTTATGTAACATATTGACGTAAGACATCTGGCAAAATCAAGGGTCAATAATAATCGTGTAATTGTACCTTAAAAAATACCAGGTCTCGTGATTATATCCCATATAATTTTCGACCAATAAAGATACAAGACACAAATAAAGCCTAATGTATATCATATTCTTCATGACCATGCCTTGATATAGTGTAACTTTTTTATCTCGAGCATTAATAATCGAAAACCTACAAAAGGTCAAACGCATGCCAAAGCCTCCGCGATAGCATGAATACATCAATAAGAAATTACTACCTTCAACTCGAACATCAGTAACTTGACACTAAAGCACATGTGACGGTCCCTAATTCCATTAAAAATTGAAATTTACCCACCATAACTCGAGGTTGCTCTCACCTCTGTAAAAGATTGTCTTGCAATAAACCGTTCATAAGCTGCGAACAGATTATGGGGCTGCATTCTCAACATATGCCAATAAGGGCAATTTTATTAGCGTAAACTTAATAAACTCTTATTTTTACTACCTTTATTATCTTTTACACTGGTATATAAATAAAAAATACTGATAACTGAAGTTGTATTGCACTTATTTGTTTAACAAGAGTGCCAAACTGTCACAAGATACGCCCGTTCGAAGGTTTTGGACACCATGCTCAATGCTTGAAATGCACTAAGTGACCTCGAGACCTAGTAATTGACCCGGCATGACCCATATTTGAACTTGACCTAGATATCATTTAGACGTAACATCTGACTGAATTCGATGAAGATCAGATGAAAACTACTTCAATTAGAGAGCGGACACCATGCTATATGCTTCAAATGCACTATGCGACATCGTGACCTCGTTTTTGACCCGGCATGACTCATATTTAAACTTGACCTACATATCATCTAGACACAACTTCTGACCAAATTAGGTGAAGATCGGATGAAAACTACTTCAATTAGAGAGGGGACACCATTGCTTAATGTTTGAAATGCACTAAGTGACCTCATGACCTCGTTTTTGACCCTGCATGACCCATATTTGAACTTGACCTACATATCATCTAGACACAACTTCTGACCAAATAAGGTGAAGATCGGATGAAAACTACTTCAATTAGTGAGCGGACACCATGCTAAATGCTTGAAATGCACTAAGTGACCTCATGACCTCGTTTTTGACCCTGCATGACCCATATTTGAACTTGACCTACATATCATTTAGACACAACTTCTGACCAAATTAGCTGAAGATCGGATAAAAACTACTTCAATTAGAGAGCGGATACCATGCTAAATGCTTGAAATGCACTAAGTAACCTCGTGACCTCGTTTAAGACCCGGCATGACCCATATTCGAACTTGACCTACATATCATGCAGACACAACTTCTGACCAAATTAGGTGAAGATCGGATGAAAACTACTTCAATTAGAAAGCGGACACCATGCTAAATGCTTGAAATGCACTCAGTGACCTCGTGACCAAGTTTTTGACCCGGCATGACCCATATTTGAACTTGACCTACATATAATCTAGACACAACTTCTGACCAAATTTGGTGAAGATCGGGTGAAAACTACTTCAATTAGAGAGAGGACACCATGCTTAATCTTGAAATGCACTAAGTGACCCCGTGACCTAGTTTTTGACCCAGCATGACCCATATTCAAACTTGACCTAGATATTGTCTAGACACAACTTCTGACCAAGTTTGGTGAAGATCGGATGAAAACTATTTGAATTAGAGAGCGGACACTGCTGTGGACGCCGCCCGCCGCCCGCCAGCCAAGGGTGAAACTATAATACGTCCCGTTTTTAAAAACGGGCGTATAAAAAGATATTGGTTAAAATTGAACAGTGTGCATATTTATGTCGGCGACTTTTAATTAAGTTTATTTCCATTTATTAAAGCTCGATTGCACAAAAAGCTTAATACGCACCCTTGTCCGTTTGCTGGGTAGAAGCCGTACATAATATATTTTGGGGGTATTTTAAGAACGCCCCAACAGTGGTGATCGAACCCGTGACCTGCGTAGCTAGGCCGACACCATATCCACTACGTCACGGCGACCAAATAATACTTTTAGTTACATTGATAAATGAAGCTTGTCAAGTCTTTCGGAAAATCAAATAATAGTATTCAATTCTTTCGAAATCGTTGAGTGAATGGGAGGTTAGACTGGAATGGCTTCGGGACAGAATGAGAAATACAACAGTCATACCAACCAATAAATATAACCTCCTACTAGCTGCTATAATAATTTTAGATACTTACACATTCTCGCAATAAATAATCTTTAAATTAGATGCAAGTCTCATGATAAACGTGTCAGCTTCAATACGCAACTCGGTTATTGCTGGTGGTGGAAGGGCAATGGCAACCCCTGAAAATCCTACTAACGACTGGACCATGTTGTGATCCACATCGCATTGGCACCGAAACTGTCCTAGAAGAAGCACTACCTGTTGGGCAAAGTTTGTTTGTAGTTTCATTTGACATTAAGAATAAATTAATCGATTCAAAGCATCTGTTTGTATGGTAATTAACTTAGCTCTTTCAGTGCTGGAACCGAATTTTGAAGGCCTTTGCAAACAGTTTGGATCCAGATAAGACGCCACAGAACGTGGCGTCTCATCAGGATCCGAACTGTTTGCTATTCTTTGGAAAAAATCGAAGAAAATGCTAATTTTAGAAATTCAGAAGACGACATTTTAGCAGACGACAAATTTCCCAGCATGCAAAGGGTTAAACAAATACCAAAGAGCATACTCTATATCCCGATGACCGGCTATGAACACCTCGCTTCGTTAGAGTTGACTTCATTCGTACACAAAGAGATCGAGTTAAACCTTTTTCGGCATCAGGAGTCATCGATGGCACTGAAACAAGTCGAAATACAATCTGATTAACCCATTTATGCCTAGTGGACTCTCCCATCCTTCTACATTGGATCAATTTATTTCCCAAATAAGGGATGTTTATTATATTTATTTCTATATTTAGAATATTTCTTACAGAAATTCCTTTAAGCAAACAGCGCAGACCCTGATGAGACGCCGCATCATGCGGCGTCTCATCTGAGTCTACGCTGTTTGCCAAGGCCTTTTTTTCTAGACGCTAGGCATAAATGGGTTAAAAAGCGCACTATTCCTAGCGAACGTATGGGTATGAAGTCGTCCTATTGGATAGCTTTTGTCTAGAAAATTTTAAAAAGGCTATTCACAGCTTAACAATGCAAATGATTGTATTGTTGATAGCTGTCTGTTAGCGTATCAATATTTCGGATGTAGCATATTCGCTTACTTATTTGTGACAAGAAAAGCGAAAACTCTATTTAAGTCGTTGAATATGCGTCCATATACGCACATGCTTTCATTGTTTGCTATATTAAGTACTACAACAGTTTTTTGCTGCCTTGACACAGTACTCCCGTCTAAGTTATCATACCGTGAAAAATTCTTCACAATGGCGACCTATGTAAAAGACCGATACAGTCCGATTGAGTTACCTAAATTTTCTCAATCGGCATACCTCGCTGATTAACATTGATTAAGGTAAAGGCAGCTTGGTTCCCGTCCTCTTTCAAATTTATCGAGAGGTTCGGGACAGGAACCAGACCCCAATTTTTTTTCGTACCCTATTTTTTTCGTACCAATTTTTTCCATGCCCAAATTTTTGCGTACCCACATTTTTTTTCGTACCCAATTTTTTATCTCTAACAATTTATGTACCGGTACCTAGGCTTAATGGGTCAAGTTCCCCACGGCTACTACTTCCCCGTACCCCGGGTACTTTGAAGTATACTTCACCGTACACTGATTTTCAAATGATACTTTTGGGTACCCCGGTATACTTACAGGTACCCCATCTTTCCAAATAAAAAAATCGTACCCAAAATTGTTTTCGTACCCCCAATTTTCGTACCCAAATTTTTTTTGCGTACCTAAAATTTTTTTCGTACCCAATTTTTTTTGGCATAATTTGTTCGTATCCAAATTGTGTTCGTACCCAAAATGTTCGTATCCATATTTGTTTCGTACCAAAAATTTTCGTACCCACATTATTTTTTGGGTAGGAACAAAAAATTACATATGAAAATTTTGGATACGAAAAAATTATGGCAAAAAAGCCTCTTGTTTCTTAATAAAGTTTTACAAAGAACTATGGATTGTCTAAAAGTCCATGTATACCGCAGCTATGCCAAATCTTAAATTAAGGATGCGGATAAATAACAAGCAATACAAATTACACAATTGTGGTGATGTAGATAAACTTAAATTGATGCTTTTATATCCATCCTCTTCAAATACATCGTCACACCAGTACTGTCAGTACTTTGATTTATGTTTGTATATACAAAATTTGGTGTTCTGTTGTAACCGTATTCAATTAGAACACTTCTTTCTCTCTGGAAAGTTTATTGATTGCTATATTGTAAACAACAACATTTAAAACCAATGTTCTGACCATTGTCCCGCCCCCTGTCGACCATGTTCTTAAATACACCAAACAATTTAAGAGACTTGTATCTTATTGGAAAATTTTTCTCATAAATATCTTACTTAAAAACTATGAACCGAACAAACATGTATAAATATGTCAAGAAAAAAAAAGATTAACGAAAAGTAAAGAAATTAAAAATAAAAACAACCTATAAAATATTTTTGAAATACATGTATGCACTTTTTTCATAACTATACACCGTAAGTTGCTGGTCCGTAAATGTCATGTATCTTTAGATATATAATTGTATTATGTAATGAATAACAAACGACTTACCCATATCGTGCAAAGGTGTTTCAGCTCTTGTGCTCTGAGGACTATCTTCTATTGGTGATGGTGAATTAAGTGTGCTTGTAATACCTAATAAATCAGAAGAGCTCATGTTTACACGAACAAATCTGATTTTTACAATTAATAATAACAATTCAGTTTGGACAATATTTTTTCATTACCTTACACTAAATGCCCAGTTTCATTAAACCTTAAAACTATTGTGTGTATATAAACATTGGTTTCATAAAAAATATATGATAAATTATCAACTAAAAAGGTTTTATCAAATAATGCCCTTCTAAAAGAAGTGTATCATGTACAAATCATTCATTCACTTTAACATATTCATCTTAGCAAAAACAAAAATAAGTAGCTTTATGACGATTGTTCAGTTATTTTAAATAACGTTCTTAAGAATCAGTGTAATAAAGTATCCACTTACGTGTTTGAATACATTTTTTCAAAGTAAGATATACTTTTGATGAAGTAACATTTTTGTTTTATTATAAAAATTGAAAGACTCGTAACAGTTTTTTTTAACCAAAAGAAAATCCAACAATGACTCTTGAGGCCGTATCATGAATTTGATTATGACGCGATCCACTACCAGACGGGGTAATCACGTGATAGTAACGATGTCGACGTTCATGTAGAGACAGATCAATTTCGCCATTGTATACCATTTATTACTTTAAATATTTGTTTAATGACGCTAACTTTCCAGCCTTACCAGCTGGAAAGTTATTGCCATTTATTTTGCTATATATCTCAAGTAAAGTCGACATATAAAGCAAATATTCATACGAAATAAACGTTTATCACTTTTTACTGATATGGCTGGAAAGTGAACGGCTTTAACAAATTAAACACAAGTACTATATGGTTTAAAACGGCGAAAAAAACATTATCGACATGGACTTGTCAGCGTGACTTTCACGTAATTACCCATTCTAACTACGATGACGTCATTATTTAACACGAAAAAAACTGGTAAACTTCTGAATTGGAAAAACCTTATTTGAGAGAAAGAAATTAATTCCCTTTCAAAAAACAAACAAGAGGCCCATGAGGGCCTGAATCGCTCTACTGGTTGGAATCAATAGGGCTCAAGCCCTTGATAGTATGAACAATCTGAGTAAGATTAAAATAAACAGACCCAAAATGGGAAATTTATTGGATAAACAAGAAGAAACGTAAAATTTAAACTTCAATGGCTCCTTTTCAACAATAAGTTGGACAAATTTTCTTCACTCTTAATGGGGTTCTGGCCCTTGATGATATAAAACATCCGTTGAAGTTTCAAAAGGATAGAACTTTATATGTAAACAAACAAGAAATGTGTTTGGCGGAAACACTATGTCCCCTTCTGCGCCGCTTTGAATTATTTTGTTTACCTTTGACCTTGAAGGATGACCTTGACCTTTCACCACAAAATGTGCAGCTCCATGATATACACATGCATGCCAAATATGAAGTTGCTATCTTCAATATAGCAAAAGTTATGGCAAAATGTTAAAGATTTTCTCTTTTTTTCTCAAATTCCAGGGGAGATAATTCTGGACTTATGACTCCGATATTACTCATTTTCAATAGGGTTTGACTCATCATTCAGATAAAGACACTGTGCAAGTTGGGAAATGATTGGATGAAAACTGTGGACTTTATTGCGTAAACAAGCCTTATTTCACAATTTTCTCAAATTCACGGGGAGATAATTCTGGACATTTTACTCTGATGTAAACCATTTTCAATAGGGTTCGAGTCCTCATTAATATAAAGACACTGAACAAGTTTGAAAAGAATCGGATGAAAACTGTGGACTTTATCGCGTAAACAAGAAAAAGTCTAACGCACGCACGCACACACGCACGCACGCACGGACGGACGACGGAAACCACACCATGACATCAGCTCGTCAGGCCTTCGGCCAGTAGAGCTAAAATCTAAGTATTTGTAAGTTTTATATTATTTCGATAAGAAAATGTCTACTAATTTCATAAGAATATGTGTAACATTCGCTCGTGCATTTTTCATTTTCGAACACGATTGAGAACATCACCGTTACATGATAGGTGACCATTTGACATCGCCCATTTCAAAGAGATATCTGATTGGAAACCACGTGATGTCGGGATATGATGTAGCTTGAGATAATTTTGATCAAACAGTACAAGCATAAAATAATCGCTTCCTTATTTGTAGGTACTTATATAAATTTTAAGTGAAGATCTTTAAGTTATGCAAATAGTGCATTTATATCAAATTAAGATTAATGTGGTTAAACAATTGGATCATAATCATGAATTAAAAGTTTATTTTCCGCATAATTCCATTCAGTAAGCGCACATGAATCTGCAGTTTCATTTTAACATCAACTGGTACAGTATTTATCTAGTGTTTATTTAATTTCTTCAAAATTAATTTATTCTGAAGGTAAAAAAGTTAAGGTTTTCTCATAGCAATATCTTAAGACTAAATATTTATAAAATTTAGATCGACTGTTAAAAAAAAGAAAACCGGGCTGTATAGATTCTGATATGTATCACATTCTCAGGTAACCGGGCCGTCCGCCAATTTAGCTTATATTGACCCCAGCGGCATAATGTGGAAAAACTTAGCAAAGAACCACTTTCTGATATACCAAATGTTACATATACGCATTTGCGTCGTATTCTTTTACAGAAGAAAGTTATTTTGCTAATTAAGTTTAAGTAAAACAAGAGCTGTGTTTGTGAAACACAATGCCCCCTACTGCGCCGCTTTAGAGCCATATATTTGACCTTTGACCTTGAAGGAAGACCTTGACCTTTCACCATTCAAAATGTGCAGCTCCATGAGATACACATGCAAGCAGAATATCAAGTTGCTATTATTAATAATGCAATAGTTATGATCAAGGTTAAAGTTTTGGGACAGAATGGCAGACAGAAGGACTGACAGGCCGAAAACAATATATCCCCGATCATTCGATCCGGGTGCATAGAAAAAATCTTCAGTGTTGCCAAGTTTGAACCCAATATGATTTAAATAAACATGCTTGATGACCACTAAACAACGTTTAATACATATGGGCCATGCTCTGTGAAAAGGGGGTTTAATGCATGTGCGTAAAGTGTCATCGTTCAAAGAAAATGTTTACGGCCAAACACAGACACTTTAGACACGGACGGACAATACACATTATGGTATCCCAACAGCTCACCATGAGCACATTTCGCGTTAAAGAGACAAGATAGATTCCACGCCAATTGTGTATTATATGACCAGCACTTACTTGAGAGGACGAGCCCCAAATGTGCAGCCAGCTCCTCTTGATCCTGTCTGTGAACGTAGTCGAATATGCTGCTTCCTGCCATCTCCACCTGCAAAGACCACAAACAACAGTTACGGTCGACCTCCTCTTTAAAAAACAACACTTCCTCAGTCTATGTGAAAAACCAGTATAATGCTAAGTGACCCTTCTTGATTCCCATAATATAGGTCAGATTAATAAACTTATAAGTGATACTTCTCGTGTTCGATAACACTAGATAATCGCCTTATAAGTGACGGTTGTCGGGATCGATAATACCAGATCATATCAACCTAACTTTAAAGACAGTTCTCGGGTTCGATAACACCAAGATAGGATAGACCCATCACCTTATAACAGCTGGTTACCGATTTCGATTACACAAGAACGATTATTGGTGACAGGTCACGGGTTTTAGTACAAAAAAGGACACATGAATCACCTTGCTAGTGACAGACTTCGGTTATAAGTATAACAGGACAGATCAATCGAATTTCTAGTGAAAGGTTTTAGTTTAAAACACAACATGACAGACTTTTAATTTAATTCGTGTGTTTGTGTGACATGTCTCGGTTTTTAATACAACAGTGTAGATAAATGCTAAAAATATGTATCGGCTTCAACCAAAATATATATGTTTACCAATTTATGAGTTTATGCGTTTTCTTATTTGTATATGCTTTATATTTCTTTTTACCTTACTTATTATCTTATTATGACTTGACTCGGATACAACTAGGCAGATCAATATCCTTGTTTGTGACAGCTTTCTGTTCAAGTATAACATAAGTATAACATGATAAATCAATCATCTGGTGAGAGTAACCCGGTTTGAGAAGAGCGAGACAGTACATTAACCTATGTAGTTACAGAAACATTGTTTGAGTACAACATAAAAGATCAGTTACCTTATAAGTGAGATGACACAATTCGAGAAGAGTCATTCACGTTATAAGTAAGATGACATTAGTACAACAATACAGTTTGAAACTGTATGACTTAAAAAATACCAGTGTAATACGTCTGTAGAATATTTGAATAAAATAAGAAAAAAAACTTTTCCTATACGAAGGTTATGTGCTATCTTTAATGCAAAGGGACTTAATGTGTAGAAAACATTTGCACTGGCATTAAGGCCCTGTTCTTTTAGCAAGAAACGATGTAAATAAAAATATCTAAACCTGCTTAAACTAGCATAAATAACACTTTTCGATTAATAAATCTTCAAAAACTAAACTTTCATAAATCATGATATATCGCCCGATTGGTGCAAACAGTACCATGTGTTATTTGACCAAATCTCAAATGGTACATTTTAGCACCAATAGGGCGATATAATACAATTCAGCATGAAAACATTAATTTGTATTTAAGTGGTTGAGTTAGACATGTATTTTATGATGTTACACTAATGTATCGAACATGTTAAATTGTGGTTAGTTATTGCAAATTATCCATGTTCTTATTTAAAGTAAAACATGTAATTTCTGTATTGTTTCTAACGATAGTTGCAACTGACCCGGATTTCACGATAGCATACATGGTCCAAATGGTATTTGAATTCACAGCCGTGCTTGAAATAGCTTAAAATACTATTTTTAGTAAATAAAATTCCAAAAGTTGCCAAAACCCCTGTCAAAGGCTTGCGGGCTGTAACCAGATTGAACATTTACATTTTTATTTCATTTTAGGATGTTGCATACCAAATATTATTTGAATATTTTAAAACCTTCCAGAAGCACAGTGTTATAGAGTGTTAAGATTAAAGCGATAATAAATCTGCAAACAATTTTTGTTACTGTTTGTCAAGTGCCTCTGCAAGTGGTATGATGCCAGCCTGAAGGACACTAACAACATCAGTAAAGTAAAGAACCAACTCCAAGATGGCCTGAACCTTATAGACCAGACAGGACTTCCAGGCAAGTTTAAGGCATGGCTGTACCAACACGGGTTATCTAGGCTTATATGGCCCCTTATGCTGTAAGAGATAGCTACAACCATTGTAGAAGGATTCGAGAGAGTAATCAACCGACATCTCCGGCGATGGCTTGGTGTCCCTCTAATTTCACCAGCTTTGGACAGTATGGCAGAAGCAACCAATTTCAACTCCCAATGACCTCACTAGTTGACGAGTTCAAGGTCGCCAATGGATGACTGGTGGTAACCCTCAAAGAGTCATCAGATGACATGATATGGAAGGCAGGCATCGAGACAAGCACAGGGCGAAAGTGGTTAGCAAGCCAGGTAGTCGACCAGGCAGAAAGCAGGCAACAACACAAAGACATCATAGGAACCTTTACTGTAGGAAGACAATGCCTTGGCAGTACAAATCCACGACGCTGGAGTACAGCCGGTAAGAAAGAAAGAAGCCATATGGTCCAGCAGGAAATCAGGCTTTCAGAAGAGGAAGACAGGCGCACAAGAGCAGTCGGAATGGGAGGACAGTGTGCAGAGACACAATGGCAGGCCACAGAATGACACCTAACATGGGCAGACATTTGGCACTACGCACCACTGCGACTCAAATTCCTACTGAGATCTGTATATAATCTGCTGCCATCTGCAGTCAATAATCACAGATAGGGGTTAGTGTAAAAACCCAAAGTGCCAGCTGTGCGACAAACTAAGAACCATGCAGCACACCCTCTCATCTTGCCAGACAGCGCTAACACAAGGCCGCTACAGATGGAGGCACGACATGGTCCTCAAGGAGCTAACAGACATACTAGAGCGGGGAGAAGGAAGAGAAGACCAACCAAAAAGAAGGCATTACCAACAATCAAATTCGTCAAGGAGGAACAAACACAATGTTTCTATTTGGATATTTTACAAAGTCTACAAGAGCCATAAATAATACTATTTTGTACATGAAGCTTTACTACTACATTTGTCAAGTGTAAATTGAATAAATGCATCAAAAGCATAACAGGAGTAAATAAATACATTAAGTATGAATATGATAACTTAAGAAAAATATCAATTTCAACAAATAACTTTGACAGAGAATGAAAATGTTCAGTGCTATCGTCTCGCAACTTAATATTTCAATTTGATGATTTTTGTACTTTTTGCAACCTCCTACAAATTATGCCATTGTGTTGTATTGTATGGATAAATTTATATGTGTTGCATATGCATCTTTTTCATCTCTTATTGTTGTAGTCATTACCACTTGTTATAAATACTACTTGTACCGTACCGTTACCTAAAGAAAAATGTTTGGCTATGCCATGTTTATATGTTAGTGCAATTAATGCATACTTTTATTGTGTATACATACTGGCAATATCATCTTTTTTCTCTTGTGATGATAATAGATTTTTGTGTGTGGCTATTTTCATTTGTTTTCCAACTTAGAATTTCAAGCAAGTGAAATAATACTTTAATTGTTTAAATATCTATATATGTATACCTAATGCACCTTCCTTCATCTCTGATTGCATTAGTGTATTATATGTAATACTTTATATGTACTTATATGCTGTTTTGAAATAATACATGTTGGAAAAATACTTTCTTGCAATATTGGCACTTGTTTGATTTAGTTTAGGTTGCCAGATAATCGCATGATTAAATGTTTAAAAAAAATTAAAAAAACAAATTTTTTACTAAGCGGATTTTAAAATATACTTATCCAGCTATCAAAAGTTGTTCGTTAGCTATAAATTTGTCATTCACCTTTTCTTATCATATTTTTAAGTCAACATAAAAGTGATTCCTTACATATCCAAAGAAATGTGATTCCACTGTAGTTTCCACCTAGTTTAAGAGCTTTCGAAACTATACGCTTTAATGATTTATTTGGCTTTTCTGGAACGTATAAAATGAACTATCATATAATTTAATGTTTCCTTGTTAAGTTAGTCCTTAAAGTTGTTTCATCAATTTTTCTTTTCTTTGCAGTAATTGTTTTTAAGGGCTTCGACTGACCTTATGAGCTCTTTGATCACCAACCTACTATATACCACATGTATTTTCCTCTTAATTCCATCATTAACGTTCAAAACAAAAGGTTTCTCGTACTTGTATACATATACATTGTTTTGGGGCTATTGTGTATTCAATCAACTAAAAAAATTATATTATTATACACATATTAGTACTATGGACCATAATTTAGTTGGTAAAGTTGATGGGTGTGTTATCATTAGATGTATAGGAGTGCTAAAGTCATACTGCAACAATCAAAAAACTCTTTCTACTTTTTTCTCCGTATCTGACTCTCCCGTTTCCTCTCTAAAAACAGTCCCACTGTTTTTCTGACAAATTCACTACGGCAGTTGCGATTTTTTTTTAAACAATTTTCTTGTCCATTCTCCTTCTATGTGGCGGCACAACGTCCCATACTTTTTTAATTTTGCGACAATAAGCGCATTTAACTTCCATGAAGATTTAAATTTCTTTGCCACGATGGCGAATGTACTATCCTTTTCACTGTTTGGTTTATCTTCTTCCAACTAAAGCCTTTTTTCCCGCGATGACCCAACCTTCTCGCATTCTTCGATGTCTTTGCATGTTTAATAATAATCATGGCTGACAGCGGTGTATTCACTTCCCTCGATCCTGTTCCCAAAAATAGTTTGCGAAATCTGCTTTTTTTAAAGGAATTCCAAAATGAAATTATTGAACGCCTCATTCTCGGCCATATGCGAAGTTTTCGTAGCCGGAGCTTTGACTTTCGTGGACATTTTTTAAATCTTGCTCTTAACGACAACCATATTTAATGTTAATTTTCACGCCCATCATATTGGACAAGATCGCCCTACGTGCAAACAACTCTTTTAATTATTTTAGGCAAAAACTGCGTTATTACCCATTGAATACAAGGTCTAACGGTATATATATTCCTAATACCTGTAAATCCTCCAATAAATAAACACAATTCCGCAGTAAATTGCGAAAACAATCACACTGCGTTTGACAAAAACGTTCGCCCTGCGAATAGCGGGAGCAGACTTGTGCGCATGCGTAGCAGTTATTCTATCTCAGTTCTAATTAACGATGACATAAACTTAGAAGTATTTCAAACAACCTTTAAAGTCATCCAATTATTCATACATCTACACTTATAAACGAATATATCGTGGGCTTAGCGCAAAACGGTTGTAACTCCATTTTTGGAAATTTTACAGGAGAGACAAAAAACTGCCCAATTTTTTAACAAATTTCTTGCTGGATTTTATTAAAAAAGCATATATTTGGTTAGTTCCAAGCAGTGTTAAAAGACTCATTTCCAATCTGTAGAATAATTATGGAAATAGACATTTGAACATGTTCAAGTTACAACCATTTTCCACCTGAAATTTTGGAAAATTGCATTTATTATTTTTATGCAATAGGGAAGTAACTCAAGTTACAACTGTTTTCCATTTTTAATTTGGGCAGATTTTAATATTTATTTGTGTGTTAAATGGAAGTATCTCATCATATACTCTTTATTCTTCATCATTAGTAAAAGAAAACAAAACTTATAAGTTACCATAAACTTTCAACAATCATAAAACACTTTTTTGAACAAATACAATCATTTTAGTATGGTGTATAAAATGTATTCATAATTATTCCACACATTATTGATATACGTTTTTTTATAATAAAATTTGTTGTTTACTTTAATAAATAAAATTAAATGAGATCTTTAAACGATTTTTTTAACTATTCTAGAGATCTACATGATCAGCTAAGATTCAAACTTTGAGGTATTTATTTGATCCTTTAGTATACATTACCGAAAAAGTTTGTGATTTTATACTGCAGTCTCGACAAATGCAATTAAAGAAGCGAAAAATAATATTTCCAGTATTAAAAGGTTTTTACTCAAGCCAACTTAATTAATTAATTAACTTATTTCCTGCCATTCATGTACATCATTTTCTATAATGCTTATATATAATACTATAATTAATTATAAAGAATATAATTATTTTTTCACGGTTCATTCACTTGATTTTTGAATGAATAAAAAGGAATTTAACACTATGTTGAACATAGGTAAATTAATAAAATTAACAATAAAGAAAGTTCTAGAACATGTTAATTTTGTTTCAAAAAGGTAGAATTGAGATTTGGAAAATAGCATTGAGACTTCTAAGTATGTACTTGTATTCAAACATATTTTAGCATCACAATTATTCCCTTGTTACTTTGTTCAATTTGGTCTGCAGTTATTTAACATAAAAGAATAGCTAAAGATTTGATACCATAAACGCTTTAACTGGGTATAACAGCAAAAGTAAAATCATTCATCAACATGACTTGTCAGACTGTTACAATTATACCACTATGTGGCAATGACTGTGTCAGACTGTGACAATGGTACCGGTATGTATTATGTTAGACTGTGACAATGGTACCAATATTAAGCATGGCAGATTGTGACAATTATATCAGTACATAGCATGTGAGACTAAGACAATGGTACTAGCACATAGCATCTGAGACTGTGACAATGGTACTGGTACGAAGCATCTGAGACTGTGACAATGGTACCACTATATAGCTTGTCAGACTGTGAAAATTATACAGAAGGTAGCATCATTGCTGCATGTGAGACTGTAACAAAGGTACCACTATGTAGCGTGTCAGACTGTTACAATTATACCAGTACATAGCATGCTAGACTGTGACAATGTAACCAGTATGAAGCATGTCAGACTGTAACAATGGTACCATTACGTAGCATCTGCGACTGTGACAATGGTACCAGTATGTGGCATGTCAGACTGTGACAATAGTACCAGTACATAGCATGTCAGACTGTGACAATGGTACCAGTATGTATTATGTTAGACTGTGACAAAGGTACCAATATGTAGCATGTCAGACTGTGACAATTTAACCAGTACGTAGCATGTGAGACTGAGACAATGGTACCAGTACGTAGCATCTGAGACTGTGACAATGGTACCACTATGTAGCTTGTCAGACTGTGAGATTATACCAGTGGGTAGCATTTGAGACTGTGACAATGGTACCACTCTTTAGCTTGTCAGACTGTGAAATTATACCAGTGAGTAGCATTTGAGACTGTGAAAATGGTAACACTACGTAGCGTGTCAGACTGTTACAATTATACTAGTACATTGCATGCTAGACTGTGACAATGGTATCAGTATGTAGCATGTCAGACTGTTACAATGGTACCAGTATGAATCATATGCAACTGTGACAATGGTACCAGTATCTAGCATGTCGGACTTTGACAATGGTACCCAGGACTACGTGGCTTGTCAGACTGTGAAAATGTTTCCAGTATGTAGCATGTGAGACTGTGACAATGGTACCACTACGTAGCTTGTCAGACTGTTACAATTATACTAGTATATGACATGCTAAACTGTTACAATTGTACCAGTATGTAGCATGTGAGACTGTTACAATGGTACCAGAACGTAGCATCTGCGACTGTGACAAAAGTACCAGTACGTAGCATGTCAGACTTTGACAATGGTACCAGTATGTAGCTTGTCATACTATGAGAATTATATCCGTATGTTGCATGTGAGACTGTGACAAATTGGTACCAGTATGTAGCAAGTCAGACTGTTATAATTATACCAGTATGGAGCATGTGCGGCTGTGGCGATCATACCACTACGTAGCTTGTCAGACTATGAAAATTATACCAGTGGCTAGCATGTGAGACTGTGACAATGGTATCACTACGTAGCTTGTCAGACTGTTACAATAATACCAGTACATAGGCTTTTAGCATGCTTGACTGAGACAATGTAACCAGTATGTAACATGTCAGACTGTTACAAGGGTACCTGTTCGTAGCATCTGCAACTGTGACAATTGTACTAGTATGTAGCATGTCAGACTGTGACAATGGTACCAGTATGTAGCAAGTCAGACTGTTATAATTATACCAGTATGGAGCATGTTCGACTGTGGCAATTGTACCACTACGTAGCTTGTCTGACTGTGAAAATTATACCAGTGGCTAGCATGTAAGACTGTGACAATGGTATCACTACGTAGCTTGTCAGACTGTTACAATTATACCAGTACATGGCATGCTAGACTGTGACAATAGTACCAGTATGTAGCATGTGAGACTGTAACATTTGTACCAGAACGTAGCATCTGCGACTGTGACAATGGTACAAGTGCGTAGCATGTCAGACTGTGACAATGGTACCAGTAAGAAGCTTGTCATACTGTGACAATTATACCGGTATGTAGCATGTGAGACTGTGACAATGGTACCATGCAGTGCGTAGCATCTGAGACCGTGACAATGGTACCAGTACATAGCATGTCAGACTGTTACCTGTACGTAGCATGTCAGATGGGGACAATGGTACCAGTATATAGAATGTCAGACTAAGAAAATTGTACCAGTAAATAGCATGTCAGACTGAGACAATAATACCAGTACGTAGCAATTTAGACTGAGACAATGGTACCAGTTTGTAGCATGTCAGACTGAGACACTTATAATAATGATGCCCAAAAGGTAGGAAAAAGATCAATCGCATTTTGTTCTAGTTTCTGTCTTATCATTTTTCTTATATCACAATTATATTTGAATAGTTTGTATTTGAATTCAGAAAGAGGATTAAAGTTCATTATTTTTTAAATTAAAATAAGCTGATAAGATAAACTTGTTTTGACTTTAACTCTGTTGAATTACAATAATTACAATACAAATATTAAATGATTTAAGAAAGATGTAAAGGTAATTATGTATGTTCTTGAGAATTAAAAAAAAATTAAAACAACCTTTAGAATGTCAAGGCCCACATGGCAAGCAAATCAAACAGTGATGTCATATTTATGATGTCATAAACTAAAGATGTAAAGATGAGTTACTTCCCTTCCAACATTGTACACTGTAATTTTTTGTGCTCAAAGGTTGTAACTTGAGATACAACTGTTTTGCATAACAAAAATTATCCAAAATTAAATACAACCATAAGCCAAATACATGTTTTCATGGGTAAATTTTCAAAATATAATCTTAATATCTATTTAGGATGTGTAAAGTAAAAAAAAAACTTGAAAAATGAAAAAATATGATTTTTGGTAAAAATGTGAGTTACAACCGTTTTGCGCTAAGCCCACGATATTTGAATGTATTAATATATTTATTTATATTGTAAGTACAATGTGTTGTGTTATACTGACAATTGTAAAGTTTTTTGTGATTATAAATAAATAAATTTCCTTATATGATAGCCAAACTTATGTATAATAAAATGTACATGACGTGATTTCTTGGATAGTTGTGCTGTATGACAATTTGCACAACTAGTCCAGAACAATTATTTGGAGATCGTCTTAATCAAGGCCTGAAAATAGTTTCGTAAACGGATGTCAAACTGTGCAGCATGGACTTTACATCATGAAGCTTGTGTTTTATATTGAAAATAACGCTTCGTTTTAGGGGTTGTGGGAAGAATATGTCGACTATATCGGTATATAATAAGTAAAGAAGATTACATGCCCGTGAAAAAATCATTGAGTGCGATACAATCCACAGAACGCGACAACTATGATGTAATCTATTTGTTATTCTCCTTCTTACGATAAAAAGCACGATTAATAGTCACAAACGCAAATGCTTTATAAACTCCAAATTTAAAAATAACATCATCTTAAAATATTCTTATAATTACCTAAACATATGACGTCGTGTACATTAATGACGGCCTTCAAAAGTCCTAATTTTAGTACTTTCACACTGTGGGGTACGGATAAAGTTGTCTATATTTTATACCAAAACTACATCAATATTTATATTATATTATCTATAGGAATTTAATGAAGATTTATGTATAGAGTTAACATATACTAGATCAATATACAATTATATAATATCTTAATTTCTATACGGTGACTGATGACCTTATCATTTGATTGTTTTTCATTTCGACTCGTGTTTCCCATTTCACATTTTAAATGTGCAACCTCACGAGGATTGGACAGCTCTTTCCTTGAACAGCATGACTATGATCTGGATATCAACATCTCAACTGATTATTACTAGCGAAGTTTAAACGCATATTAGTATCAACTCATCGTGGCCTGAAAAGCTTTAATACTTGTAATATGGTAAGTATACGACAATTTAGTAGTTAAAATGTATTGTGATACAAGTGTGTACTCTGCTATTCTCTTATTGCAGTTTAATGTGAATTGTGATGCCAGGGGACTTAATTGTATTTACACTTAAATGTATGTATAAATCTCGGCAAAAGTGAGCTTTGGGCGCAATTTAACCGGATTTGAACCCCATACGCTATGATTAGTATTTACCGTTAAAAGGTGGTGACTCGAGCTTTAATAACTGTAATAATTGGTGTTTGTTTTTGCAGGTGTTTAGTTCTATGTCTAAAATGTATGGCAAAAAGCAAATTTACTCAAATAAAGGACTTTTAAATGATGATAAGAATGATCTCCTGCTGAAGCAACTTGAGTTTCACTTTGGTCATAATTCAGGACTTAAACCTGTGAACAACTTCGTGCACTATCGCCTTATTTTGTAAGCTTTCATCACTCCGAACGGTCTCCGAGTATGTCCATAAAACAACGAAAATTAAGTAATTCATTTCTTTTCTTTGTAGATACCATGTAAGCATAGCATTTGTTTTACCTTTGAATTGATAATGAAGTATTCACTGTTTCCACATATTTGATCATATGTTTGCACAATTAAATATTCTATAAGGAAACTAAGTTACACTATGAATAGTATTGCTTATGTCATTTATCTTAACTGAGTAATAAAACACTATGTCCCACGTGTACATGTTATTAATATTTGAAAAGGTGTCTTTTGGGCTACCTACACAAGGGCGATATAGCGTGTTAAATATATCGTGCGTGGCCGCGATTGTCAAGAAAAATATCGTGCGTCGCCGTGACTGTCAAGAAAAATATCGTGCGTCGCCGTGACTGTCAAGGAAAATATCGTGCGCCGCCGCGACTGTCAAGAAAAATATCAAGTATCGCTTCGTGTGTCTAGTGTCGCCCTTGATGAAAGAAGTGCGAGATTATAGATGGCACTATCCGGATTCCGTATAAAAATTGTAGCCCGATGATTTATTATTGTATTGAAATGAGTTGTTTCTGCAATCTTTTTTTTAAATCCTTATAGTTCACAAGACGAACGGGTTTAGATTATTTATGTTATGTACCCATCATTAGGCTGGCTAAATTATCTCGGACAGACTTTTTTCTTATAGTTCGTATTCATACTGAATCGAGCAGTCGTTAAGGGGTTACACTTCAAATTGCATTCAGGTCCATTAGATGACGGATTTGCTTTTTATAACTAAAATCTACGTTGTATTGTCAAAGCTACTTGTTTAAATGTTGAAACTTAATCACATGACGCGATATTAAACCAGTCGAGTTCCGCTTGGTTATAAGCCCGAGGCAAAGCCGGTCCATTGTATTCCGCCTGACAACGTGCTGACGGTGACACGGTGTAATTGATATCCAACTGTGGATAGCGTGTACGGAATGACAAAGAAGGCCCCCAAACTAGCTCGCTGATTTCTAATAATCTTGAGCGAGCATTGTTTGCCCATTTGAAAATCGAAATCGTTTACATCGTGAAGCTACAACTAATCCCCATAAACAAGAGCCAATAGGCCCAAGTAGGTTTCGCCTAATTAGCTACCGATCATGACAGCTGCCTGCCTACAAGAACGTGAGTAAAAATGTAGTAACAGCTCACTTTCGTAAGATGTACGTTCTACAGAACATGGTGTAAACAAGAAATGTGTTTGCCAGAAACACAATGCCTCCTTACACGCAGCTTTAATGCCATATATTTGACCTTTGACATTGAAGGATGACATTGACCTTGACCTTTGAAGTTTCACCACTCAAAATGTGCAGCTCCATGAGATACACATGCAGGCCAAATATCAAGTTGCTATCTTTAATATTGCAAAAGTTATGACCATGGTTAAAGTGTTGGCACAGAATGACAGACACATACAATTACAGACAGACAGGCCAAAAACAATATACCCCTAATCAATCGATCCGGGGGCATAAAAAGGTTTACAGCTGATGTTAGATGTACTTTATGTAGGCATTTTAATCGTTACATAGTATACATATTTTATTACTCAGCTTAAGAAGGGAGAGTTTAATGGAAATGTATGTCTACTTAATGTAATGAGTAGATGGGAATTTTACTTAATCGAGCAGCAGTATAAGTGTATTAAGATAAAGTTATTTTTTTGGCCTCAAGAGTTGTAACGATCTAATAATTGAGTTGTAACGATCTAATAATTGACAACGAACATCAAACGACTTAAGACGACGGACTTCTGTCATTGACTGATCTCAATATTTCACCTTCAGTTCTTTGTTCTCAGCTAATCTATCAAAAGGTGCTTATGGCACTGAAGGTAGCGTCTGAGTTCAATATACAACATTTCTTCAAGGATTCATCATGGTTACCTAGTTGTTGAACCAATTTGGCGAAACATCAAAATTCTTAATATCATCAAGATTAACATTCTGAACATATTTCGCCAAGTTAAGGTAATACATGCGCCTTCTAGAGTAGCAAAACAGTTTTTTGCAAAGATTTGACCTGATGACCGAGTTTAGTACGCACTTGACTAAGATTCGAACTGAGCCTAGATGTTGTAAGGCAGAATACCTCATCTTGTTCATGTAAGGCCTAAATATGCTAACGACATGTAATCTTAATGAATGGATTCAGACGTTAGTTTAATATTCATGAATGGATCTACGCAAATACTTGAAACAGTTAGCATGTAGAAAATTGCGTCAAAAGGCAATGACTACACTACTAACATAATGTGTTCTCCTATTAAGATACCACAAGCATAACAGTGCATAACAAGCACTTACCTGCGACAGGCCTAGGTAAATGGATACTGTTTCGGATATATACAGAAATCGTCCATCGCTTCCCAATACAAATGCGAATCCATCTAGCGACTGAAACAACACGTACATAGATAAAAGTTAGTTTAGCGGGTGCATTTTTACTATATAATAAGTCAGAACTGTGTGTCGAACATTCTTATTTAGTTAAGAAAAGAATGTTCCCCATGTACAAGCGTAATGATCGCACGTCGAACATTATGTATCCATTAAACCACTGCAACTGTTTTGTTTCATTTCCGAGATAGGGAAGCGACGCTGGCATACACAAAGCGACAGTCACGAACGAACATTGGCATTGGGATAACGTTGACTGAATATGGTAAACGAAAAGTCATGTCGTCGTTGTGACATTATATGAAGTATCCATTCTCATTTCCTTGATAACCGCGTTTTAACTTGTTTTGAGCTTTCACATCCCATCTTTCAAACACGATATCATATACATCAAACTATGTTGTTAAATACTCGCGGCGATGATGTTTGGCATTTACGAGGCTTGTAACGCGACATATGCACCTCGCGGAATACACGTGAGAAAACGCGTCTTTGCGATAGGAATACGGATCGGATGTTCCTATACGGCGACGCGCAATACTATTAGCATTTTTTAACCCATTTATGCCTAGTGGACTCTCCCATCCTTTTTAATTTGATCAATTTATTCCAAAATTAGGGATTTCTAGTATATTTATTTCTATATTTAGAATATTTCTTACAGAAATTCCTTAAAGCAAACAGCCTAGACGCTAGGCATAAATGGGTTAACTTGTTTGCTGCTAACAACTTGGATGCCATAAAATTAAATCCACTCTGCTAAGCTACTACCATTCAGTAAGTAACGTTTAAATCATCCATATATAAAGTTGAACACATAATGATTTTTTGGTGAATAAAATGTTAAGAAGTCATATCCTAAAATAGCTTATATCATCAAATACAACATTAATTTTGCGTCTTTCGTCAAACAATATATTTATTTTAAAAAAGTACAATCACACAGTTTCTTCTAAACGGACAGAAGTGTTTAGAAAATTGTTAACGTTTCCTAAATGCATCGATCGTTTCGTTAAGATTGGAAATCAATATTGTCTCCAGAATGTTTTCATTACTTTTCGTCAATTGAACTTATTGACCGCTGGTAAGTCCCACGTGACACAATTTTTCCTTCAGACAAGAAATTGTTGGGACAAATGTTCTTACAAAGTTTCATGAAGATTCATGCAATAAATGCGGCTACTATACTAGTGTCCACACGCATTTCTTTTACCTTGATACAGTGACTTATTTGACCCTGTGACAAAAGGCGATCAAAAACGCCAATATTAAAAACCTAATATCGCCAAGCTAAAAGGCGTACAAACGCTTAAAAGGCGTATTTACGCAAACTTAAAGGTTGAAAAACGCTAAAAGAAAGTCGTAATGACGCCAAAAATAAAGGCGCACACACCCTAAAAAGTCGTACAGACGCTAAACAGCGTAATTACGCACGCTGAAAGTCGCACATACCTCCGTGTGCGCGTTAAAGCGACTTAGCACTATTGAGGCGTTTGTACGCCTTTAAGTTCTCGTTCATGTTGATAGGTCTTTGTTCATACGCATATATAAGCGTGAACGCCTGTAAGTTTGGCGTAATTACGACTTTTTTAGCGTGTTTATTCATTATTATGTCTTTATTTTGCGTTATTATGCCTTGTTTTACGTAATTGCGTATCTTATTAAGCCGTAATACAAGTTAATTAGCGTTATAATGAGTTCGTTTGCATTCATACGTGGTTGTGTGCCTGGAAACGTTTTTTTACGCGTCAAAATAACTTTGCTGCAATATTTTATTAAAATTGTATGTAGTACTTATAGGATGTCGTAATTATACCCTATTGTTGGTTAATAACAGTGAATCCGCTACTTTTAATTTTCAGGCAAGTGACGTTTACCAAATTTAATCCAATTAACAAAGACGCAACGGCAGATATACTGAATGAACGAGAGTTAACAAGAATATTATCATTTAAAAAGTGTATGTTTAATAAAAGGTATTAATTCAAATCATTTAATAAGATATTAATTTGTATAAGTCAATAGAAATGATTAATGTACGTATACTTTTTTATCGGCAATAAGCTTTTGTTCTTATGATAAGCATAGCGCTTTCTATTTTTATACGCCCGTCTATGACGGGACGTATTATGGTATACCCCGCGTCCGTCCGTCCGTCCGTCTGTTAATGTCGTACGCTACGTCAAATATCCTTTGACAGATTTTCTTCAAATTTTAACACAATCTTAATATTGATAAACCCTGATCCCCTTTCGTTTTTGACGGAATTCTGAATTGTCGTTCCAGAGTTATGGGACTTTGTTCGTCAAAATTTCGTGATTTCATTGAATGTCCTACTGTAGCTATATAAAAATGTTAAAGTTGTTATAACTTTGGTATGCTTGGACCTAGAGTCTTGAAACTTGACATGAAGGTTGGCCAGAACTAGTAAGTAACCACTGGACATTTCAAGGTCATTCATTTGAAGGTCAAGGTCACTGTGACCTTGAATGTAAAAATGTTAAAGTTGTTATAACTTTGGTATGCTTGGACCTAGAGTCTTGAAACTTGACATGAAGGTTGGCCAGAACTAGTAAGTAACCCCTGGACATTTCAAGGTCATTCATTTGAAGGTCAAGGTCACTGTGACCTTGAATGTAAAAATGTTAAAGTTCTTATTTCATGTTATAACTTTGGTATGCTTGTACCTAGAGTCTTCAAACTTGAAATAAAGATTGGCCAGTACTAGAAGATGACCACTGGTCATTTCAATGTCATTCATTTGAAGGTCAAGGTCACTGTGACCTTAAATGTTAAAATGTTAAAATTGTTATAACTTTGTTATGCTTGGACATAGAGTCTTCAAACTTGACATGAAGGTTTGCAAGCACACTTAGATGACCACTGGTCATTTCAAGGTCATTCATTCTAAGGTCAAGGTCACTGTGACCTTAAATGTTATTGTTGTTCATGTATCCTACCGTAGCTCAAATATCCCCCGATGGATTTTTTATACGCCCGTCTATGACGGGACGTATTATGGTATACCCCGCGTCCGTCTGTCCGTCCGTCCGTCCGTCCGTCCGTCCGTCTGTTAATGTCGTACGCTACGTCAAATATCCTTTGACAGATTTTCTTCAAATTTTAACACAATCTTAATATTGATAAACCCTGATCCCCTTTCGTTTTTGACGGAATTCTGAATTGTCGTTCCAGAGTTATGGGACTTTGTTCGTCAAAATTTCGTGATTTCATTGAATGTCCTACTGTAGCTCAAATATCCTTCGATGGATTTTTTTCAAATTTCAACACAATCTTAATATTGATAAACCCTGATCCCCTTTCGTTTTTGACGGAATTCTGAATTGTCGTTCCAGAGTTATGGGACTTTGTTCGTCAAAATTTCGTGATTTCCATGCTCATGTACTTATAAAATAAACCATGTATTCAAATACAAATAAACTGAAGTAAAAAAATGATTCAAAGGGTTATTTATTACCTTACTACTTCATTGGCGAACGACGGGCGTATCATGCGCTCATGGCGCAGCTTTTATTATTTATTGTACAGACATAATTATTTCTGGAAAATCACACGATAAACAGGGCATAATGCTTGACATGAAATACGTAAGGATGCTGTGCTTTATTTGTGATGACCTTGTCCATTAGATAACTAGTTTGATGGGAGATATCATCAAGTTTTCAGGCATATAAATACACTATGTACGGTTAAAAGTAAGGAATTTACTCTAACAAGGCGATTTCTATAAACAGATGGTAAGACGTAATAATTTGGAAAAATACGCTGTAAAAATTACGACTTGGT